>NC_080400.1:37701500-38010000 GCF_030265065.1 Corythoichthys intestinalis
AAAAAGAAGGATGAGTAAAACCCCAAGAACACCATCCCAACCGTGAAACATGGAGGAGGAAACATCATTTTTTGGGGCTGCTTCTCTGCCAAGGGTACAGGACGACTGCACCGTATTGAGGGGAGGATGGATGGGGCTATGTATCGCCAGATCTTGGCTGACAACCTCCTTTCTTCAGTGAGAGCCCTTAAGATGGGTCGTGGCTGGGTATTCCAGCATGACAGTGGCCCAAAGCACACAGCCAAGGCAACTAAAGAGTGGCTCCGTAAGAAGCATCTTAAGGTCCTGGAGTGGCCTACCCAGTCACCACATCTGAACACGATAGAAAATCTATGGAGGGAGCTGAAAGTCCGTGTTGCCTGACAGCAGCCCCGAAACCTGAAGGCTCTGGAGAAGATCTGCATGGAGGAGTGGGCCAAAATCCCTGCTGCAGTGTGTGCAAACCTTGTCAAGGACTACAGGAAACGTTTGGTATCTGGAATAGCAAACAAAGGTTTCTGTACCAAATATTAAGTTCGATTTTTGTGATGTATCAAATACTTATTTCATGCAATTAAATGCAAATTTATTATTTAAAAATCATACACCGTGATTTTCTGTTTTTTTGTATTAGATTCCGTTTCTCACAGTTGAAGAGAACTTATGATTCAAATTACAGACCTATACATGCTTTGCAAGTGGGAAAACCAGCAAAATCGGCAGTGTATCAAATACTTTTTCTCCCCACTCTATACTTTTACGGAAATTACGTGAAAAAAATATGTTTTGAAAAATAAATCAGATACTATAAGTAGTTACTCTGTACTTGAGTATTATTTTCACTGAATATTTTTTTACTTGTACTTGAGTATATTTTTTTAATGAATACTTTTTACTTTTTTTAAAATATTATTTTACAGTAACGCTTATCTGCGTTTGTATGTGCGTCTCCGTAACTGTGTGTGTGTTTGTTCATGTATCCTTGGTTTTGACCCCCACTATAAAACAGCTGCCCCTTGGCCTTAATCCAACAGCTCTTCTTGTGCACGCTGCTCATTCTGTTCCTCACACAGAGATATGTCTTGGTGGGAGTTTACCAATTCCACAGCGGCTTAATTCTTTTAGTTGCGATGGACTGTTTCTGTTAAAGCTCACACAAATACACATATTCTATTTGAAAAACTGAGATTTGATTCGTGTCATAATGCATGATGTAGCTGTAATGATGGTTTTGACACTTTCAATTTGAGATTCAGATCCACCTCGCCATAAGGATGGAACATTCGAAATAAATTCAGAAATTATTTGAGAACTTTGAGACGCTACAGTTTTATCCAAACACACCTCTAATTGAAACACTATATTATTGTCATAGTCTTGAACTGGAACTCATTACATGTACAATTATATATTTAAAATAAATATTTTCACATTGTTAAGTAAAAATTATCCTTTTCATGTGGCAGATAATTACAAGTGGACTATCTGAACATTTAGTCCTATCTTAAGGTCAAATATTCTTTGTATTTGGTGACACTGGTTTACCACCACTCTGTTTTTGAATTCATACCCAAATTTAATTGGAAATAAAACAAACTGAATTATCGGTCAAATGTTTCCGATTAAAATAACTACCAAACAATTTTTTAATGTTTAGTTTACAAGCCCCAATTGAGGACAATTGGGAAAATTGTATAAAATGTAACTAAAAGCAGAATACAACAATTTGCAAATAGCTATCTACAGTGGGGCAAATAAGTATTCAGTCAACCAATAACTGTGCAAGTTCTCCCACTTGAAAATATTAGAGAGGCCTGTAATTGTCAACATGGGTAAACCTCAACCATGAGAGACAGAATGTGGAAAAAAAATAGAAAATCACATTGTTTGATTTTTAAATAAATTATTTGCAAATCATGTTGGAAAATAAGTATTTAGTCAATACCAAAAGTTCATCTCAATACTTTGTTATGTACCCTTTGTTGGCAATAACGGAGGCCAAACGTTTTCTTTAACTCTTCACAAGCTTATCACACACTGTTGCTGGTATTTTGGCCCATTCCTACATGCAGATCTCCTCTAGAGCAGTGATGTTTTGGGGCTGTCGTTAGGCAACACGGACTTTCAACTCCCTCCACAGTTTTTCTATGGGGTTGCGACCTGTAGATTGGCTAAGCCACTCCAGGACCTTGAAATGCTTCTTACAAAGCCGCTCCTTTATTGCCCTGGCTGTGTATTTGGGATCATTGTCATGCTGAAAGACCCAGCGACGTCTCATCTTCAATGCTCTTGTTGATTGAAGGAGATTTTCACTCAAAATCTCTCGATACATGGCCTCTTTCATTCTTTCCTTTACACAGATTAGTCGTCCTGGTCCCTTCGCAGAAAAACAGCCCCAAAACATGATGTTTCCACCCCCATGCTTCACAGTGGGTATGGTGTTCGTTGGAAGCAATTCAGAATTCTTTCTCCTCCAAACACGAGAACCTGTGTTTCTACCAAAAAGTTCTATTTTGGTTTCATCTGACCATAACATATTTTCCCAGTCCTCTCCAAGTCCTGGATTCCAAATGCTCTCTAGCGAACCGTAGACGGGCCGGGACGTGTACTGGCTTCAGCAGGGGGACACGTCTGGCAGTGCAGGATTTGAGTCCCTGGCGACGCATTGTGTTACTGACAGTAGCCTTTGTTACTGTGGTCCCAGCTCTCTGTAGGTCATTTACTAGGTCCCCCAATGTGGTCCTGGGATTTTTGCTCACCGTTCTTGTTATCATTTTGACGCCACGGGGTGAGATCTTGCATGGAACCCCAGATCGAGGGAGATTATCAGTGGTCTTGTATGTCTTCCATTTTCTAATAATTGCTCCCACAGTTGATTTCTTTACACCAAGCGTTTTACCTATTGCAGATTCAGTCTTCCCAGCCTGGTGCAGGTCTACAATTTTGTCTCTGGTGTCCTTCGACAGCTCTTTGGTCTTGGCCATAGTGGAGTTTGGAGTGTGACTTACTGGGGTTGTGGGCAGGTGTCTTTACAGGTGCCGTTAATACAGGTAACGAGTGAAGCCTCGTTAGACCTCGTTAGAAGTTAGACCTCTTTGACAGCCAGAAATCTTGCCTGTTTGTAGGTGACCAAATACTTATTTTGCACTCTAATTTGGAAATAAAATATTTTAAAATTATGTGATTGTTAAAAAATGTGATTTTCTGTTTTATTTTCCACATTCTGTCTCTCATGGTTGAGGTTTATCCATGTTGAAATTTAAAGGCCTGTCTAATCTTTTCAAGTTGGAGAACTTGCACAATTGGTGGTTGACTAAATACTTATTTGCCCCACTGTATATTCAATACACTACCAAGTCGGGGTGTTCAGTGTTCAAACTGATTAACCATGTTGTTTGCTTAGTTTTATTATTTGTTTGTTTGTATTGTAATACTCTCTCATTTTCAATTTGATGCCTGGAACTAGCTCAAAACAGTTGAGGAAGCATCAAAAGAAGACGGGGAAAGTTGAATTAAAAAAAAAAAAGAAAAGAAAAAGGCCCCCTTTGAACATTCTACAGATTATGAAAGTGGGTGTTTGTCATAGTTGACTATATTTTTCCAAGAAATCTAAGGTCACGATAAATGTACACAACAAATGAGTTTTAAGGAATGGGTGCTGGCAACAAATGTGTAAATGCTTCAACCATTCTAGTCAGATCTTTTAAATTATTTTTTATGACCACAATCTCAAATGGAAGAGTCCATAAAGCTTATCTAAGTGAGGACATGTTGTTTATGGCACTGGGGCGACATTGATGTACAAGAAGGCCATTTTGAGTCATGAAAGTGTGACTTTGAAGGATCACCACATGTCCGGTTCTGGGAAGTAGCGGTTGTTTTATCCTCAGTCAATATGATTGACAGAGACTTTTTATAGAGAGAATATGCAAGGATGTGCACCGGCACATTGAACATTGCTTTAAGCTAGTCAGTCATCAGTCAAAATCAAGCTCCCCACCCTCCCTTGTGTCAGATTAATTTGAATGATGTATAGAGTTGGTGAATATGAGTGTTTTTTCTGGGGAGAATTAAACAGCAGAATTTCTCTTTTGCATGAACTCAACCATTAACTTGTCCCAGGAGTGTTAAAAGAAGTTAACAAAACATACAAAGAAAAATCAATAAAACAGTAAATTCAATAAAATGTTGCTTTAGTCATACATTTATAGTGTTATAAAATGCAACAACAAGTGACTTTAAAATGATAACAGACCAATTTTTTGAGACGAATCCATCAAAAATGTAAAAAGAACAAGAAAGAAAGTAAATTCTAATTAGTCTTCCTTTCTCAGCTGCCTTGCCCTGCCCACTAAAGCATCTCCAAACAGAAGAGGATGTCACTCACAGAATGAGCTGCAAATTGTTGCAGTCTGCTAGCATGCGGTCCATAGGCTTTCCATTCTGTTGTTGCCGTGTGACCGTTGTGTCATTCTGTCAACATGGACTAGCTATCGGAGCACTTGACAGCTAGGCATGATCATCAATTACGATTGTGATGTCCCAAGCAAAACTGCTGAAAAAAGGGGCTATTCCCTAATGCTCTTGTTTTGATGGAATAACTATAAAACTGGTAAAAGACCATAAGATTTGGGTGCCAAATTCGTTTTCTGCATGTAAAATTACATTAGTGCAGTCATTTTCATATTTTGACATGGTCACCATTTCGTAGGACCTTTAAAACAATACTAGGTAACTTTTCAGTTTTGGTTACGCTAGCGAGTGAAAGCCGGGCCAATGTTCATTCTTGAGTGTCCTTTTATCATGGTAGTCTCCTTATTAGTTTCATATTGTCTCCTCGGACAAAACTTTTTGTCTCTTTTGTTGCTCTGCCATGATTGCAAAATTTCAGCGAAAGCGTTAGCATAGACTTTCGTCTTTACAACAAATGGGGAAAGAGGGAAGTAACATATGCCGTAAAGCAGTCAGCTCATTTGTATACTTTTGTTTGGTAGCAGGGTTCCTGCCACCCTTCTCGAAGTTAATTAATGCCGGTGAAAGTGATAAAGAACCCCTCAAGATATAAAAGAGGTGTCATTCAATTAGTTATCCGTTGCCATATCAAAAGTTGAAAAGTTACCTAGTATTGCTTTAAATTTAGTTTGATTATTTTCCCATATCATTCTTCTCTTCAAGCCCCATGTTAGGAGTGTCCTGATAAAATTTGCATAGAATAAAAAATGCTAGAAAAAGCCCAAGACACTAACAAACACTTAATGACTATGTAGGCTTCATAAAACGTGTTGATGCATGAAGTCATGCGCAGTGGTTTTGGATTTTGGTTTGGATAGTTCAAAACAACAAACCAAAGGGCAAGTATCAATTTTGCTTTGACAAAATGAACTTTGTTGAGAAGGCAAGTCAAGAAGGTTGAAAGAGGTCCTTTCATGCATAACTCATCAAACCAGCGCCACTGTTCTCTTATCATTACCCTGCAACCTAATGTTATGTGATGTCATTCATAATGCAAAAAGAGCAATGACAGAGGGCTTTCATTTATTGATATGTATGTGCTTCAGAACCTTGAAATAAGCTCAGCTACGCTGGACCGAAACCCTAATCAAAACATGAAATATGCATGAAAACATTTATAGAGGCTTCGCACAGTCTGTTTGCAGGCAAAATATTTGGAAGTGAATATAAGGCGTGTCTGTGTAAATTTGCCCACCTACATAAGTTATGATTTGACATGTGACAATATTGTAAGGAGGCATTTATAAAGAGAATGAAAATGATGCCCAGGTGCTCTCTGTTTTTGAAAAAAAAAAACAACAACAACAACAACATATATATACATAAATTTATGTATATGTCATGCCACTTCTGATGCAAAGCTATTTATGAGACGTTAATGAGTAGAAAATGTGGATCTGTGAATATGATTCATGGATCTGCCTACGTTGTATGTACTGTGGGTTCCTGTTTTTACGGTACATGGAAGTGTGAATGCATTTAATACTTTCCTTTACAAACTGCGGGGAGAATGCTAGAGGTAAAATAGAGGCAGTTACAGTATAATGCACTAAAAGCCCCATTACCCTTTCAGAGTATGGAGGGAATAGGGTGCAACAGGAACACTCGTTAGCGTTCTTCCAAATATTGCGATTAGTTCTGGTGAGCACAAGGTGCAAGGGCAATTTTGACTTCCTGTTTATTGCTTTTTGCATTTCTGTGGGCGTGTCTGCGTGTGCACAGTTTGTGCTTTTAGTTTTGGAGCTCACTGGGGGACTCATTGAAGTGCCATTAGAACAAAAGACACCTGGTGAAAGTCCAGCATCTCAAATTAGTATAATTATCTGCTATTTGTCAAAAAGGGCACCTGTTGGAATATGTAATTTCTTTGTCTAGACAGGCAAATAATGGCAAGTGTACTCCTGGAGTTCCAAAGCAAACGAGAATATTCCAGAGTGTGTGGACATGCATGACACCCTGGTGCAGGCGGATTGACGGAAATGACAGACAGCCACTAACCTTCTCACAACGTGACCCTGTGATTGACATATCCGTGGTGAGAAAGTGGCCTGCAGAAGGAGCAGATATCACTGTGGAGGTCAGGGCTGAATAGAGTGCTTCAATCACTTCAATCTGGGTGTGTGGGTAGGCGTGTGGGTGTGTGTGTATTCGTTTGAGTGAGAGTCGGTAAGCAAATTTGTATGCCCACTTCTTAGCTTCACATTGCAATTTCCCCCTTGTGATGATATCAATTTAGCATAATGATAGCACTTGCTTTTGGGCTGTAGGCATCATTTGATGCCGTGTGATGAAAAATTAAACAGATTGAGTAATACATATATGGACAAATACATAGGATGAGTATTATTCACAGTGATTATGAAATTCATAATAATAGAAAATATATTTTAAGAAGTTAAACAGTAATGTGCATAACATCCCTGATGTTAGACAAAATTAACATTGCATTCAAACAGTACAAGGCATTCTCAACATTGTTGATTGGTTCATTTTAATTTATCATTGGTTCAATGATAAATTATAATGTAAAGGTAAAATTTCCACATGGGAAATTACCAGTAGTGTAATTTATTTATTTTTTTGTCCTTGAATATACCTCATATTTACACACAAATCATTTAATGCTATGTAAAACATTAAAAAATGCTGATATATTTAAAAAAAAAAAATGAATATGAAATGATGTTGTCCTCCTAGCTACTGTGGACAGAAAATATATAATTTGATTATGTTCCTATATGCTGAAGCGTGTCAATGGGATATTCTGAATGATTTAAAAACACAAAAATTGACCTTAACCAAAATATTTGCTGCAAGTAAACAAAGCTATTGATGACATACACTTAATTATAGACCAATCATTTTCCATAAAACATGTACATTTCTCTGCATTTTGCTGTCAGCCAGTTCAGAGTGTACCCTTTCTCCTGCTGGGATAGACTCTTGCACACACTCCTGAAACTCCCAAGGATAAGCAGTACAAATGAATGAATGTTACTGTATCTCACACATGTTATGGTAAGATGATATTAATTCTATCTCCATTAATAAAATTGCAGACTGATTTCGAAACATCCTATTTTTAAATTCTAAAAACATATACACTCTAAGGACTTTTAAAAATACTATCAATCACAAATTAATTTTTTAAATTCCAATGAGCAACCATCAATTGTTAATGATTCCGATTATACTGATATATATATATATATATATACCAGTGGCAATTGCTCTAAGACTGCACTGAAGTGTCAAAAAAAGAAGTGATGAAATGTATACTGTTGTGTGTACATGTCATTGACTAAATATGTATGACAATGCACTCAACTTTTTTTCAGAATTAGCTTCTTATCCCTGGTTACGACGTGGCTTGCTTTTCATTCATTCACGCAGTTTCACAGTCCCCCCCAAATTTCATTGCTCTACGCTGACAGACCCAAATGTTATAGGCCAATTTTAAAATTTCAAGGGGGCGCCACTGAGCCATTTTGTTACATTTTTTTGCAACGTTGCAAAATTATCGAAATTTACATTCTTCCACACGTATGTGCAAATTTTGGTGACTTTTCGTGCATGTTCAGGCCTCCAAATTGGCCTTTTTCATTTGCCCTGGAAAAAAAATAAATAATAATAATAACTCGGCCTGCAAGCAGGACTGAACGGGCCCTCGCAATCTAGCGCAACTCGGACAGTGTGCAGGTCAGGGTGGTGGCAGATCGTCCTCTTTAATCATCTCATTAGAACCTAACATGCTCGAAAGTTGCCTCTTTACATTCACACACCTAAGAGATAAAAACCCCTATTGGACAGAGTCTTACAAAAAATGCGCGAATAAAGGGTGGTCACGGCAACAGACAGAAACATGTGGACATGGGCCGTAAATAAGTATTTCAAAAGGTCTTGAAACTACAATGACCAACCTGAAAAGAACTGGACATGTATTGGAAAAACGAGTGACTTTCTATTGCCACTAGTTGGCGCTGTAGGGTTGATGCAAATGACCCCTACAGTACCCTTTAGAGTATGACTCAACAAGCACGAGATGTTTGGCGCAGATATGTTGTAGATCTTCCAAGTTATGACTGTTCAAAACTTGTGGTGAGACGAAATGGCTTCAGTCATGTTCACTTCTCCTGTTGGACCCTTCTGCTTCAGCCAAACCTCAGTATTTTTCATCAGGTAACTGAACACATGTCTTATGGCTCCCCCGATGAAGGTTTCAGATGAATAGATTTTTTTCCTTGGAGGAGGAGCCTGTTTCGTAAAAAAAGGCATTTCCTGTTCCCACTAGGGGGCGCTAGGCCTAATGGGTAATATTTCAATGCACTCGTGTTAAGGGTGGGATCCCGCACATACATGCCAGATATGAAAAAGATTGAAAGTTGTGTCAAGGAGCTATTAGTCATTTACTGAATTTGTCATTTTGCCGAAAAAATGGCCGACTTTGGCACAACGCCAGGTCAGACCCATGAATGAAAACGCACCATTTTGAAAATTTTAGATCTCCTATGTCTCCTGAATAGTCTCACCAATTTTGAAGATGATCCAACCAACTCCTTCTGTGACAAGGTCTCAAATGTGCACCCTGTTAATTGATAAAAAATTCACATTCAATCCAAAATACTTGATTTCCTGTTGGGCTTGGTATATAGGTTCAAGAGACTTTTTGGAGCAGTTTTGCACAAGGTATTAACTCCCCAAATTTCATTGCTCTACGTTAAAAAAACCTAATAGGAAACGCCTTTTTGAAAAATTCAAGGGGGCGCCACTGAGCTATTTTGTTATTTTTTTGTAACGTTACATGATTATCGAAATACATGCAAAGCTGCATGTATGTGCAAAATTTGGTGAGTTTTCGTGCATGTTCAGGCCTCCAAATGTAAACTATACAACAAATGGATAAAAATTTCACATTCGATCCAAAATACCAGATTTTCTGTTGGATTTGGAAAATGGATGCAAGAGACTTTTTGGAACAGTTTTGAAAAAAGGTATGGACTCCCCAAATTTCATTGCTCTACGTTGAAAAAACCCAATAGGAAAGGCCTGTTTTAAAACTCCTTTCTGTCGCCACTAGTTGGCACTGTAGAGTTTATGCAAATGACCCCTACAAGACCCTTCAGGGTATGACTCTCAACAAGCATGGGAAGTTTGGCGCAGATATGTTGTATATCTGCCGAGTTATGACTGTTCAAAGTTTTTTGCAAGAAAAATTGTTGACAGTCATTTTCACTTCCCTGTTTGGACCCCTCCACTTCAACGAAACCTCAATATTTTTCATCAGGCACCTGAAGACAGGTCTTAAGGCTCCCCTTATGCAGGTTTGAAGTAGATTGATTTTTTCCCTTTCGAGGAGGAGTGTGTCCCGTAAAAAAGGGCATTTCCTGTTCCCACTAGGAGGCGCCAGGCACAAATGGTAAATTTTCAATCCAGTCCTGCTCAGGCTGGGATACCTCACACACAAGCCAGATTTAAAATAGATTGAACGTTGTATGAGGGAGTTATTAGTAATTTTCCGAATTCGGTGTTTTGCCAAAAAAATGGCCGACTTTGGGACCCCGCCCAGGTCAGGCCCGTGAATGAAAACACACCATTTTGATAACTTAAGATTTCATATGCCTCATAAACAGTCTCGCCAATTATGAGGATGATCAAACTAATTCCCTAGGTGCCAAGGTCTCAAATGTGCACACTGTAAACAGATAAAAATTTCACATTCAATCCAAAATACCCGATTTCCTGTTGGGTTTGAAATATGCGTGCAAGAGACTTTTTGGAGCAGTTTTGCACAATGTATCGACTCGCCAAATTTCATCGTTCTACGTTGAAAAAAACCTAATAGGAGAGGCCTTTTTGAAAATTTCAAGGGGGCGCCACTGAGCCATTTTGTTAAATTTGTTGGTAGATTATCAAAACTTACGCAAAGTTGCATGTATGTGCACATTTTGGTGAGTTTTCGTGCATGTTCAGGCCTCCAAATGTAAACTCCAACTGTGAACCGATAAAAATTTCACATTTGATCCAAAATACCCGATTTCCTGTTGGATTTGGAATATGGGTGCAAGAGGCTTTTTTGAGCATTTAGGCATAAGGTATGTACTCCCCAAATGTCATCGCTCTACATTGAAAACCTGAGAGGAGAGGCCTTTTTGAAAATTTTAAGGGTCAAGGGGGCGCCACTGAGCCATTTTTTGACATTTTTTCGTAACGACGCGAGATTATCGAAATTTACGCGAAGCTGCATATATGTGCAAATTTTGGTGACTTTTCGTGCATGTTCATGCCTCCAAATTGGCCATTTTCATTTGCCCTGAAAAAAATAAATAAATAAAAATAATAACTAGGCCTGCAAGCAGGACTGAACGGGCCCTCGCAATCTAGCGCAACTCGGACGTCACGCAACTCGGACTGTGTGTAGGTCAGGGTGGTGGCAGATCCTCCTCTCTAATCATCTCATTAGAACCTAACATGCTCGAAAGTCGCCTATTTACATTCCCACACCCAAGAGATAAAAACCCCTATTGGAGAGAGTACTCCAAAAAAGGAGCCACTACTGAGCTGTGCAGCCAAGCCCTTATTCAAAACCAAAATTAATCTTCTAACTGGGCCAATTCGACTAAGTGCGCCAAATATTGTGGCTCTATAAGCTGCCTGAGTCTCTGAAAAAAAATATTTCCTTTAAATGGCAAACAAAGGGTCGTCACGGCAACAGACAGAGACACGTGGACATGGGCCGTAAATAAGTATTTTAATAGGTCTTGAAACTACAATGACCAATCTGAAAAGAACTGGACATGTATTGGAAAAACGAGTGACTTTCTATTGCCACTAGTTGGCGCTGTAGGGTTGATGCAAATGACCCCTACAAGGCCCTTCAGGGTATGACTCTCAACAAGCACGGGAAGTTTGGCGCAGATATGTTGTATATCTGCCGAGTTATGACTGTTCAAAGTTTTTGGAGAGAAAAATTGTTGACAGTCATTTTCACTTTCCTGTTTAGACCCCTCCGCTTCAACGAAACTTCAATATTTTTCATCAGGCACCTGAAGACAGGTCTTAAGGCTTCCCTTATGCAGATTTGAGGTAGATTGATTTTTTCTCTTTAGAGGAGGAGTGTGTCCCGTAAAAAAGGGCATTTCCTGTTCCCACTAGGAGGCGCCAGGCACAAATGGTAAATTTTCAATCCAGTCCTGCTCAGGCTGGTATACGTCACACACATACCAGATTTAAAATAGATTGAACGTTGTATGAGGGAGTTATCAGTCATTTTCCGAATTCGGTGTTTTGGCGAAAAAATGGCCGACTTTGGCACCCCGCCCAGGTCAGGCCCGTGAATGAAAACACACCATTTTGATAACTTAAGATTTCATATGCCTCATGAACAGTCTCGCCAATTTTGAGAATGATCAAACTAATTCCCTAGGTGCCAAGGTGTAAAATGTGCACACTGTAAATCGATAAAAATTTCACATTCAATCCAAAATACCCGATTTCCTGTTGGGTTTGGAATACGCATGCAAGAGACTTTTTGGAGCAGTTTTGTACAAGGTATCGACTCTCCGAATTTCATCCCTCTACGTTGAAAAAACCTAAATGGAGAGGACTTTTTGAAAATTTCAAGGGGGCGCCACTGAGCCATTTTGTTACATGTTTTCGTAACGTTGCAAGATTATTGAACATTATCCAAAGCCGCATGTATGTGCAAATTTTGGTGAGTTTTTGTGCATATTCAAGCCTCCAAATGTAAACTCCTACTGTGAACCCATGAAAGTTTCACATTCGATCCAAAATACCCGATTTCCTGTAGGATTTGGAATACGGGTGCAAGAGACTTTTTGGAGCAGTTTTGCATAAGGTATCTCCTCCCCAAATTTCCTCACTCTATGTTGAAAAAACCCAATAGGAAAGGCCTTTTTTAAAACTTCTTTCTGTCGCCACTAGTTGGCACTGTAGAGTTGATGCAAATGACCCTACAAGAACCTTCAGGGTATGACTCTCAACAAACACGGGAAGTTTGGCGCAGATATGTTGTATATCTGCCGAGTTATGACTGTTCAAAGTTTTTGGCGAGACAAATTGTTGACGGTCATTTTCACTTCCAGTTTGGACCTCTCAGCTTCAACGAAACCTCAATATTTTTCATCAGGCACCTGAACACATGTCTTGAGGCTCCCCTGAAACAGCTTTGAGGTCAACAGAATTTTTTCCCTTGGAGGAGGAACCTGTCTCGTAAAAAAAGGCATTTCCTACTCTCACTAGGGGGCGCTAGGCCTAATGGGTAATATTTCAATGCACTCGTGTTAAGGGTGGAATACCGCACATACATGCCATATATGAAAAAGATTGAACGTTGTGTCAAGGAACTATTAGTCATTTACTGAATTTGTCATTTTGCTGAAAAAATGGCCGACTTTGGCACCACGCCCAGGTCAAACCCGTGAATGAAAACGCACCATTTTAAAAACTTAAGATCTCATATGTCTCCTGAACAGTCTCACCAATTTTGAAGATGATCCAACTAACTCCCTTGACGAAAAGGTCTCAAATGTGCACCCTGTAAATCGATAAAAAATTCATATTCGATCCAAAATAACCGATTTCCTGTTGGGTTTGGAATATGGGTGTAAATGCTTTTTTGGAGCGGTTTTGGACAAGGTATAGACTACCCAAATTTCATTGCTCTACACTACAGACCCTAATGTTATAGGCCAATTTTAAAAATTCAAGGGGGCGCCACTGAGCCATTTTGTTACATTTTTTTGCAACGTTGCAAAATTATCGAAATTTACAATTTTCCGCACGTATGTGCAAATTTTGATGACTTTTCGTGCATGTTCAAGCCTCCAAATTGGCCGTTTTCATTTGCCCTGAAAAAAAAAAAAAAAAATTTAAAAAAAAAAATAATCCTTTGCAAAACAATAGGGCCTTCGCACGCTTAGTGCTCGGGCCCTAATAATCCTTTGCAAAACAATAGGGCCTTCGCACACTTAGTGCTCAGGCCCTAATAATAATAAAACAATAGGGCCTTTGCAGGCTTTGTGCTCGGGCCCTAATTGATTACACACAGTGTTGTTTCTTTCATTGACATTTCACAGTCCTTCAAAGTGTTCTCAGTTCTGTGCCTTCGAAGCAAATTTTGTAATTGTTCTCATATGGGCTTGGCATTCAAGGGATTTTACATTCTAGTGTGATCTCAGGGGGTTCTTAGCAAATAGTAAAATGCTCTTGCCACTGCCTACAACTATTCTGAAACTAGGCCATGGGATTTAGTTAACAAATCCTTTATATGCATAGTATAGAAACTGAAAACCTTGCAACAATTGAATATGGATAACAAAATGACTAAAAAAACTATAGTACATGGACAAATGGGGCTTTCGTGGCCCCTGGGAACATATTGCATTAGCAGAAGTCTATTATTCCCTACATGTGTGTGTGTGAGGTTGGGAAACGTGAATATTGCCTGGTGGTTTACGCATCTCACTTTGCTGTCAGCTCATTTGTCTTTATTAGGATGGCCCCACAAGGAGATACGCATTATGGTTATTGCCAGGTTCACTTTCACAAACACACCCACAACTACACATGGACACACACTTTGTTTTAGTCTTTGTCAATAAATTCAATGCATACACTTTTAAGGTTAATTTAAATTATATTTACTCCTGGCTTTTCAACTGCTGCTTCGCTACTGTGCAGACGTCTCTCTGCTTTGCTCATGCTTCTCAAGCTTCAATCATCTTTTTAATCATTGTTAATCACCTCTAAATTACTCAGCAAGTCTTGGAATTTTCTTTTAATCTTGTTTATATTTAAACAAAGGCTTTTTGAGCATTTTTGAGCCTTTTAAAGTGCTTTTTTGTCTTTACTGGAACACAAGTCTGCCTTATCGCGACTGGAACTGAGGAATTCGGCTAACGGAAGCTAAGTAGCAGCAACATGCCAAGTAGCAGCAACATGCCTCCCCTGTCCATGGATGATTACCACAAACTGCTCCAGAAGATAGCAGTACTTGAAACAAAAATCTACCGGCTTGAAATGAATATGGAGGTATATGGACAGCTTGGGAATGAAACCACTCTGCCGATTTCCCAAAACAGCGAGGGGGAGCCGGCCTACAGAATGCAAACAAACACCATCGAGACTCAATGGGACCCTGGTCAATATCTCACTAAAACAATCAGTCCTCCCTAGAATCAGCTTGGTGCAAAGCCGAAGGAATACAACTCGAGAAGTCGTTTGTCAGGGAGAACCCAGCACTGGCAGATTTACGATGAAAAGGAATGGCCACTGCTGCAGAAGACCACGTCTTCTACCCCAGCACCAGAAAGAAAATTATCACAGATCAAGGCAACAACAAAGGCTCAAAGCAAAGTGCCTCAAGCAGCTGGAATTCCACGGGAAAATAGATCTCCGAGACTCCTGACCCAGGGAAAGTTGGAACACCCAGCTCGAAAGAGAGGTACGATGCTAATGCATGTGCTAGCAGGCTACAGAGAAAGCGACCCACTGGGCCCCGCACTCTGATAGTGGGCGACTTTGCTGTGAATGGGATAAAACACTTTTGTAGCAACAATACCAGAGTATGTTGTTTTAATAAAGCAATGGTGTCTGATATCTCACAAAATATCCTGAGCATTGCTGCTCAGCATCCAACAGCCACTACTCTGATAATACACACAGGAGCCCTCGATATTGCGAAGCAAAAATCTGAGCTTTTAAAGCAAGACTTCACTGAACTGATAAACAAAGTCGGAGCTTTAAATACTGAGGTGTTTTTCAGTGGACCCATACCAGTGCCCAGGCTGGGGGATGAAGGTTTCAGCAGAGTGATGATGCTCAACAAATGGCTCAAAGCTACATGCGCTGGACAATCGATGTATTTCATTGACAATTTCAACATATTTTCAGGGCGCAGGCATCTCTTTAAGAACGATGGCCTTCACCTAAATAAGTCAGGAGTGCGGTTACTAAGCAGCAGCATGTTTTAATTCTTGGGGCACAGACAGTCTGCTTATCTCGAGGAAAGGAGGCAAGCTGTCCCAAAACACCTGATAAACATGGAGGCTGGTGAGCACGCAGGATCAACGTCTCCTCCAAAAATGGAGCCTACAGTCGCTGAAGTGGAAGTGACTAAGCCAGCCCTGCCAGGCTGTGACCAACCCTCCTCTGCTGAGGCTCCACTGCCTCAACGGGAGGAGACCCTGGTAGCAGGTGATCGACCCCCTTCAGACGAGACCCAAGAAGTGGCTCCATCAGCTCAACAGGAGGAGAACCACCCGATCGTGCAATCCTCTGCTGACGAGGCCCCATCCAGCCCCAAATCCTCACACTCCAAGACGCCACCACGCCGCCGACTCTAGGCTAAGGCCCCATCCAGCACCAAATCCTCACACTCCAAGACGCCACCACGCCGCCGACTCCAGGCTAAGGCCCCATCCAGCACCAAATCCTCACACTCCAAGACGCCACCACTCTGCTGACTCAGTCAGGCTAAGGCCTCATCAAAGCCTAAATCCCCACAGTCCCGGAAGCCACCCCGCCGACGACTTAGTTTGGATGGAATAATGAGTCAACCTGGTTGGTACTCCATGGATCTAGATAGCAAGGTTAACCAGTCTCTTGATCTCCTATAGTTCATGTCTTCGCTTCCACCCTGTACCTGTCTCACCTGACAGGTGCCAGGGGAAGATGGCAACAAACCAACCAGCCTCCCCTGGAATTCTCTCGGGGCAAAGCCAAAGCACTACAACTCTGGAACTACACGGTATTATCCTTCTATCGAGGAAGCCATGTTGGCGACACCAATATGATACGCACCGGGTCCAGGCTGTGACAACATTACAAAGACTGTTCTGTCCCAGCAAAAGCCGGGGCCCTATGGAGTACAGTCTGTATGCTCAACAATCCCAGTGGTGATAAACAACAAAAAAAGGGCTAGATTGGTGAGGAATAAAAAACGTTCAATCAACTCTGCCAACCTGTTAAGCATAGTATGTCATTCCCAAAATTCACCAGTGAATCCAGTCTGGAATCTGCAATTGGCTCTACTAAATATCAGATCTTTAGCTTGCAAATCTTTCTTAATTAATGATTTTATCAGCAAACATAACCTTGACATGATGTTCCTAACAGAAACTTGGTTAGACCAAGATAATGGCTCGACAGTTTTGATTGAGGCAACCCCCACAAACTTCAATTTCTTTAGTGCGCCAAGAACCCATAAGAAAGGAGGTGGGGTTGCCAGTCTGATCAGGGACAGTTTTCAATGCACGAATATTTCATGTGGTCAGTTTGATTCCTTTGAATATATTGTCATTCAGCTAAAAAGCCCTTGCAGAGCTGCCTTGGTAACAATTTACAGACCACCAAAGTATTACACAATGTTTTTTGATGAGTTTACCAAAATACTGTCTTCTGTCTGCATGGACTTTGATTGTGTTGTTTTAGTGGGTGACTTTAACATTCATGTTGATAATCCTGAAGAAGGATGTGCTAGAGAGCTTTTAAATATTTTGGATACATTTGGTTTATCTCAGCATGTCACAGTTCCAACACATAACAGAGGGCACATACTGGACTTAATAATATCCAAAGGTCTTAACATCTCAGAGGTCACAGTGAATGATGTTGCTCTGTCTGATCACTACTGCATTATGTTTAAAATGACCACCCCTGTCCATCCTCTGAAAAGGGAAACAGAGGTGATTAGGAAGCGTTACATAAGTGATAACACTTGCGTGTTATTCACACAGGCCTATGCCTCACCATTAACCCCTACAATAGCTCCAGTGGAAGAACTTGTAAATAGTTTCAGTTCCAGTGTGATGACTGTAATTGACACTATTGCCCCGATTAAGACAAAAACTTTGTCAAGAAAGAAGAGGTCACCTTGGAGAAATGCCATACTAGCTTTAAAACAAAAGCAAGATTGTAGACGAGCAGAACACAGATGGCGAAAAAACAAACTCCTAGTTTTTTAATATTTCTACAAAGAGAGTTTTCGCAAATACAACCAGGAACTGAAAAATGCTAGACAATCATATTTTTCAGAGATCATTAGTAGAAACACCAACAATACTCGAGCACTATTTTCTGTTGTTGACAAACTGACAAACCCACAAGCATCAATACCTCAGGAATTGGCATCTGAAGTGTCCTGTAATGATTTCGCAGCATTCTTTACACACAAAATACTAAAGATTAGACAGACTGTGTGCAACTCTAGATTAACAATTGGTACACTAAATGCCTCCCAAAATGTCCCCCACGTCAATCTTAGACAGTTTAGCCTCTTGGACTATGCCACTTTAACAGAAATTGTGTCAAAATTAAAGCCCACAACATGCTGCCTTGACATCCTTCCTTCAAACTTTTTCAAAACTGTCTTTCATTGCATAGCTCCAGACATACTTCAGATTATAAATACTTCTCTCCAAACAGGAGAGTTTCCACAGACTTTAAAAACTGCAGTAATAAAACCTCTCCTAAAAAAACCTAATCTGGATGCCTCAACCATTAGCAATTACAGGCCAATATCAAATCTGACATTTCTAGGGAAAATTATCGAAAGGGTTGTGTTCGAACAGATCCAGACATTTATGATGCAAAACAATCTTTTTAACTCATTTCAGTCTGGATTTCGGCCACAACACAGCACCGAGACCGTGCTTATCAAAGTCCTAAATGATATTCGTCGGAATACTGATGCAGGCAAATCATCTGTTCTGTTACTATTGGATCTCAGCGCCGCATTCGACACGGTTGATCACAACATACTACTCAGCAGATTGGAACAGTGGGTGGAGTTTACTGACACTATTCTTCAGTGGTTCACATCCTATTTACATGATAGGGATTTCTTTGTGTCAATCGGAAACTATCAGTCAGAACGAACCAAATTCACGTGTGGAGTCCCTCAAGGGTCAATTCTTGGACCACTCTTATTTAACATCTATATGCTTCCGTTAGCTCAGATAATGGAACAGTATGACATCTATCACGCCTATGCAGATGACACACAACTGTACATTTCTGTGTCCCCACATGATTATAGTCCCTTAGTCTCCCTGAGTAAATGCATTCATCAAATCAATGAATGGATGTGCCAGAATTTTCTCCAGTTAAATGTGGAGAAGACAGAGGTGATGATTTTTGGGCCAAAAAAGGAAAGGTCAAAGATAAGCAGGCAACTTAGCACAATGTCACTTACAGCTACAAATCAAGTCAGAAACCTTGGTGTAATTATCGATTCAGACCTAAATTTTGATAGCCATCTAAAGTCTGTTACTAAATCAGCTTATTACCACCTAAAAAATATAACCAGAATTAAGGGGCTTCTGACTCAACAAAACATGGAAAAACTTATGCATGCATTCATTTTCAGCAGATTGGACTATTGCAACGGTATATTTACAGGTCTTGATAAAAAATCAGTCAGGAAGCTGCAGCTAGTACAGAATGCTGCAGCCAGAGTCCTCACAAATACAAGGAAGCTGGACCACATTACACCAGTTTTGACATCGCTACACTGGCTTCCAGTGAGTCAAAGGATAGACTATAAAATACTACTGCTCGTCTACAAAACACTTAATGGCCTTGGACCAAAATAAATGCTTGACTTGTTAGATTCCTATGAGACATCTAGACCCCTAAGGTCGTCTGGAACCGGTCTTCTGCATGTTCCAAGAACAAGAACAAAGCAGGGTGAGGCAGCATTTAGTTATTATGCTCCTCACCTCTGGAAAAAGTTACCTGAACGTCTGAAGTATGCTCAAACTGTTAGCTCTTTTAAATCAGGGCTAAAAACGCTTTTGTTTAGCACTGCATATCCATAACTGGCTATATACAGGTATTTCAATCTACCTGCTTTCTATTCCTCTTGTGCTTATCTCCATTGCTGATTTCAATTATTATTAGTAGTAGTAGTTTTTATTTTATTTTTATTTCTGTTTTATTTTTATTTATTTTTATTCTATTTGTGATTAAATGCGATCTTTTGTCTTGGTTTTTACGTTGTATTGATTTAAATGTGACTTTTTGGGATCTTCATGTGATGTAAAGCACTCTGAATTGCCTCGTGTTGAATTGTGCTATATAAATAAATTTGCCTTGCCTTGCCTTGCCTTGCTGGGCCGGTTTGGCATGTAAAGGTTCCAACTGCCGTTAAGACATTGTAGTTACTTGCTGTACGGTCATTGCGATTTTAAGATAGGTGTGCGTGCTGTGTGTAG
This sequence comes from Corythoichthys intestinalis, assembly GCF_030265065.1. NCBI lineage: Eukaryota > Metazoa > Chordata > Actinopteri > Syngnathiformes > Syngnathidae > Corythoichthys > Corythoichthys intestinalis. The sequence goes on from NC_080400.1 coordinate 37,721,225, forward strand.
GGACCACAAATTTTAACAATCGTGAAGTATTCCTAAAAATATTCAATATATCATTATATATATAATTTAAATAATAGTTTTCATACAGTACATTGAAGCAGTAACTAATTGTCTGTATACAAATGTCGACTTAAATATAGTAATGAACAGAATAATAATATTTAATAATATTAATACGTTGACTAACTAAAAACAAATTACCCTACATCAATGACAGCTTGTGTCTCCTGAATGGTTTTGTACATTATGATCTAACCTAACCCAAGCAGTGTGGTGCGCTGCACTTTTTGCACTCTAAATTGTGTGAACCATATTTTTCGGACTATAAGCGACTCCTATGTTCTCTCCATTTGTACCAGGCAGCGACGAGCTTCATATTTTTTCATTAATAATAAAAAATAAAATATTACATTATCATTTCATTTCGTATAACTTTGTCACTTTTGAGAAAAAAATACTAATGTAAAGAGGTAATTATACTTAGAAATCCAAAATGGTAATACCACACCCTATTCCCACAACATGTACACATTAATACCCGTTCGTCACAAATATTTTCCATAAGTATTGAGAAAATACAGAAAGCTAACATACAGACAAATACACTTTCACTCGTCTGAAAAAAAAGACAAAAAAAAAAACATTTAGAATCGTGTGTGTGGCCAATGTGCCAGAATCCAAGCATAATTTATTTTCAGCAGGTAGACAGTCAGTTACAAAGCTGATTCATAATTTATCAGGACTAATAGCCACCTGCCTGTGCCACAAGCTGTTATCTGCCACAAATTATAGGCTCAGAAAAGTCTGTTTTGACATTATGTGAACCTGTAGAGTGACAGGCTGAAAAAGAATAAATTCACAAAGAGCTTCAAATGTATGATTTGCAGAAAACTGCATTTTCAGTATGATCAATCTGTGTGGCTTCATTTGACTATCTCCCGGTTTCCGTAATATGGTTCTTACACGAATACATGGTTCTGTGTGTCTTCCAAAAATATCTTAGCAGGGTAACTTTTAAGTGTAAGGAAAACGTGTTCTGCAGCTGTAAATTATATGCATCGAATTTCAGAAAAGTAGTTACTGATTCTTACGACTGCTGTAAAAAGATTAAAAAGATAAAAGATAAAAAAGATAAAAAGAAAGTGAAAAAGATTGAACACAATGAAAGATTATTTCAACCAGGTTTATTTTGGTAAATATTGTATGACTTTACATTAGGAATTATGGCAAATTTGACCTGTCTAGCATACTTTAAATTTTTTTGTCTTGATAGTTCATAATTGCAAACAGCTTTACAAGCTTGTACAGTAGTAGTCTCCAAACTATTGCACAGATTGGGTGAGGATTTCATTCCGACAAAACATGACAACCCCTTTGCACCAATCTGGTGTCTTACAAGTGTCATCAGTTGATTGTAGTCAGGTGTTGCTTGTTTTAGCAGAAACGTCATTGTTTGGACTGTTTGTGTTCGATCGGTTGAAACAAAAACCAAGACCAAGAGCGGCCCATTAGGCCCGGTTTGGAAACCCCTGTTGTACAGGGTGACCCAAAAAAAAAATCTACTGTTGACCACTGTTGAAAAAAACCACTGGAATTTTTGCGTATTGGCAGACATGAGCAGTGACATTGAGCAAGTATACAGACTGCCATGTTTGAAACCGTGATGAATTCAGGATGAAATTCACGTTATCGCAGTTCAGATGAGAAATCAATGAGGAATCTCAACAGCAGATTTCAAGATATTAGTGCGGGTGGAAGCCTTTTATAAAATGTCATTAACAAAAACAATAAAATCATTGTTTCTTAAATGGCATGTTTTGTGATTTCAATTACTATCAATAAAATATTTTTTCTTCCTTCACTCTCGGTTTTATTGTATTGTTAAAAAGTTCCCGTTTTTTTAGAAACAGTTGCTAAAATAATGAACCATAGACTTCATAATACTTGACAGGTCACAGGGAACGGGGCCGATCCGTAGGGGGCCTAATTTCAAAAACTTCGAATTCAAACATTTTCAAAATCAAAGCTGCTACCGACCTAAAACCAAAACAGGCACCTACCTTAGCCATAAATGAGTCTCCATGGGCAGCGGCATAAAAAAATTCAAAGTCGTTCCCTTATAAAATCTCGATTATTATTATTATTTTTTATATAACTATAATAAAACTTAAAATTGCTATAAAATGCTCAGATTTTACACTTACACTAGATGCACAAAAATCACCAAATGCAGAGATAATCACCTATATTTTGAGGATCAATAGCAATATTAAACATATAAGTTTTTGCCCAAAATAGCAACTTATTTTTTTTTTACTGCAAGTTTTCAACAGATAATAAATCACTCAATTTTCACATCAGAAACTTAATACTTGAGGAAAACATGCAGAATAAACTATAAATAATATATAAATATATTATTAAATCATTCACTCCCAGCCATTTTCACCAGAGCAAGGCCCTTCGCTCCCGACCGTTTTGCTGGATTTTGACTGAATTTGCAAGGCCCACAGAAAATTCTGTTCTATTACTATATAAACATGGAACCCACCAAAAGAAGGATTAGACTCTCTTCTTTCAGCAGGAAAAAAGTAAGTTCATATCTTTTTCCATTCTTTAGAAATGAGCATTAGAAAATAGCTTAGTTTGAGCAATTTTCCAATTTCTGATGGAAAAACGGAAAAAATTAGCTTTTTGTAAATGCATACATTTCAAACATAACTTTGACTTTAACACAACTATTTTTTGCTTTAGTTACATCCCAAACATCTAAATAATGTTTTCCTTTTACAAAATATCATAAAGAACAAGATAAACAGAGCGTTTGATAGCAAAGTAACAATTTATTTACACATAACTAACTGAGAGATGACGCTGCTGTCGCCGCGTCAGCCGAGTAAACTTTTCCCTCCTGTCTCATAAAGATGGATTTTTTTAGTCTCTGCGGGGTCTGCTCGGCGAGCTCGCTGCACTGGTGGTCCCGGGCATTCTGCTCGGTTGTCCAGCGCCTGGCATCCGGGCTTCCTTTCGGTTGTTCTGCTCGGTTGTCCGCCGCCTGGCATCATTCCGCCAGTGCTCCGACCGTGCAGCCCGGCCGTTCGTTGCTGTTGAATCGGGTTGCGGGTCTTACCAAATGCGCTACTGCCCTCCAGTGGCCAGTTTTATTGCTTTAAAATGGAATTTCAGCTTTGTGCTTTGGAGCTCAGTTGAATCAGGACCCAGAGATGTCTTTTATGAAAAAATAAAAACGTAAAAGACGTATAAAAACGTCTTTGGAACACTAAAACAATTAAAAATAGAACACATTTATACATTTTTGGGAACAAATGAGTTAATAAATTGTATTCACAATCACAACTTATACAATGTAGTAAAATAGAATAGAATCCCCCTTTATTGTATACAATGAAATTGTGGAGCATTTCCCTTTACTGTGCATTGTAAATGATAATCTCACAAGTGACTTGCAAATATAAAATCTAAATAAATAAATATAAAATGCGTATGAGATAGTCGTATGTACAGGCAGTGCTAATAATCGAAGTGAATGAGCAGCAGTTTGAAAGTTAATGCTTTGAATATTGTAGGTGAGAAAGTATTGAACATAGAATATGCATGTAAATGAATATTGGACTATTGCTGTGTTTTCCGGTCAGCTTCCTCGACTTGTACAAGTCTGTTCCTCCTCATCTACTTTCTGCCGATCTGCCACTCTAAGGCCTTGTACGTCCTCGCTTCGGAAGTCAAATCCTTGGAGAGGTTCGCACCAAAACAGTTGAAGAGGGACCTGCTGATGTGCGGCGAAATGGTGTTGACCAGCCTGTGCCCCTCCTGGCACCTGTACCCCTGATAGGCCGCCCCTATCACCTCCTGCTCTTGGCCGCAGCACACATCGGTAGTTATCATTCGAGGGCAAGTCCTGCCCCGGCCCGCGCACGTTCATCACAGAGATCATCCTCTGGAACATCTCTAGAACGTCAGCCGTGTCCCTGAGTTCGTCCTTGCCCGTGGTCATGGCGAGGAGCCTCAGCCTGGTGACCGTGTAGGGGTTGACTACCGCCATGATGAGCCCAACGCTCTGCTTCTCGATCGAAGAGGGCGCCAGCACCTTCTAGGTCAACTTGTAGCCGGCCTTGACACTTTTAGTTCTCCCACCTGGCCAGCATCTGCCGGCTTGAGAATCGGGCCGTCCTCATCCTCTCAAGCTTCTAAAAAACATGTTTGTTTTAGAGAGGTGTTTTGATAATCTTTTTTATAAAGTAAATAACGCTGGCCACTCACCTCAGCCCCAGGAACCCTGAGCAGCACCATACAGCCGTTGTTGTAGAAGCTGCTGTAGATGTTCTTCCAAAGGTGCACAGGGTCAAATTAGATGAAGATCTACTTGTTGCTGTCGGCGTAGGGATTGGTGTAGGACCATGGTGTTTTACTGAAAGTTATTAGACTGAAATGTTACATAAAATAAAACACATAAAAGCTGATTGTTTTTAAATATGGACGCAGAAATTTCTAAAATAAAATCTAAAAAATACAGAATCCAACATGGCCGCTGTAGCAAAACGAGGTTTTCATATTGAATTCCTTGTGAATAAATGCTTAAATCCCTGAATTCTTTGTAGATAAGGATGTAAAACATTCTCAATTCTTGGTTTAAAGCAAAAGAAACCGTGCAGGAAGCATTTACTTCACGTAAAAACGGCTCGTCTTTAAGTTCACTCTGGTGCTGCCTTACCACAAGGTGAGGTTTTTTGCATTGAACGTCATGTGAATACAATTAAAAAAATAAATAAAATTAAATCCCTGGATTCTTTATAAAGATGGGCGTAAAACAGTCTCGATTCTTGGTTAAAAGCAAAACAAACAGGCAGTTTGAGTTCACTTTAACTTAAATCTGTCGAAGAATTAAGCTAGTCCGTTAGCTTTGTTATGATAAGAGGGCTGTCACAATGGCGTTTTCTGTATTCTTGTGAAAAAAATGCTACAATCACTAAATTCTTTATAGATATGGACGTAAAACAGTCTCGATTATTGGTTAAAAGCAAAAATCGGGCAGTTATTTTACATAAATTTGTCAAAGAATGACGCCAATGGCTCCCATTGATTTTGTTTTAACGACGTTTCAAAATGCATGCATTGTACGAAAAATATAATAATTACCTTGAATCCTTGAACAAATCACTCCTGAGACAATCCTTGTTGCTAGTATGCGTTCCAGATTTTTACTTTACTTACTTTTTTAAGGTACTGTCACATTCTGCTGCTGGTTAGATTGTGTTTTGTTGCAGAGCTGATTGTGGGGGCGTTCCCGATGTCGCACCTGCACCCGATGCAGGTTCATCAACACTGCATATAAGCATGGGAGATCTCAAAGAAAGCTGCCGAGATATTGCTTTGCTGATTGCCATTTGACATCTCGCCCTTTAGTCTCTTTACATTCGCGTATCTGCTGCCTAGGATTTTTGTTCGTGTGCTGCCTTCTTTTGAATCTCTACCATGTGCAGGTATTTGAGTATTGTATTTTTTGCCTTTTTCGGCTCTCTGCCTATTAGAGCAGGGCGGTAAACCGAAAATTTACCGTCACCGAAATTCTTCACGATGACCGACGTAATTTTGACCATGTCGGCAAATTCGGTAATTTAATAAGAAAATAATTTTAAGAAAATATAGTCTTTTCATCCCGCTTTGACTCTGTGTTGTTCGGCTATGTTCATTCCCTTTTAAGAAAGCAGACAGTGTGCTTACATACGGAGTCATGTAGTTTTCAGGAAGCCAAACAAACAGAAGCCCGGTAGGCTAACGCTACAAGTAAAGGGATGGAGTCGGGCTTAAGTTAGCTTCACCAAACTTTCACCCGACATTAAGTAAACTCTTGGCGGGTTCCAGACGGGCTTTCACCCGGTGTCCTCCCTGGTTGTCACGATTTCAGGAGAGGATGCTTTCAGTGCTTTCTTCTGATAGCCAAGCCACAGGCTAACGCTAGCGGCTAACAGCGGCTACAAATGAATGTGATGGAGTCGGATAGCGGCTCTAACCTTGTCGAAACGGCTGAAATTAATGAGTGGACTGGGCACGGACTTCATGTAGCAATCATTGTGTCGCGTTATTCGGCATCTCTGTGTGATTTCTCTGAAAGCTTTCATGATGGTAAAGCACTCAGCATAAAGTATAATCCAACAGTGAAGCCTATATTTAATATGACAGTTTAATGGTCACAGCTATTTTTCTGTATGTGTTTGCTTTATTCTGCCATCATAAAACCTTAAATGCTTCATTGACATCAGAACAATACAGCTTTAATCTGGTTGTGTCTGTGTGTGGGGGGGAGGGGATGGGGGGGGGTCATGTACAGTGCCTTGCAAAAGTATTCGGCCCCCTTGAATCTTGCAACCTTTCGCCACATTTCAGGCTTCAAACATAAAGATATGAAATTTAATTTTTTTGTCAAGAATCAACAACAAGTGGGACACAATCGTGAAGTGGAACAACATTTATTGGATAATTTAAACTTTTTTAACAAATAAAAAACTGAAAAGTGGGGCGTGCAATATTATTCGGCCCCTTTACTTTCAGTGCAGCAAACTCACTCCAGAAGTTCAGTGAGGATCTCTGAGTGATCCAATGTTGTCCTAAATGACCGATGATGATGAATAGAATCCACCTGTGTGTAATCAAGTCTCCGTATAAATGCACCAGCTCTGTGATAGTCTCAGGGTTCTGTTTAAAGTGCAGAGAGCATTATGAAAACCAAGGAACACACCAGGCAGGTCCGAGATACTGTTGTGGAGAAGTTTAAAGCCGGATTTGGATACAAAAAGATTTCCCAAGCTTTAAACATCTCAAGGAGCACTGTGCAAGCCATCATATTGAAATGGAAGGAGCATCAGAGCACTGCAAATCTACCAAGACCCGGCCGTCCTTCCAAACTTTCTTCTCAAACAAGGAGAAAATTGATCAGAGATGCAGCCAAGAGGCCCATGATCACTCTGGATGAACTGCAGAGATCTACAGCTGAGGTGGGAGAGTCTGTCCATAGGACAACAATTAGTCGTACACTGCACAAATCTGGCCTTTATGGAAGAGTGGCAAGAAGAAAGCCATTTCTCAAAGATATCCATAAAAAGTCTCGTTTAAAGTTTGCCACAAGCCACCTGGGAGACACACCAAACATGTGGAAGAAGGTGCTCTGGTCAGATGAAACCAAAATTGAACTTTTTGGCCACAATGCAAAACGATATGTTTGGCGTAAAAGCAACACAGCTCATCACCCTGAACACACCATCCCCACTGACAAACATGGTGATGGCAGCATCATGGTTTGGGCCTGCTTTTCTTCAGCGGGGACAGGGAAGTTGGTTAAAATTGACGGGAAGATGGATGCAGCCAAATACAGGAACATTCTGGAAGAAACCCTGTTGGTATCCGCACAAGACCTGAGACTGGGACGGAGATTTACAATGATCCAAAAGATAAAGCCAAATCTACAATGGAATGGTTCAAAAATAAACATATCCAGGTGTTAGAATGGCCAAGTCAAAGTCCAGACCTGAATCCAATCGAGAATCTGTGGAAAAAGCTGAAGACTGCTGTTCACAAACACTCTCCATCCAACCTCACTGAGCTCGAGCTGTTTTGCAAGGAAGAATGGGCAAGAATGTCAGTCTCTCGATGTGCAATACTGATAGAAACATACCCCAAGGGACTTGCAGCTGTAATTGGAGCAAAAGGTGGCGCTACAAAGTATTAACGCAAGGGGGCCGAATAATATTGCACGCCCCACTTTTCAGTTTTTTATTTGTTAAAAAAGTTTAAATTATCCAATAAATTTTGTTCCACTTCACGATTGTGTCCCACTTGTTGTTGATTCTTGACAAAAAATTAAAATTTTATATCTTTATGTTTGAAGCCTGAAATGTGGCGAAAGGTTGCAAGGTTCAAGGGGGCCGAATACTTTTGCAAGGCACTGTATTAAAAAATGTTTCGGGAAAATAAAACCTGAAACCTTGACGTAAACACTTGTGTTGAATAATTATGTCACAGCAGCCATTACCAATAAGTTGTCTGAAGTGTACTGTTAAAGCTGCAAGTCATTTGTGTTAGAATGACATGTTTGCACAGTCGTCATATTGATTTTTATAATGTTGTACATTTTTCAAGTCATACAAGCTGTTATAAATGTTTACACTAGAATTCTTATTGTTTACAAGATTTTTTTTAATACTTAATGTTTAGACTGCATGTGCAATTGTTAAATTGAAAGCTGGTAAATAGATTTAACGAGAAATGGTTAATTTGTATTCCATGCATTGATTCAAATCATATAACAGTCCGCTTGGGCGAATGTATCGTCATTTATCATTATCGAGGTAAATCTGCTCAAATTATCGTGATACGTACTTAAGGCCATATCGCCCAGCCCTACTGCCTATTGTCTTAGTTTACCCTAGAGTTTTTATTATTGAGCCCCGTCGACCTACTGTCACGGACCCTTTTTGTTTTTTCTACCTTTCCGTAATCGCGTGTTGTTTTTCGTTTGTTATTAATAAACCCTTGTACGCCATCCCCGCTTGTTGTCTGCTGCATGGTCCAACCTTGTTTCCGCATTCGCGGACGTAACAGGTAATTCCAAACACAGCATATGTGTTAGTCATTCCCACCTACTTCTAATAAATGAAGCTGACTCACATAGCCCCCTACGGGCGGGCGGTGCGCGGAGAATACCTGAAGTGACTCGTCAAGTAAATTATGATGGGTATAGATGAAGATAGAACAAGGATTCTCTCTCGCCTGCTAAGGAATGCCACAACAATAATGAAAATGTATACATAAATTGATATATGGAAGTTGTATGCATCCTTTTACAGCTGATAACTGGACATGTTTACACCTGAACTGCATTTTCACACTCTCAGTAGCATTTGATAAATAATTTTCTTCATTCAAAGTTTAGTCGGTCAATGGGTTTAATCTACAAAGAAACCCATAGACGATCTGATTGCCAGCTGCTGGGGAATGTATGCATTTTTTCTGGGACACCCTATATATAAATGACCAGATTCAGAACAATTAAGGAACTATGCTTAAATAATACATTCGCTGGTCCTTGGCATACATCTAAGGGTGTTTGATAAACCTCTATTTCTGTCAGCTTCACAAGTGGAGTTTGTTAGCATCCTGCCCTGTGCTGTCCCATCCTGGCCCTGGGGTTTTTGGGATTGATCTTGTCTGGTCGTGCGTGGGTCCCGTCGGGCGCACCGTGGTCTCACGGGCGGGTGGGTGTGCCGCGGCCCTTCCCTGGCCGGCCGGAGTGGGGTGGAGTGGGGAGGGGGCAGGGTGCTGTCTGCGGCGGCCAGAGTACCGTCCCGGGTCGGCCCGGCCCGAGCCGCGTCTCCTTCTCCCGGGTAACGGGGAGATGCTCCCCTGGTGTCACCCTCCTTGCCCGGGAGTGGCTTGGAAGGGGTGCGCCTCCGCCTCCTTGGTCTGTCTCCGGCCCTGTCGGCCTCTCCAGACCGCGGCGGCTGCCGCTGCCCTCCTACAGGCAAGGTCGTCGGCTGGGTCTCTGGGGGCCCGCAGGGCCTTGGATGGGGTTTGCTATCCCTTGCCGGAGAGGTGGACGTCCCCTGGTCTCCAGCGCTTGGCTGAGTGCCTGTTTGGGGTGTGGGGCGGGTTCTAGGGCGACGGGGTGGGCGGTTGCAGGTGTGCCGGAGGTGGTCTGGGGTGGGGGTTGATCGCGGTCCTGGCGTTTCTCCCGCCCTGCGGCTGGTGGTTCTGGTGGACGGGGCCACTCCTGTCGGAGCCTGCCTCTTAATTCATGCACTCCTCACTTTGCTCTGTAAATATCTTTCACCCTGGCACCTACATACTCATTTATCCTCCGGGGAGAGATAAGACGGGGCCATACAGTCCTGGCCCGGCTCCCCCCTGATTTTAATCGTACCCATCGCATCGCACACCAAGGTTGTGGGATGGATGTGATCTGTTGTTGCTAATAGTTACATCCTCATGGCAGGCCCTGTCATTCCTGCACCTTTTTTAATGCACCACACACATCATACTACACGGGAGAGCTCCGGCAAAGGGCGGTTGGGTAGAAATTCCATGCAGCGGTTCCACTGCCCCAAGCCGAGCACTCCTATTGTAATGCATACATTGCACTATCCTCCCCACACAAGCCCATAACGGTGCTGGGTAATGGCTGCCAGCCGGTAACCTAACAGCCACAGTAATAGGGTGGTCCCACACTTTTTCCTCTATGGCGTGGCTTCTGGGTATGACCTCCCTTCTGCCTGGGCTGCTGGCTGTGGGAGAGGAGGGAGGTCGGGGCTCCGATCTCCCGTCGGCCCTCGGCGGCTCCTCGGCGTTCTCCTGCCTCCGCCCTTCCATTTCTTCTCTGCCTGGGTATCCGCCCTGCACTGGGTCGCTGGCTGAACGCTGGTGTATCGGCTGAATGTCTTTTACTCCGGCGTGGGACCCTGCCCTGGACTTGGTGGGCCGCTGGGGGTCCCGTGACGTTCTGTGCCGGTTGGGGGCTGCGACTGTGGCTTGTGGGCTGGGTGGGCGGACGGTGTTGGGGGTGGGGCTGGTGGTGCATCCCCTCTTCCCATCCCTGAGGGCCGGTTGATGGGAGCGCAGGTGGCTCGGGGGACCACCCTGGTTCCCAGGGGGAGATGATGGCTCCTTTGCTGGGCTGCGGGAGGAGGGATGGACAGCACTGATTTGTGGACACTCTCCCCCTCCCAATCACTTAGCTTATAGACTTCCTCACCCCCCTCCCCTTCTTTCCCTGGTCAACAGGGCCCCCACATGGTGTCAACCGTAAATACATCTAGCTGACGATAACATCAAATATTAATAGTTAGTGTAGGCGTTCAATGTATTTCTTGTCGATGTTTGTGTTTCTTTTATTTCTTTTCTTGTGTTTCTTTTTGTCTGTTCCCCCATAACGCCTTCCTGTTCGCTGCTTTGTCATAATAAATGAGGTATGTTGACACATACACAATGGGAGTAAGTCATACCCTCAATGTGAAACATTGAAACTGCTCAGACCAACCGGACACAGACTTCCATTCTTTGTGTCAAACAGCTGAACAGTATGGAAGCTCATTCCCGCCGCTAAAAAAAAAAAAAAAAAAAAAAAAAAAGTATAAACACTTTTTTTTTCTTTTTTTTTTTCATTGGCAGAAAAAGGCACCAGCAAGTAAAAAAAAAATCAATATATATTTATTTTTCATTGGCGGAAACGGGCACCAATGAGTAAGTTAAAAAAATTGAATAAAACAATTATTCTACTGGCGGAAATAGGCTTCTTGTTTTGTTGAGAAAAAAATCATTTTGTTTTTGTACTTGCTGGTGGTTTTTCCGCCAATGAAAAAGGAATAAAATAATAATAATTTAACTGCTTTGCCTGTTTCCGCCAGTTGAAAAAAAAAAAAAAAAATATATATATATATATATATTTTTTTTTTTTTAATTTGCCGAAGTCCTTATGCACAAGCTAAGCTACTTGTTGATGCTGTACTCAACGGCAACCTTATCCGTGACTTTGTGAAGGTATGGTATACATTTTCTTGACAAAATGCAGAAAATGATGGGTATGAAATCGTAGTTTTATTCACCTAACCATTGTGTACAGGTGCCGTGTCGCACTACGTGTCGCAAAATCAAACCAGAGGAACCCAGGGAATCTTCAAATGGATTCTGCACGACGAAGATGAAGGTCTGGGACTTTCTGTGCTGTGCGTCGTTGTGTCAACTGGAAGCGGCTATATATATGGTTGGAAATGGAATGTTTTGATCACCGACCAGTTACAAAGTGCCAGTGTGGATGTACCCCGGCATACGCCTAAAATCGAAACGAGCAGGAGACAATAAGTTAATTTATGTGGCTTGCTACGTTAAAGTTTCCAACTAAAAGATTGTATGTATGTTCTTATCACTTCGTTGATCGTTAATGGACAAAATTCTAATAATATGTGCAGCCTGCGTTAATATAAGGCGTAGATTCCATTTCTCCCACAGCCTTATCAGCCTCACTCACCGAGTATCTATCTACCTCGCCTACCCCGCCACCTAACGACCCCACTGTCCTGGTAAATTAATCTAACACCATACTCTCTTCCTGCTTAAATCAGCATGCCCCTCTCAAAAAAAAACAAACAAAAGAAAACAGTTTCCTTTACTCATTGTGCCCCTTGGTACACACCCATACTCCGCTTTATGAAAACCTGGAAAAGACAACTTGAAAGACTCCATAAGAAAACCGGCCTAACAGTTCATCTAATAGCATATAAGGACCATCTACAACAATATAAAGAAGCAATCAACACCGCCCAGACCACCCACTATGCCAACAGTATCCGCTCTGTCTCCAACAATTCCAAGGCTTTTTTCCACCACAAACTCCATGCTCAAACCCCATGACAACACCTCTGCTTCATTCACTCCGGAAAAGTGTCAGTTATTTCTTTTATTTTTCCAAACAAAAATAGACAACATCTACAGCAGTACTTCTCAAATAGTGGGGCGCGCCCCCCTGGGGGGGCGCAGAGCGAAGCCAGGGGGGGCGCATGTGTCCTCGGGGAACATGCTTTTTTTCTTTTTTCTTTTTTTTTTTTTTGCCGGACTGGAATAAAGTGTACTTGCACATCCACTCAGTGGGTGGCAGTGGCGCTCTCATTTTCAGAGTGCGTGCAGTATTTTTGAACTAAGGAAGAGCACTCAGCACACAGAAAACAGATATGAAGAGCAGTGCGCCGCCGCCGTTTTCGAAAGCCGTTTTCCGACCGGACTCACTCACTCATTGCAAAATGACTCCACACCATTGCAAAGGAGGTAATACTAAGTGTGAGCAGCAAAAATAAAAACTGTCCTTCTGTCCAAGGACACTCTTTTTTTCCTTTATTCTGTTTTTTCGGTCAAATTTTTTGGCATATTGTGCTCATGAGTAAATGTGTCTAATCAATTTGAATTTGTTATTATTTACGGATTTTATTACATTTTATTTTTCTGTATCAAATGGTCAAAAATGTACCTTGAGTGTATTTTTACAGTTTGAATGTGACTTTTTTTTTTTTTAATTCAGGCAAATTGATGCACGTCAAGTCTTCTCTGTTACAAACAAAACAATGTTAATAAAGTTATACTTTATTATAAGTTGATCTGTTACTTTTTTTCTTTATTGGAAAAAAAGGACACAATGTTAGGCAGATGCGTATTTATGATAGTCATTTTATAGACAAATAATACGATTTACAGTGGCGGCAGAGAGTTTGGGGGGGCGCGAAACATTTACGTCTTGCTTGGGGGGGGCGTAACAGAAAATAATTGAGAAGCACTGATCTACAGTAACCTAAATACCTCCGGCATCCATCCCTTTGCTTCACTTACCCCTCCATCCTTCTTACCATCTGCCGCTATGCTCACTCCGATCAAAAAACTCACTCAACATTCTCCAATATCAGCCACTCAACTTGCTACCATAATGTCTAGAATGAAAACTACCACCTGCACCCTAGATCCCATTCCCTCAGTTCTAATAAAAGACTGTCTCCCTGTAATCTCCTCACTTATCACCGACATCATCAACACCTCCATCCGCTCTTGCTCTGTTCCCCAAACTCTCAAACTGGCTGCCAACACTCCCAGCATAAAGAAATCTGGTCTAGACCCCGATATACCGAGCAATTACCACCCCATCTACAATCTCCCTTTTCTGTCTAAAATTCTGGAAAAGGCCGTCGCCTCACAACTCATAACCCACCTCACCAACAATAACACTTTTAAACTTTTTCATTCTGGCTTTCGTTCACAGCACAGCACCGAAACAGCCCTTCTCAAAACAACCAACGATATTCTCCTCTCTTCGGACTCTGGACAACTCTCCATCCGCATCCTCCACTACTGCTTTCAATACAATCAACCATACCATCCTGATTTGCCGATTATAATCTGTACACATGACTGGCACTGCACTTTCCTGGTTCCGCTCCTACCTCACCGATGACAACAATTCATCACCATCAATCACTGCATAACCCCCCCAGTTCCGCTGCCACAAGGTGTCCCCCAAGGTTCAGTTCTTGGTCCCCTTCTCTTCATTCTTACATGCTCCTCCTTGGTCAGATCATCTGTAAATATGGACTCCAATTTCACTGTTATGTTGACGACATCCAAATTTACATCTCCACAAACCAAATCTCACACAGCACGGAATCCACACTTCACAACTGCCTCAGTGAAATTAAATACTGGATGCAAGCAAACTATCTTCAACTCAACAGTAACAAATCGTAATCGTAATCATCATCGACCCTGCAGCTCACATCAAAGACGGTCAACTTTCCCTCACGATCAACAACTGCATCCTACCTCTCTCAACACATTCCCGCAACCTAGGTATCATTTTCGACAATAAACTAAGATTCGACCAGCACGTGAACCACATCACCAGAACTGCCTTCTTCCACCTCAAGAACATAGCCAGTCTTTGCCCCTCCCTCACTTTCTCCGCTGCTGAAACCCTCAACCATGCCTTCATCACCTACAGACTTGACTACTGTAACAGCATTCTTTTCGGTTCTCCATCCAAACTCATCAATAAACTACAATATATCCAAAACTCCGCTGCACGCCTTCTCACCTGGACCCCCTATAGCATGGGTGTCCAAACCTGTCTGCAAGGGCCGCTGTGGGTCCTGGTTTTTGTTCCTACCAATCGAGCACAGACAGTTTAACCAATGAAGTTGGTGGTAAAACAAGCAGCACCTGACTGCAATCAACTGATTACACTGGTGAGACACCAGATTGGTGAAAAGATGTCATCATGTTTTGTAGGAATGAAATCCAGCACCCACTGCGGCCCTATGTGGAATAGTTTGGACACCACTGCCCTATAGGAACCACATTACTCCGTCCTTCACAAACTGCACTGGCTTCCTATTTCATACAATTCAAAATCATCCTCCTCACTTACAAAGCAGAGAGATATCCCAATCCAATATTTGGATTGGCTCGAACGCCGATATGGGCAAAAAAATGTGCATCGGTGTCAGCTCGGCCGACACGGAAAAATTCCGATCCAGAATTCCGATCCAGTTTTTTTGAAATCCAGTCCGGGTTTTCCAGCGCACCAATTTACATAATCCATTCCAGTTTTTGCTTCGGTTTACCTAAAATCCGGTCCGCATTTTACGGCACACCTTCAACACATTACCGTCTCTCAATTTACTGAGAGGCTTTATCCGTAAAAATGTCAGCTGTGTGGGATCATTTCACCTTAAAGGACGACAAAGACGAAGACGCAGAGTGCAACATATGCCACAATAAAGTCAAGCGTGGTGGTAAAGCTGTAAGAAGTTTTAATACAACCAACCTAATCAAGCATTTAGCGAAATATCACCACAAACAATATGAGGAGAAAACCAAAGACAAAAAGAAAGGTCCTACGCAACTAACACTGGCAGAAACTTTTGCTATGCGTGACAAACTGGCACTCGACAGTCCCAAAGCCAAGGGAATAACAAGAGTCATTGCCGAAGAATTCATTCTGGATGACGAGCCATTATCTCTCGTGAGTAAAGATGCACCATCCAACACTTAGAACCACGGTACAACATGCCCAGCCGTCATTACATCCTTGAGCGATTCGGCCGTGGAAGATTCGAGAACGATTCACAAACATCCAAATTCCGATTATTGAAATATCTCAAGTAAAGCGGAACTAATACACAGCGCGGTCTTTGGGATGCAATGAGGGAACGGACCGCATTGCGTCCCGAGAGTAAACATCATGCTTGTCATAGACCCGGGTAATGCCAATGCTCAACTCACGGCTTTAGCTCAACTCGTGCCGCTAGATAAAAAAGACAACAATACCTGGCTACCGCTGACAGCCGCTACAAACTACGTCAACATCGTTTTACTGTAGATAATAGATATCATATGTATATAGAACTAGATGCAAGATGACAGACTCGACGGCGTTAGCAACATTGAAGTATTGAAAACTAGATGCGTTAGTAAACAGCCGCCATCTTAAAGCAGAAGACTTCCCTAGTAGGCTGTTGTAGTGAACCTTCCAAGCGAACCTAATTAACTTTTTATCTAAAATGCTCCTAAATTGGCAAAATTTTGACTTGAATCTATCTTCAAAACAGTTTTAAAACTTTCACATGTCGAAAGTAGACAGAAGGGAAATTATGAAATAACAGGAGCAATTTCAACAACTTTAACAGTTGATTCGCAAAATTAAATTAATTGAATGTAGTTTAAAGCTGCTGATACAGAATGTGGACTTGAGTATTTTATTTACTGTTTTAAAATGTTAACTTGATACTTAAATAGTCGTTTATTTAAATCTGAGACACTTTTTATACAATTTTTGTAACTAATGCACGAAACATTAAAAACATCTAATAGCTTAGAGGGTTTGTGGGATTTTCCACTGTGGTTGTTTGTGTGTTTTGCTTTTTTAAGACAGTTTACAATATTATTTGCACGTTATACTGACTGACTATGCCATTTCTGTTTGTTATTTATAATGTTTTGTCTTTGTCACTGAATAAACAGGTGAGTTTCTTGTTACCAACCATTGTGTGTTATACAAACTCACCTAATTCAGCTGGCTAGTTGTTATCAAGAGTACTAAATTCCTTTTCAACATGAGTCTGACAACTAAGTAAGGAGGCTAAATAACTTTAAACTTTAACACATGCTCAGATAGGCCGGTATCAGTATCGGCCAGTATCGGTATCGGAAGTGCAAAACAATATCGGTATCGGATCGGAAGTGCAAAAACCTGGATGGGGATATCCCTGCAAACCACTCAATAACTTGGCCCCTCCCGTCACCTCCACTCTTCTAATGGAAAAATCCTCGCACCGCCCCAACAAAGAACATACCGAACTTGGGGGGAAGGAGCCTTCTCCGTTGCTGCCCCCTCCCTTTGGAACTCACTCCCTAAACCTGTCCGTACCTGTTCAGACCTTCCCAGATTCAAAAAACTGTTAAAAACTCACCGTTTAAACTAGCTTTTAACTTATAATTATTTTCTTTATTGCACTCGTAAAAGGGCTCTACATATAAAATGTATTATTATTACTATTATTATTATAGATTGATATGCCGGCCACATGAGTGACCAAAATGAGGTGAAACTACAAACAATATGACAGTTGCCGAATGCAGAAGTGCGGGAACAGATTTTGTTGTTACAAGAAAATACTACAAGATGTTTTTCAGCTAGTTAGATTATAGTTAGAGTATTTTGAGCTCATCATCCATGTCCCATGTACCATATTTTTCGGACTATAAGTCGCAGTTTTTTTCATAGTTTGGCTGGGGGTGTGACCTATACTCAGGAGCGACTTATGTGTGAAATTATGAACACATTGTAATGTCATTTCACATGTTATTTTGGTGTTTTGTTGTGACACTGATAGTTTGGTAAACTTGTTAGCATGTTCTTTATGCTGTAGTTATCTGAATAACTCTTAATAGCTATAGCCACGTTCGCATTCTGCCTTTGGCAATGTGTGTTCAATTGTATTATTGACTTTTTTATATTGAAATGCATGCTTTTAGTTTGTGGCGCTTTCATGCCCAAGTGGAGGTGCACTCGCACTTGTTGAGCAAGAGAGAGAGTGAGAGACAAGGCTGCGAACCTACGTTCATTGTTTATGCTTGTAAAATAACTCTACAGAGGCAGCGCCTGTGTGTGTCATCTTTTCTGTTGTTGTTGTGTGTTTTCCACCCGCGATCGGAAACTTGTTTGAACGAAGTGCTAATGCTAGCGAACGCATGCTAACCGTTTGTGTCATTGTTGTAATAGCACCTAATTATGATTTATTTACGTTGATGCGAACCTGTTTGGTATCGAGGACGAAACTGATTCAGCAAATCATACGGACGTCCAGCATCGTCATTTGGGAG
Organism: Corythoichthys intestinalis; assembly: GCF_030265065.1. NCBI lineage: Eukaryota > Metazoa > Chordata > Actinopteri > Syngnathiformes > Syngnathidae > Corythoichthys > Corythoichthys intestinalis. Next base: position 37,739,150 of record NC_080400.1, read on the forward strand.
TTTAGTTTGCTCTATAGCCAGGACCGAGCCGTAGTGTCCTGGTGAGGACAGTATATTGGCATTTCGTTGTTCATGCATCATGTAACATCATACTGTACAATTATTCAGCATGTTGTTCTCTATTGTATTTTTATATTAAATTGCCTTTCAAGAAGACATATCTGTTCTATGTGTTGGATTTTATCAAGTAAATTTCCCCCAAAAATGCGACTTATACTCCGGTGCGACTTATATATGTTTTTTTCCTCTTCGTTGGGCATTTTATGGCTGGTGCGACTTATACTCAGGTACGAAAAACACGGTAAACACCAGTAGTATGTTATTCTTTTTATTGCAGATATTGATCATAATAAAACTTTTAGACAACATGATTCCATTGTTTTATTTATAAGAGTTGGTGCATGTGTAAAACAGGTCTATAAATCACAATTTATAACGTTATTAGAAGAACATTAAGGAAGGTGGAGCATAACTAGAGCCTTCCATCATCAAAGTTTAGGCAGCATGTGAAAAAAGTAGAATGCACGTAGTCTCTATATACTGTATGTCAATCAACGTACAGTAAGTGTTTTGGGCACATCAAGTTGTCTTCGCTTGCCTAACAGCGTTTTCCAGCTGCAAACGAACAAAAAAGATGTAACACTTGTATTTATATATTTAGGGTAAGAAGCTTGTGTTTGACTTGTAGTAGATGAGTGTTTTCCATTTCTTTATTGTAGTATAACTACCTTTAGCAAAGTTAATGATGTCTCAGCTGTGACGCATAACATAATTGGGTAGTCAAATTGAACATAATCGTACTATCCTACACAAACATTAGACACACTGAGTACTACTAGCCTAGTAGTTAGCATGTGTTGCAGCGACATAATAATAATTACAATAATAAATGATTTTGTCTCCTCCACAATTTGTTCATCTTCAGCATTCTTTCCAGGGTCTGGAGGATCATTTCCATATTGTGAGATTCCTCTACAACAACTATTATTTGACGCTTAGTGGCTCACTTCTATGATGTCCATTGCCCCCTTCCAACACGACACTGTACAAGTGCGACACGGCACTTGTACACAATGGTTGGGTGAATAAAACTATGCTATCATACTCATCATTTGCTTCATTTTATCGAGAAAAACTATACAATACCTTCACAATGTCACGGATAAGGTTGCCGTTGAGTACAACATCAACATCGGCTGGAGCCTACAAGTAGCTTAGCTTAGCTTGAGCATTAGGACAACACAACAAAACAAAACAAAAAAATACTGAAATGATGTTCATCTCTTGCTCACTTTTGATTGACAGATTAAGATAGCGGAGATTGTTTTCATGATGATGTTGCCTGCTATGTAGGCAAATCAATTAACTTTTCATTAGATGACCAAATATAAAACCCACCCTACCTAGCTCAAATATGCACGCACACACAACACACACACACATTCTAAAGCACACTTTTCACCTTGGCCTATTGGAATTTCAATGACGCAAGTTTAAATAATTGCACACAAAGGCAAAATAGATTGAATGGTACCTGAGGTGGTGGGGGACTGTTTCACCATTCAGGAGATAAATTACATCTTGCCCATCCAGTACATATAAAATTCTGTATCTTTTTTTCTCTCATCCCCCTGCTTCAAGGGAATGCAAAGCAAACATATTCACAATTATTGTTAAATTTCACTATGGTAGATATGTTTCATTAGCTTAAAACAATATAGACCTAAGGTAATTTGTCCTAATTGCTTCAAGAAAGCCTTAATTGGGCCATCTTCAGTTACCAGTAATAAGCAAAGAGGATCTATTTTAGTTGAGGTATTTTAAAAAGCTGTACTGACCCATCAGAGAAGCAATTAGGAAGAGAATATTACCAGTTGGAGAAGATCAAATTCATAGTTTTAACAAGTGTCTTTATCTGCCTCGGAATCATGATTAATACAGTACTCGTTCTTTTTTGTTTATGTGGGCATGCATGTGAGGTAACAATGTACGTGACAGTAGTAAAATCAAATCATTCATTTTCAAGGGAAACTAAAGCTAATTAAAATACTGCATTTGTGGAATACACATAAAAATAGATTAATTCACAGATTTTTACATTAAATAATTCATTGCCATGAAATTTCCCCCCACCCAAGTGACCCAACACCCAGAAAAGATTCAAGAACCTTGCCGGTGGCTTTCGAAATAGCTACACTGTCCGTTCCACGGAGGCATGAGTAAAGAAGATACAGTAAATGGTCTATCCTATAGTGTTTACATGTAGAGAAGACGGGTAGGGGGTGCTCCAGGAGCATAGGGTACCATAACGCCTGATATGTTCCCTGTATGACCAGTGCCAGAGTTTCGGTCGCATAGCCAGCAATAAGTCGGATACGTTTCTACTCTCCAGAGAGGGTTGAACTCCGCCAAAGTTCCCCTTTGCCACCGGTTCTGTTCATAACTTTTATGGGCAGGATTTCTAGGCATAGCCGAGGTGCTGAGGGGGTCCTGTTTTGTGCCTCAGTATTGCATCCCGGCTTTTCGCGGATGGTGTAGTTCTATTGGTAAGCGGTTGATACTGGATGGGTCCGCCCTCCTCGAAACGATGTTTGGAACTATTCGAGGCTCCATTACCCGGAAGTAAAATCTTATAATGGATCCCTATGGGAGTGTTGCAACTCTCTTTCTACATGGCTTTGCCCCGAGTGACAGGCTGCTGGATATGAATGAGGAGGACGCAACTCAACAAGTAATAAGTGTTTATTTGTTTGATAAGATATTTTTGATCAATTAAATATTTCTGGGTAACATCTCTATGTAGTTATACAATATTAAGACATGGCTGCGGATTATAGTCAGGTGCGGCATGTAAATATGAATTTTTTTCTTATCTTTATTTTCAATTTGGGTGGAGGGTCTTGATTTCAATTGTTCTCTATAGTCTGGAAATTACAATACCTAGGTTGACTATAGGTTTCAATATTACTGAGTGGCTTGTCATAGGACCTATCCGTAGGCAATGTCAGCATCAACATCTCTCTCACGAATTGTATGTATGCCCTTGTGTTTGAGCGGTGGATGAGACAAGATGTATTTCCACTCAGCTGTGTGCTCCTCCGTTTACATTACAGAGCAGAAAACATTGATTGTCTTATTCAGAAGCTCCAAAATTACTTGGCTTATATTGCCATCAGATGTACTTTGGAAGGTCCCAAGCCTGAGCTGCGTAAATAAGAAACAATGAAGGTGCCAAGGGTATATTCTCAAGTGGGCTCACAGCTTTGGCCTTAGCTTAAACATCCTGACAGCCAACATATCCACAGCATAATGAGTTCGAGTCCCTAAGGTATTGGGATAAAACTAAACACTCGGTCTGTCCTATCAACATGTGTATTTTGGTGTTGATGTGAATGTGTTTGCGAATGAGGTTCCTCTCCCAAGAGCACTCTGGTAACTCTAAATGCAGCTCATTGGCATAAGAGGATTTGACTTTTTTCCCTTGTTGTGGTAATGAGTTGTGATAAACACCAGTGTATGAGTTCCTTCTTTCATACATACTTGCAATTCATGGAAAACACCTTACATTGTTGCCATTGATGTTTCCCATGAGTGTTGATGGTGTCACAAAACGTGAAATCATGTGAACATGGTTTCCCCTTGTTTGTTGGAAAGAGGTTCCCTTGTCCAAAAATTCAAAAAATTTATACCGTCCATCATATTGAGATGTTATCATGTTGAGATGTGTTTTCCTCTTATTTTATTTTTTTCACTCGCCACTAAGCCACCACTGTAACCTCTTAATTGGGGATGTTCAACTTAACTCATGAGCTTTTGTCTCAATTTCTCACCCACACCCATGGGATGCAAACTGAGTTTGAATGGAAGTGAATATTCACTACATTAACCATTTATATTTACATAATAATTCAAAATTCTGAACTAGGTTCACCATTCCAAAAATGTAGTAAGGGGGTGTGTGTTTGCTGCTATTTCTCAGATATTGTCACTCGACTAGGCAGAATCTCTGTTTTCAATGTTACATTGCACTCATTTTAATCACCTATAATGCTGACAAAGAACGGTTGTCCAAGATTTAAACACACACACACACACATATATACTGTATATGTGTATATACTGTGTATATATATATATATATATATATATATATTTCTTTCAACAAAGCAATGTTGGGCCATACTGCTTGATAAATCCATCCAGCATGCATAGAAAAAAAAATAATGGGGAAGCTCTGATTTCGAGGTTTTTTTATGTGTCGATTTAACAAACCTTGGCCCCAACAACCCAGCAGAAGTAGTATGTCCGTCAACGCCGGGCCGTACTGCTAGTATATATATATATATATATATATATATATATATATATATATATATATATATATATATATACACACACACACACAGTATATATGGTGTATATATACTGTATATAACAGTGGGGCTAATAAGTATTAGGTCAACCATTAATTGTGCAAGTTCTCCCACTTGAAAATATTAGAGAGGCCTGTAATTGTCAACATGGGTAAACCTCAACCATGAGAGACAGAATGTGGAAAAAAACTCAGAAAATAACATTGTTTGATTTTTAAAGAATTTATTTGCAAATCATGGTGGAAAATAAGTATTTGGTCAATAATAAAAGTTTATCTCAATACTTTGTTATCTACCCTTTGTTGGCAATAACGGAGGCCAAATGTTTTCTGTAACTCTTCACAAGCTTTTTACACACTGTTGCTGGTATTTTGGCCCATTCCTCCATGCAAATCTCCTCTAGAGCAGTGACGTTTTGGGGCTGTCATTAGGCAACACGGACTTTCAACTCCCTCCACAGATTTACCATGGGGTTGAGATCTGGAGACTGGCTAGGCCACTCCAGGACCTTGAAATGCTTCTTACAAAGCCACTCCTTTGTTGCCCTGGTTGTGTGTTTGGGATCATTGTCATGCTGAAAGACCCAGCCATGTCTCGTCTTCTATGCCCTTGCTGATGGAAGGAGATTTTCACAAAAAAAATCTCTCGATACATGGCCCCATTCATTCTTTCCTTTACACAGATCAGTCATCCTGGTTCTTTTGCAGAAAAACAACCCCACAGTATGTTATTTCCACCCCCATGCTTCACAGTTGCTATGGTGTTCTTCGGATGCAATTCAGTATTCTTTCTCCTCCAAACATGAGAACCTGTGCTTCTACCAAAAAGTTCTATTTTGGTTTCATTTGACTATAACACATTCTCCCAGTCCTCTTCTGGATCATCCAAATGCTCTCTAGCGAATCGCAGACGGGCCTGGACTTGTACTTTCTTCAGCAGGGGGACACGTCTGGCAGTGCAGGATTTGAGTCCCTGGCGCCGCATTGTGTTACTGATAGTAGCCTTTGTTACTGTGGTCCCAGCTCTCTGTAGGTCATTCACTAGGTCCCCCCGTGTGGTTCTGGGATTTTTGCTCACCGTTCTTGTTATCAATTTGACACCACGGGGTGAGATGTTGCATGGAGCCCCAGATCGAGGGAGATTATTAGTGGTCTTGTATGTCTTCCATTTTCTAATAATTGCTCTCACAGTTGATTTCTTTACACCAAGCGTTTTACCTATTGCAGATTCAGTCTTCCCAGCCTGGTGCAGGTCTACAAATTTGTCTCTGATGAGCTTCGACAGCTCTTTGGTCTTGGCCATAGTAGAGTTTGGAGTGTGACTGACTGAGGATAGGTGTCTTTTATACCGATAATGAGTTAAAACAGGTGCCATTAATACAGGTAACGAGTGGAGCCTCGTTAGACCTCGTTTGACCTCAATAGAAGAAGTTAGACCTCTTTGACAGCCAGAAATCTTGCTTGTTTGTAGGTGACCAAAAACTTATTTTCAACTCTAATTTGGAAATAAATTCTTTAAAAATCAAACAATGTGATTTTCTGTTTTTTTTTCCCCACATTGTTTCATGGTTGAGGTTTACCCATGTTCACAATTACAGGCCTCTCTAATCTTTTTTAAGTAGGAGAACTTGCACAATTGGTGGTTGGCTAAATACTTATTTGCCCCACTGTGTGTGTATATATATATATATATATATATATATATATATATATATATATATATATATATATATATGTGTGTATATATACATACACATATGTACACACAGTGCCCTCCATAATTATTGGCATCCCTGAAAAAGATGTGTTTTTTAGCCTCTAATATATATTTTTCAATTCAAATAATATGGGACTTTAATGGAAAAAAAGGGAAAAATCCAACCTTCAACACAAGTGCATTCATTCAGTCGGGAAAAATCCCACATAAAGAAAAAAATATTTGACATCAAATAATGTGTGTCACAATTATCAGCACCCCTGGTGTTACTAAACACAAAAATACACACGGTCTCAGGCTTCAACTGGGACCGCGTGCTTTGGTCAGATGAGACCAAGATTGAGCTTTTTGGCAACAAACACTCTAAGTGGGTCTGGCATGCCACGTAAGATGCTTATGCTGAAAAGCACCTCATACCCACTGTGAAGTATGGGGGTGGGTCAGTGATGCTATGGGGCTGTTTCGCTTCCAAAGGGCCTGGAAACATTGTTAGAGTGCATGGCATAATGAATGCTTTAAAATACCAGGACATTTTAAATCAAAATCTGTTGCCCTCTGCCCGAAAGCTGAAGATGGGTCGTCACTGGCCCACAATGACCCTAAACATATGGCCAGATCTCCACAGAAATGGTTCACCAGACACAAAATCAAGCTCCTCCCATGGTCATCTCAGTCCCCAGACGTTGTTTTGTTGGCAAAAGGGGGTTGTACAAAGGATTAATACCAGGGGTACTAATAATTGTGACACACATTATTTGATGTCAAATATTTTTTTCTTTTTGTGGGATTTTTTTCCCCACTGAATGAATGCACTTGTATTGATGGTTGGATTTTTCTCTTTTTTTCCATTAAGGTCCCATATTATTTGAATTTTTAAAAAAATTATGAGAAGCTAAAAAACACATCTTTTTCAGGGGTGCCAATAATTATGGAGGGCACTGTATGTATGGAAGAAAACACAGACAAGGCTGAAACACACAAGGCTGAAAAAGCAGTTTCTGCTCTTGCACCCCTCTTTAAAATAAACTGCTGTATTTTAATCCAAAAGCACTGTTATGTTTGATAGAACAATATGTCTATATGCTTCTATAGCAGTTTCATGGCGCATTAAAACCCCAAACTATTTTTAATTTGCCCGTTTTGCTCCGGATACCCCAGTTTACAGACATCACGCAACCAATTTAGTTTCAACCCAGCCATAGAAAGATTGTAAATAATTATATTTACTATTCAAAATGTCTATCACTTTTTAGCTTAGAATAATAAATTAATGTCTTATATTTTGTTTGAAAAATAAAATTACCCTAAAAAATTATTCACTCGCATATTTTAATTTTTAAACAAATTACGTCACAATGAAAAAAATAGTGTCTGTTAATAGGTCACGGATATCTACCATGGTGTCTTTAATTATGCTCTCTCATGCTCTCACCTCGAGTTTAATTTATTTTTTTTCTTTTTAAATGCCCTCCAGCTAAAATTTTTCTTCCAACAGAAAATTTTAAGCTTTCAAATCATGTACAGTGTATCACAAAAGTAAGTACACCCCTTGCATTTCTACAGATATTTAAGTATATCTTTTCATGGGACAACACTGACAAACTTACACTTTGACACATTGAAAAGTAGTCTGTGTGCAGCTTATATAATAGAGTTAATTTATTTTCCCCTCAAAATATAACCATTAAAATCTAAACCCTCGCAACAAAAGTGAGTCCACCCCTTTGAAACTATGTACATCCCTAAATGTCCAAATTGAGTACTGCTTGTCATTTTCCCTCCAAAATGTCCTCTGACTCGTTACAGGAGTGCTGTCAGCATTGCTGCAGAGATTGAACAGGTTGGAGGTCAGCCTGTTAGAGCTGACCATACGCCGCTCTCTACATCAAATTGGTGTGCATGGCTGTCACCCAAGGAGGAAGCCTCTTCTGAAGACAGTACACAACAAAGCCTGCCCGTCTCATCAGACAATAGGACATGGTTCCAGTAATCCATGTGCATTGTTGACATGTCTTCATCAAACTGTTTGCAGGCTTCTTTTTCATATATTTACCCTTTTAAACTTTTATATTTTGGATCGATTATTTATCATCTAAAATATCTGAGAAAATGCGACGGTAACAAAACAAAACAAAAAAAAATACAACTAAGCGATAGTTATGAGGTAGATATCCGTGAGTTATTTACAGACACCATTTTTTTCATTGTGACGTAATTTGTTTAAAAGTTTAAAATATGCGAGTGAATAATTTTTTAAATGTTTTTTTTTTAAGCGATATATTGGACATCGATTAATGATTCTAAGCTAAAAAATGACATTTTGAATAATAAATATAATTACTTACCCTCCTTTTATGGCTGGGTTGAAACAAAAGCGGTTGTGCGATGTCTGTAAACGGGGGTTTCCAGGGTTAAAGGACAAAAATAGTTTGGGGCTAAATGCGCCATGAATCTGCTATGGCAGCATATAGACATATTGCTCTATCAAACAACAGTTCTTTTGGCTTAAAATACATCAGTTTATTTCATAGAGGGTTGCAAGAGCAGAAACTGCTTTTTCAGCCTTGTCTTTGTTTTCCGCCATATATAAAACAGAAATACAGTGTATCATGCTTGCAAAATAATAAGTTTAGTATTACCAGTTCCTGCCTCATTTGACTTGGCTAATTACAGGATAATCAATATTAACAAGTTTAATGGACTAGTTGGCCATGTGCTACTTATGAAATCGCCAAATAAAAGGCGAATGTTAAATCAGGCTCAAAAAGTAGTTGCAGTCGTGCTGCATTAAAACAGTGTATTAAATCATTTTTATCTATCTATTTAATTGTTTTACAGTTAAAGTAAATGCTGTCACTTTTCTGCTTCATATATAGTACAGTAATACATACTGTAGTTCCACAGAATTCCTTGTAAATTAGATTTAAAACTTGCGTCTTGAATTGGTGCTTTAGTTGACCGCTTTTAATGATGTTTTCTTATCTTCTTATGTCTATAATAATGTGGCTTTATCTTTTTTTCACCACAGCTCATTAATCCTGTGTTGGATGAGCAGTCATTAGACATTTAGATCTGGTTTTGTCACTTAACAGTAAAAAAAAGTGTTCAAGACAATATCCATGTATTTATGTGTGCTCATGCGTAAAAAAATATTGAAATAATGAAATAGATTGAAAATAGCTACATTCAACGTTTGTGTTATCAACCCTCAAGAGTCCTGAGCAACTAAGCACGCATGTATAACGTTTGTGCATTAAGATATGTAAAAGCTGACCTTAAGATAAAACTTGCAGCTCAGACATCCCTAATATTATCCTCCCCTAAAGAAGCAGATAGATAAATTCCAGCCCTAGAGAACAGGTGCGTCTCAGACAGCAAATTATACATTTGAGAGTTCATACCCTCCCTCAATTGCCTCCATCTATTTATCCAAGTTGGTCGACAGAGAATAGGAGTAACTCCTCGCACTACATTTCTTTTAATCCACGTGACACTCTTGCTGTCACGATATGTGCATTTCATGCACACAGAGCTAATCGAGAGCTTCCATCAAAGCTTACTCCAAGCATGTAGAATTTCCGGATGGATATTCAGATATTTCCCCTATGTTCGTCACCCTTCACTTGCTATTTGATTCAGATGAATGATTTGAGCAGATCTGGGATTAAAATAGCAGATTTCTGTCCTAAAGTAATGTGGATTCAAGTGATTACATTTCCCTTGTTTCAATATATAAATATATATAATTTCCATCTGTTTTTGTTTTACAGACTGGTTATCCAGGAAACTGAAGCTTCATGACAGACATTTTTTTGGGCATTCCATTGTGTGTGTGTGTGTGCACTCAGCTCAAAGGCTGGAGGGTTTTCTAATATGTTTGGCTACCAAGGGAAATAAAGACTGAATACTGGTGGTCAGACTAATCGCCTGCAAACAGCCTCTCACTGCTGTGTGTATTTTAATTTAAGCCATGGATGAATACACAAGTGCACACACAGCCGAGTGTGCACGAACACATACAGCAGCAGTAAGAAAGCCATCTTTTGGAGAGTTTTTCCACAAATCTTTTTTTTTCTGCCAGAAGGAAATTCAAGAAATGTGATGTGAGATGAAACAACCAACTAATTATGAAACTTGCCACATGGAACAGCCAATAAACAAAGAACATTCTATCCATTCGATTTACTGCATATCCTCTTTATGCAAGGAAGTTTTCCAGGTGTACTAGTCTGCAGTGTTGTGCATGAATGCGTTCAATGAACAATCCTTCATGAACATGTTTATATTTTGGGCAAAAGTGAATTGATTGGATAATATTTCTGTCTCATGTTACTGTGAACGCGCTCATTCTTGCGGTTGTGAGCTGTGTTCATAGCTTTATTCATGAGTGTAGAATTAGAGCCTTTCCGACAAAACTGCAGATAAAAGAAACACAAAAGAAAAACACAAGCAAAGAAAAAAATCTTAACAATGGAAAACTTGATACGGCAAGGAAGGCAAAGCCAATTCTGTGCGACCAGCAAGCAGATGGATAGTGAAGTAATTTTTATTAAACAAAGACAAAATGTTGGGCGGCTGGCGGGGATGATGGGTCAGTCAAGGGCTGTGGCAGGTGGCTTCTTCCAAACACGAGCTTTGCTGGGTGGGTTTCCTGAAGGTAGTGATGTAACGAGCCAAGCCTTCGAGGAGTGTGTCAAGTAAATGAAGGAACGTTTCCACGATGTGCGTATCGAGACCCGCTTCATTTAGGGGACGTTCCAAAAAACAATGACGTCCGAAGCCTCGCTGCCCAGCTGTACCATGTGATTGCTTCAGGGAGTGCTTTCGATTTTGCCGCACGGCTTGACAGGTCGCATATATTAACATCTACATTCAAAATGTGCGTGTTTGAAGGAGAGTTGAGGTCAGGTGAGAGTTTGGATAGTTTGGAGAGTGAAAGGTGTAGGAGTGAGGATAGAAGGACTAGTAAAGTAGCTGATAGGCCAGCAAGAAAGAGGACTTCCTCTGTGTGGAAAAACTTGTCTTTGAATAACACTATCCTGTTCCTGTAGCTACATGAATGTCCAATTTACGCAAGCATAATCTGCGCTGTTTTTCAGGTTACACAAGCACGCTTACTGTCCTCTCCCTGATTACGCTTATGCGATTTTCAGAAAAAAGACATTGCACAACCTGCCAAATTAGACAATACTATTTGGGAAATCATTTTCCCACATACACTATATTTTTTAAAAAATAGTCGGTTTTACTTCATGAGGAATGTACTGTATGTGGCCACTCCTCCTACTGGACCCGAAGTTCATACGTTTATATTTATTATATGTTGTACGTTGATCTTTGGGGAGGTGGTTAGCATTGCTGACTATAGGAGACATCGCCATATCATATATTTTTATGACTGTCAGGTACTGTTTATGTGTTCGTGTGCGGTTTTTATTTCATAGGTACAGTAAAGGTTCTTTTTGTTTTTGTTTTTTTCTTTTTGATTAGGAAGGTACTGTCCCCTCATACATTATGGTCACACAGGTTATGAGTTTGATCCCATTGCTGAAGACGTATGCCAAATTTAACTTCTGTGACTGGAAAACAATTAAAAGAAAGGTGAAGAAAAAAAAACATACACTTATGTGATGATCTATGTACATCAAGGATTTGCCAGACAATATTTTGCAAAGTAATTCCTTCCCATCAGACACACACACACACACACAAATGAACAAATAACTTATGCGGTTGGGAGACAACTGACTGTTATTATACACTTACACGTAGGTGGTTCCGTGGACACATGAAGCTCCGATAAATAAACCCTTTCTCAAACCAATTGACTCAAGTGGTTCAATGCTTCATGAGGCTTCATGTCACAATCACTTCCTGAAGGCAAAAAAGAAATAAGGCAACGCTTCAAAAATCAGTATTTGTCAAAAAGTCAAGATAGCTTCATTGACCAATGTACCACATTTGACTGGCAGAATTATCCATCCAGCACCTGCTTTGTGCAAAGGCCGCTGCTTAAAAGCAGTGGTGATTACAGATGAGTTGCAGGTGCACTCCCACATCTGCTCCACCCAGCCTGCTAAGACTGAACTAATGCCATGTGTTAAAACAGGAAGTGTAATAAAAGTAAAAGTAGTGCGGAGTCTGGGCAACGACCACCACAAAACTATCCAACCTGGCAAACCAACCTGCCTGTCACGGCTATGTTGTTGTAACAAATATGGCAGCATGGACACAGGAGACAACAGCTGTCGTAACCCATGAGAGCTTTTATGGCGGCAAATAAGCATTGTTTTATATTAAGTTGGACTCTCAATATTATCCAAAGGTGCTAAATAAACATATTACATCATAAACATACATGTGCAACATGAATGTGGTGTAAATAAATCCTTAACGGTACCGGGAAGACTTTAACTGTGAGAGAGTGGTGTGCAGTCGAGTTGAGCACAGCCACAAGGTAGATGTTTGTGAGGACTTCTTTCGTGTGAGTCCATGACCAAACGGAAGTAGATATTCCTTTCTTTATGGAATGTTTTTGGGGGTTTACTTTGGAATCGCTGCATTCATGGCTGTTTATAATGTTACTCGAATGTGCAAAACTACAAAGTTGCAATTTCTGATGGAGTGCAAAATCTGACAGAACAACGGCCCAGTACCAACGAACAGGTCAGTACCGAAGCAGATTTTAAATTAAATATAAAGATAAATCTGACAGTTTCAGTGTTAGAGTGCATAAAATATTTGCTATCTCTGGTTCTACTGTAGATCAACTCTATCAATAATAGCTTGCAGCAGTTATTGGGAAGAAGAAGGGAACTACAAAAGTTATTTTTTTAACCATGAACTTCGTTTTTTTTTGTTGTTGTTTTTTTTTTTTTATTATGAACTATGAACTAAACAGTTCAGCAATGCGTGGACTGAAATTTTAACGAGTTCATATAGAAAATTAACTTTCCCAACACTGCTAGTCTGCATCCTATTCCTCAAAAATAGTTGTGTTCTACCTACGATTAAGCACACAAATGTTTCACTTACACTTATAGACAAATATTTATCTTTTTAATTGACTTCTCAAGTTTTTGGGCTGTTGGAGGAACCTAAAACACAAAGCACAAGTCATCACAACTTGAAGAGCATGTAGAATCTTATATTAATTAAAAAGTAAACAGTGTTTGAGTGTAAGTGTGAGTGGGAATGTTTGTCTTTACTCTCCATTTGCCTGCCTGTAATTTGAGTGCACCATGCCAGTAAGATCTAGCTCACCTATTATACTGAATTAGATATGCAGTACAGAAATGTATAGATGCCTCTAGAACAGTGGTCTCCAAACTATTCCACATTGGGCCGCAGTGGGTGCAGGATTTTATTCCAACAAAACAAGACGACACCTTTTCACCAATCTGGTGTCTTACAAGTGTCATCAGTTGATTGCAGTCAGGTGTTGCTTGTTTGACTCTAGAAAATTAAAAGTTGGGTAAAGCACACAAATATGGTCCAAAATGCACCATTAGAGGTACAGAGATCATAAAAAAATGTAGATGTTGCCAGTGGTGTAATGTCAAGGTTACTCGCAATTCAACCCATGAGAGAAAAAGGTATAATGGGCAGGGGTGAAAGTGGCTAGAATTTCTTGTGGGAACTCCCTGATGCGAAGGTTGCCACAGAGCCAGAAATTTTGATTATTCATTTATTTTTATTATTATTATTTTTTATTTTTTGTGTCAAACCTCCTAAAACTACTGAAAAGCAAAGAAAACTGTTTTGGCACAGTTATTTCTATAACACCTACAAAAACTGATTTCCATTCAAAATTGTATTAGCAATAACCTCAACCTCCATCTCCTAATTTTTATTTTCCCTAATTTCCTCACATACTAAATGCCAAATCTGAATTTACTGTACTTAAGAACATAGGATGTATATTAAAATTGCAGTTAATGTAAACATTCACTTTTGCTTTCTTTCTTTCTTTCTTTCTTTCTTTCTTTCTTTCTTTCTTTCTTTCTTTCTTTCTTTCTTTCTTTCTTTCTTTCTTTCTTTCTTTCTTTCTTTCTTTCTTTCTTTCTTTCTTTCTTTCTTTCTTTCTTTCTTTCTTTCTTTCTTTCTTTTTAATAATAAAGATATAAGTAACATACATTCGGAAAAATAAGTACTTATATTATGCAGAGTGAAATGGAATATATTTTGAAGATCGCGCGAACATTGACTGTTTAAATCATAAGGAAATGAATAAGTAGCCTAACATGAATGAACAAATATAAGTCCAAAGTGCACATTGACAGCTAAGATGTTCTGAACCTCCCCATCAGAGCAAATAAAACTAAATATGATAAATAAGCCCCCTCAACTCTTTCCTTGCTCTTAAAGATTTGATCCATTTTTTATTGCATTGCCCTTTTTTTGTCACATCAATTCAACAAACTTTTTTTTTTTTTTTTTTGCTCTTCCAGAAAACATGCACTTTTGAACCAATCAGAGCTAACTATCTCTGCTGATCATCTGTCAGTATGTCAGCCAATTGAACGGATAAATGAGTCCAGGCGTTTTGCTTTGCTGCGTGCATTCGCACATTGACGTGACTCATCATCGTCAGACTCAGATAACTGCAGCAGCTGGGGAAACCTCCATGCCGTCTGTGGAATAAAATAAATAATAGATATCGGTGGAAACAGATTACGCGACACAAGCACTTTATTATGCTTGTTGTTAACACTTGTGTATGTAAATCTGATGTTGGTAGATTGTTTTCTTCTTGGAAATGAAATGCATGTGTGGCAGCTTAGCATTTTGACAGTTGCTGTCATATTTTTGGAATCAAAACACCGTGTATCGGAACAGCATTCCGGCCCTGAATCTTATACCAGAACTGCGTTCCGGCCCTGAATCTTATACCGGAAATGCGTGCCTGACCGTTCTTGCCCACTTTCACCCCTGATAATGGGTAAACTAAAAAGTGCATTTTACATTAGTCTTAGATTAAGGGAGTCATTGTCTGATACCCCTCTGCAGTTGTTTCCGTATAGTTTGATCATGAAGGTAATTTCAGGTGTAAACAGATTCAACATGTTAGTTGTTGTAGGAGAGGAAAAAGAGAGAACAAATGGCTTCTCACTCCTTCAATGTAAATTCAAACTTTTCTCCACCAGACAAGATACACTTATTTTCAAGGCCCCCACAAAAGGGTTGTGCTTTATTTTTCAACATGGGTGAAATAAGAATTTAGATTCATAGGGCAAACCTGTCTGGGAGCAATGGATGAGAGGATGGTGATAGGACTTAAGAAGAGGTGAGGTGAGATGAGGAGAGAATGAGTGGGCAGAATTTGGTGCGTGGAATAAAAAGAGAACTGACTTGGGTGGATAATAATGTTAGAGGCATTTTCAGAGAAAATAACCAAACATAAAAAACATGAGCAAGTTTCATGGGCACATATGGGGTTTCTGCTCCAAGACTTGTTGACAGTCATATACGGTAAAAATGTTTCGCTTTCTCTCCTTTCACTTATTTGTTTTTCTTTTAAGCAGAACTGTTTGCTGCATTGTTTTTCAAGACAACTTTTCATGTTAATGTGTGCCATGGCAGTTTACCTGCACCTCTCTATTTGAAGTCACTAAGCTATGAAGGATGACTCATTTGAAATAAGTGTTGTTGTAATGCATCCCATTTGAATCGGATGGATTTCAAAGCATGTGTCCTTTGAAGTCAGTATTTACCCTCCTCGGTGGCCACACTTCTTAAAGACAGTCTTCTGAAGTTTAAGCATGAGCCAGTTGGGAGGCAATGCTTATTACTAGACAGCAAAGAAGAATTGAATGCACAGCTGAATAATAGCATTTTGGTGACATGACTATTATATAAAACTGATTTGTGAGTGTCCTTAGTTTTGTTGAACCTTATGGTAAATTGCCATAATAATTAGACTGGAAAACTACCCGAATTTGTGAATGGATAAACATCGTCAATCTTTGTATGTAAGTTCAAGTGATTTTTATCCTTTTTTACTTTGATCAAATTCACTTTTGTTGGAGGTAAAATTATGTTTTCAACTTTTACTCTAATTGATGCAGGATTCCCCCCCATTAATATCAAACAAACTGTCTAAATTGAGTTAAAGTAAAACTGGGATCACTGAGTTTCTTAACTCTGGACCTCACGCCTTTACAGATGGAAAGAATTTAACAGATTACTAAAATCTCCCAAAAATCTTTGATGCAATTGTCACGTTTCGGCTGCTGGTCAGATTGTGTTCTCCTTATAGAGTGTGGGCGGTGTTCTCACGGTTGTACCTGCACCCAATCTCATCAGTGGGATATTTAAACTCAGGAGACCCAAACAAGGGTTGCCGAGATATTGTCTTGCTGGTCCCCATTGGACGTTTTGGAATCTCGAGCCTGTCATCACATTTAGCTAGTTTCACCCCTACCTGGGTTTGTTCCTCTACCACTTTCGTTTTTGGAATCCTCTGCCTTGTACAGGTATTTGTGTGTGTTTGTCTTAGTTTGTTACCTTGTTGGCTTTTTCCCTAACACCCTGGTTTACCCTCAGGTTAGTCTTTGTGATCCCGTCGACCTTTTTTGCGATGGTGGTTTTTGTTGCATTTATGAAGCCTTTGAACATATTCTTCATTGTTGTCTACATTGGGGTCCAACCTTATTTTCTGCATTAGCAGCCTGTAGCAGTTATTCAAATTTGCACCCAGTAAAGACCCGAAGCTTCTTGTGTATAATAGTGTACAATCAAAAATTATTTTGTGGGGGGGGGGGGTATTTTTCAGTGCAAAAGCTTTTCTAAGGACTGTCAATTCGTTCCACACATTTACAACTAGTGGAGCAACTAAATATACAACATTCAGCTACACAGATTCAGTCGCAACACCTTCCGGATAAATCTCAGTCGAGCTCTCAAGAAAGAGATAAAGGAAAGTCTCACTCTTTGTTCCAAACTATTCAGCACTTAATGAGTAACATGACACATCTATCAATGGGCAACTCAAAAATTAATAATTGTATATGTTCTTAAAAATAAATTACATCACCTAATCTATAACCTCAAGGGAAAACTCAACCCAATCTGGGGATTAAAAAAAAAATAATAAAAATAAAAAAAGAAAACTTGAGAAGAACAAAAATGAGGGCAATCAGACGACATAGCTGAAATGGATTCTGAGTGGGCAACATATAAAGATGCTATAAAATGTTGGCTAAAATCTAAAGTTTAACATGAAGAAGTAATGCATGTAGACTCTTGGGGGGCTCTGTTTCTAATAGCAAATATCGCAGTTTGTGTCACCTTTAAATAAACAAGTTAATGAATGAATGCCTGTGATCTAGGATATTATAATACATGAATGACTAGCAACTGAAAACAAGGTAGCTATAGATAAGGTTTAGGAAAACTCAGCAGGCTGAAATTCTTTAGCTTCTTCAGGGAATATACCCATTTGGCAAGAAGATGATTAACTAATTAACATTTTTCATTTTTATATTCAATAAAAATGGACAGGTGATGTGAGCATTTAGTTACTACGAGTAGTAACACCCTTATCAAAATAGAGTTGAAACAAATCAAATTGAGTCTATTGTTACCAGCTGACAATAAAGTGGTACTCCACACTGTAAAAAATTGCTGTAAATTTACAGCCAATTTTGAACACTAAAATACCGTTTTTGTGTTCAACAGCTTATTACTGTAGTTAGCAAAGCATTGTGGGTAGTTAGCAATGCATTGTGGGTTACCAACATTAAAGTGACAAGACAAATGCTGTAAACGGTATGTTAATGTTTCAATTACATGACACTACCGTATTTTTCGGAAACTGAGTTTTGACTGGAAATTTGGAGCATGGTCAGAAATCTGACATCTTTTACATTGTGGCAATATAGACGATGTTTTTTGCCAACTTAAATTAAAATAACTAGACGCCGCAAATAATTTGCTATCAAATCCTGGAGGACCTAATTAGCCATAATTTGGATGTTGGAGACTCTTCGGAGGATGACTTTAGATGAAATTTGCTACTCTTCAGTGCTTGTTCTTCAACTTATATTGGGATTTATGTGTACCAATTTATAATAGGTGAGTTAATTAAGTCTTACTTATATTACCTAAATTATTTTATATTAAACTAAAGTTCTGAGGATTGCTTGATGGCAATATATAATATTGAATTTAATTCCTCTGGAGTGCCAGTAGAGGGCAGTTTTCTATTGTTCTATTGTTTCTATTGTTGTTGTTATTGCAAAAGATGCAGCTGAGTGAATTTTGGGGAGAAATAAATAAAAAGTGTTTGCCGGTGAGCGGTTAAAAAGGCAAAATCCGAGTGTCTCATATGAATCCAACAGTGGAGTTTCAATACAATAAAATTTATTTTTAATTATTTCTCTATTTATATTATTATTTATTTAATGTATTAAGTTTATTTTTTGATTGTTTGTAGTTTTAAATTTTGATGTTGCAAATGTTAGCTAAATGCATTAGCGTTAGCTGTACCGGATGATGTATGGGAATTGAGCCTCAGACTACAACATAATTACATCGACGCAAACACCAGACTGGATGTTTTGTTGGCCTATAGAAGGGGTCCCCAAACTTTTTCCTGTGAGGGCCACATAACTTTTCCCTTCTCTGATGAGGGGCCGGGGTCAGTTTGTAACAGAAAAAGTGTGACGATTGCAGTAGTGCCTAAATGTAAAAATTGATTGTTTTTCAGAAAGCCACAATCAAATAACCCTTTCTGGATTCTTCACGGAACAAAAGTAAATAAAATAAAAATAATATAATATAATATAGTATAATACAATATAACATAATATCATATCATATAATAATAACACTATTAATTAAATAGATAATAACCAAATAACCTTCTCTGGGTTCTTCACAGAAAAAAGCAAGAAAATAAATAATACTTGGAAAAAAAAGGGAAAAAAATTGTTCATGGGGCCGGACCAAATGTGGAGCCGGGCTGTATCCAGCCCACGGGCCGTAGTTTGGGGACTGCTGGCCTATAGGGACTTTAGGCTATATTATTGTATTATTTGACGTCGCCTCCATTCTATTCTACTCATAAGTTATATGTTTCTTGTTGTATCCCCACTCTGATCTAAACTGGCCCTTCTCCAAAAATTGTAGTATTCCATCACCCTGAAGGCTGATTTATGCTTCTGCGTAGCGGTGACGGCGGACCTACGCCATTAACGCAGACCCGATTATGACCCTACGCCATAGCCTGACGTGCACCTCCAAAAAGTCCTGACTACACATCGTGTCAACGCGCTTGACGTGAACATCGAAGGACTGTGATTGGTCCGCTCAGAACATTGTTTCCGGTTCAGCACAACAACAACACCATTTTCATACATTCGCAAACAACTTCTGTGTTACCTACGCTTCAACATTTGTATCGACAACATTTGTTGTTCAATATTAATCAGCTGCAGCTGCAAATGCACACGTTCCATCTCCATTGCCATTGCTTTCAATGACCGTTGGAAAATGAAAGGAATTCGACAAGAGTCCCCCAAAACCATACAAAGACAAAGCCCCACCAATCTAGTGGTATGGCAGTGAATTACTGTGAAAACGTCACTGGCTGCGACAAACTTTGTCCCCACATCACACGAGACCAATTTTTACATTTGGAGTAAATTAGACAGGTGCTTTTTTGCTTCAGTTAACTTTTTTTAAAAACTCTTACTTCTTCATATTGAAGAACCCATGCAAGGCATGGGAGTATTATGGACAATGATTTTTCACGCATTGCAAAAAACCCTGATAAACATCAACAAAAAAAGCATTGAGCAGACAACCAGAGCGTGAATTGGAAAAGCACCGGCATGCAAGCACTATGGAAATGATGCACAGCTGGAAGAGATTGGCCAATCAACCCATGAGCAACCCAGAGCTATAAAAGCAGGAAAGGAAGATTGCAGCCTGGTTTGGCTATTGACACTTGCAGTCCTGTGCAGCTGGAGACGTTGGCAAAAGATAACCAGAGAGGCAGCCGGTAAGCAGCAGAATTAAAAGATGAAATTTGCCAGAAGCGGCCATTAGCACATGGGTTTATTCACCGGTGGAAATGTTTGGACAACTGTAGTATATTGTTTAGGGGTAATTTGGGATTTGTCCTTCACCGATCACCACTTCTCACCCAGCCTGTCCTGCTTGACCCGACTACACCAGCTCTCCAGCCCGATCAACCTCCTCAGCCCGTCCTGCTTGTCCAGACTATGCCAGCACTTCATTGAGCTCAACCTGTCCTGCTTGCCTGTCCCGATTACGCCAGATCTCCAGCCTGCTCAGCCTGACCTACACGACCCGACTGCACCATTTCTAGTTCCTGTCCGTTTTCACTGCCTGCCAACACAATGAAATAAAACCTGTTCTGTTTCGCACCTGACATCAGCATTTTTTTTGTTAAAAACGCAGCATACTTAAACTCCTCAGTTGCCTGCTCTTTACTGTGAATTCAAGTAACACAGGACTATACAGTTTTTCCTGGATTAGACTACTACTGTTAAATATTTTTACATTACCAAGACTGTAAAATAAGTCTAGTACTGGCAATCCTGCTGACGGACTTTTACTGTATTTTCTATAAATACAGGAATCAACCGTTTTTCTGGATTACGGACTATTACTGTGAAATATTTTTACATTACCAGGACTGTAAAATAACGGTCTGGTAATGACAATCCTGCTGACAGACTTTTACTGTATTTTCTATAAATACAGGAATCAACAGTTTTTCTGGATTACGGACTATTACTGTGAAACATTTTTACATTACCAGGACTTTAAAATAACAGTATATAAATGAAACCCTGCTGCCAGCTCTTTACCGTTATTTTACACTGAAATTTTTTACACTGCAGTTGGATAACAGTTGACTGATGTTAAGGATATAATGGAACTTGCGTCAACTGCGCTCCACTTGGTCAAGTGTTGGCAGTTATCTACAAGTGCAAACATTTGGAAATAATACAATTTGCATGGATATCATTTACTACTACAGCCTTGTATTCCACTGCTATGCCGATGACACCCAGGTGTATCTTTCCGCCAAAATATCTACTCACCTCCCCCTAGTACCTTGTCAACTGATACCTTTTCTTAAATATTACTGTTGAAAATGCACTTTCAGTAAAACAACGGCGAATTTGTGATTTTTATATTCAGTTGGATGATTAGGATCAGAATAAAATAATTTGGAGTTTAGCAGATACTCAAATCAATTAATCAGAAAAGTAATTAAGTAACTTTTAAAATCAATTATATTCAACTATCAATTATATTCAATTAAATTCCAATGCATAGCCAAATTGATTTCCCCAATCTCGCCCACAAACTTAATGAGAAGTATTTTAGAAAATTGAAAGCTTAATGTTTTTCCCCTTATCAAGTAAAGTCTGATCAAATAATATTTTCTCCACACATAGCCTGTTTTCTCTTCTGGAACTACTAAAATTTATACCACTCTGTCTCTTGTGTATATGTGAATGAATGTGTTTCTGCCTGTGTGTTCTAGCTGGTCAACCACCCAGCAGTTGTTATGTGTAATCCCCATTGTTACTGAAATGCCACCACTGTTATTATAGAAGATTTATTTGCTGCACCGAGGGATGGAGTCGGGATGCCAGTTTTTGGGTGTGTTTGTGTATGATTAATAGTATATTACACAAAGGAATAGAGTTCGAATGCCAGAATATACAATATATCTACGAGTATTTAAGATTTACAATCAGACAGATCCAACATTGTTCTTGTACTAATTGACCAATCGCACAGTATAGTGTATGGTCAATTTATTCTCTAATTCTCGTCAATTATAAACAGAAATACAAGTATAAAAATGTAATTTGAATATGAGAATCAGATCCTCTGAGCCTGAGGCACCATACTTACCGTGCGCTCATTCATGTTGTATCCTTTACGAGGCGGACACCGGGTTGTTTTTGTAGCCAAATTTTCCTGAGCCAACAGGTGAACAACGGTGCACATGTGTGCTCAAAACTCTGACATCCAATGAGTCAATTATATCTACTGTATATAACATTCACCAAAATGTTGGAATCCAAGTGATATATCAACACACCACACAAGTCAAAAGCAATTCACCTGTAATTTGTTATTTTTTAAATGAAAGGGTAATTGCTGTAGTATTGTGTTTTTAATATTGCAAGACATTTTTGATATCCTAAAGGCTATAGTCGACCCTTTATTTGTATATTTTATTTAGCAGTTTCTGGTGTGAACATTGGTTGGTCAACACCACATCTGCTCAGAGCTGGTACAAGCTTGTTTGTAGGTGGCGCATTGAAGAGAAGAGACTAGATTATTACCTTGTCACCTTTGTAAATTTGTATTATTCTGTAAATTTGTGATGTTAACCTCTACCTTTTTGTTTTTTATTTTATTTTCTAAGAAACTGTGCACTGATAAAGATAGCTTCTCCTGTATGTGCCAATGTCTCCACGTTCCTACGGTTGTAACTACAAGATGAATCCCATATGTATTTCTGGCATACGTGACCAATACATTTGAAGTCTTACTCCTTGCATTATTGGTCTTCTTCTGTTACATTGCCGAGAAGTGCCCCTTACTACACCAATGTGTTTGTTTCTGTGTGTTGGAGTCTCTGAACTCTGCAATAAAGGACTATCCGAGTTTCCAGATGCACAAAGGGAGGTAATCAAAACTGAGAAAGAGGGAATACTCAAGCATGTTACACAAAGAAATGTAACTAAAATGGTTTGCCTATTAGTCTGGCAATTGTGTTTCTGGATCCAACCTGGTCAAAAGCAGGCTTTACTCAATGAACGTCAAATTTTTCTTTTTTCTCTTTCAGAGCCACACACCATTTTATTTCCTCACTCAGTCAGCAAGTGAGTGTTGGGGAAGCCTTGTTAAGCTGTCTGTCACTGAATACATGGTATTTAAAAAATAGTGTGCACTGGAAGAAAAAAATAATTTGCTGTACGAACCTTTTTTATGTCAAGGTAGTTGTACAAAATAATTTCATCTGAAGCTTCAGATAAATGTTTTTGCAACCATGTTGTCGCATTCTGCGGTGCGTTTAGTTTTTCATTTGTTGCAGCCCAGGTGTGTGGCGGTAGCAGAGTTTCATGTGTTGCACCTGCACCCCATCCCATCAGCAAGCTATTTAAACAAAGTACATCCAAGGGTAGGAGGCCGGAATATTATATTATATTATATTATATTATATTATATTATATTATATTATATTATATTATATTATATTATATTATATTATATTATATTATATTATATTATATTATATTATATTATGTTCAGTTCAGTTCAGTTCAGTTCAGTTCAGTTCAATTCAATAAACTTTATTCATCCCTTGGGAGAGTTCCCTCAGGGAAATTAGTTTCCAGTACCCATACAGCACAGCAGCAAAGATAAAAGTATAAGGTGCAGGATAGTAAAAAAGTGCTCGAGTAAATCTGTGTAAAATAGATGAAGAACCTGCTCACAAAACAGCCAATCACAACTCTGGAATTGTGTCAGTCTAAACGTTCACTCTTTGTTCGTATACCAGATGACCATGCTAAGATTAATAGATCTGTTATTTTTGTTCTGGCTGAGATGTACTGCATTAAAAAATTCAAATAAAAAGATGTATACAAAAAAAAAAAAGATTAAAAAACATAAAATTAAATATAAAAATGTAATAAATACAGTATTTCACCACTACTTAACAGTAGTAGCGTACTGTATTTGTTACATTTTTTACATTCATTGCCTTGTTAATCAATATTGCCAATTTGCAATCTCGTGCCGTCTTGTTGTTCCTATCATAATTAGTTTTTTTGGATTACTTGTTGATATTTTTTCGTTGTTATCCTCTTTTTTGTGTAGGTGTAGAATTTATTATCTGTTTTACACGTATCCTTCTCTTGTAGCACTCCACCTATCTTCTCAGTTACCCTCAGTATTTATTTAAATCCGATCCAACTACTTGCACGGCCCTTTTTGTTGTGACTTTTTTGTAATCGTGTGCTTACTTATTTTAATAAATTTTGTAAACACTCTTTCTTGTTTTGAATCGTCTGCTTTGGGTTCCAAACATAAATCTGTGGTTGCTGACCATAACATGTGACCCATAAAAATAAATCTGTACCTTCACAAATATTTTTTTTCAATGATGAGGCACATTAATTGTTTTCGACCTTTTTCATTCATATGAAATGTCTATTTTTCAACAAACCTGCGAATGAAGGTGCAGCAGTACTGTGCAAAAAATTTATATTTTATTATATATTAAATATCCCTCAGGAGTTAATTCAGCTTCTCTCAAAGTACTTCAACTCTGAGTCTTTTCTTTTTTTAACTGCTTTGTGAAATAGACCCTTGATGTCTTATCAAATCTGTTATTATTGTCCTGACATCTTTTATAACAGGGGCCACTTTATACTCTTTGTTATAAGCGTATTCAGTTTTTTATATCAACTTCCTTTTGTCGATGTAATTTTTTATTTGATTTGTACTCTTTGACTTCATTAAAAACTGTAAAGCTTATTGGTGATTTTGTTTAGTTATCACTAAATCTTTTTAAACATGGCATGCATTTTTTGTTAGTTTATTGAATGGGATTTTATCTCCTGCTATCTCCCTATCAACATTGACACCACCACATAGCTTTTGGCAATGGCAAAAAACATGGCAAAAAAAGGATTGGACCGAGTTTGAGTAAGACAAGGTCATGGAATGACTGAGCTCATCCTCAATCCATTAGAAAACCTCTGAAGGCATCTGAAGTCTACAATTCTCCAACTGATGACAGAATATCAAGAATTATGAGGGAATCTGTCAAGATAAGTGAACAAACACCATGTGAGTTTAAACCTGACACAAAACACCTAGAAATAGCTGACCTATATAGTAACAAAGACTTATCCTCCAATTCCTGAAGTAAAATCTTCGTGTTTTTTTTTTTTTTTTTGCGCGTGTGTGTATTTTAACAATGCCTTAATATGTAGGTATGTGTCTGTTAAGTCCCATCTGCAATCTACTAATAAATGGCACCATTAATATAAATAAATAAAATCATAAGTGTGACTGAGCACTTTGAAGTGGGGAAGGAAATAGAGATCATCCAAATAAATCAAAATTTAAGAAATAAATACAAAAAAAACAAAGCAGTGCAACTGATGAGGAGGGGTAGGATGAGAAAAGATAAGAGGACACTGGAAAAAATAAAATGTGACAGAAAAGCCGCCAGTGGAAAGGAGGTAACAATGATTTCTACGAACTAGTGGCCATAGGGAACACTTGTTTCAGTGAGCCAGTCTTGTTATGCTGCTGTTATTGCTACTTTCTTTTTAAAATGGATTAAATTGTCACAGTGGTTTGTGGTTTGCCTCGGTAGTTTTAAGCCTTTATTGAGTCAGGCATAAAACTGACTCAGCTTCATAGGGATGCATGTGACGGTGTTATAACCTTGGTGTGGAGTTAGGGACATACTGAAGCTAAAACTGATTTTTTAAACATTTGCCTTTGCAATTAATGTTTTATGATGGTGATCCTAAAACGAATTAATTTACTTTACATTTTTAACATCCAAGGCGATTAGGTTATTCTTTCATATCCCTTTAGAGACAATATCTTTTTCTGTGATTCTCCATAATGTAAAGTAAGTTGATCAATTCAAACAGAGTGTTGTCATGTTTGTGACCTAAACCAAAATGGAATATAGTTCATATATTTGCCATTGCTTCAAATGCACACAACCGAGTTTCCATCTATAACACAGAGATTATTCCTATACGCATGTTTTCAGGACTTGTCTTCAAACAAATCAAATGGATTTACAAACAAATCCTCAAAATAACTGGAGTGTCCCTTAAAAATGTTGTCAATGAAAGGGTTGAAGATTTCATGGACTACTTTTAGTTCTGGGTTTTCAGAGAGTAATGCTTAAACTATGTATCCATTTGTCTGGTGATAAGGCCGTCTAGAGAAGAATGCCCATGCCGAGAGGGAGGTCAAGGAACCAGCTCATTTCTCTTTCTAGACACTTGTATTTATCAGACGTGACTGCATGCCTCACAGTGCCCCTAGGTAGAATGCTTTGTGCACGCGTATTTGATTTTGTGTGTTTCTGAATTGGATGGAGGACTTGGCAAAGGGCCAAGGAACGTGGACAGATTACAGCATTGAAAAACCATTGTATTTCGTATTAAAAAAAAAAAAAAATGTCAGATATGCGATCAGATATTTGATATATCAACTATTGTTTTCATGTATAACAAATGACAAAGTTGACGTATTTACCTAGTCAGCTCTATTTTCAGTCAAAGTCTCAATCAAAATGTGTAACTACTCTTTTACTCCAACTCATGTAAGAACTTTTTAACGTTTTAATTATTATTTTTGGATGAATTTTAGTGTCACCGGATTACCAAATTAATCAATTAATGAATGCAGAATGTGTCTGGTTCTGCACGTGTATGACGTAATGAGTGCAAAACACACGATTCACTCTTAAAGCAACACTATGTAACTTTTCAATCTTTATGAAATATTTCCATAACATTATCTTGAGGGGTCTGTATCACTTTCACTGGCAATAATTAACTTTGAGGAAGGTGGCAGGAACCCTGCTACACAAAAAAACTATAAATATGCTGACTGTTTTACGGCATACATTTCCATACCCTTTCCCCATTCGTTATAAATACGAAAGTCGATGCGAACGCTATCGCGCAAACTCTGCAAAGATGGCAGAGCAACATAAGAGAAAAAAGAGAGAAACATAAGAGAAAAAAAAACAAACAAAAAAAACTGGCCCGGCTTTCATTTGCTGGCGTGACCCTCACCCTCCCAAACAAACTCATCAGCACTGACGAGTTCGGGTGTGGGGGCGGAGGGCCCGTGGGGAAATACGATAAAAAAATCAAACGTTTCTTATTTTAAACATCGTCATATGCTATTGTTCTGCCACAACTGGATTCATCACCTCATTACTATTTATCCTTCACATAGACGCAGGAAACAAAAATGACGTTCAATCCATCTGCTGGCGACCGAGAGATCAGGATTTTACGAGACTCATGGAAACACAGGCAAAAAGGCAAAACTCTACCGCTTTTGTCCACCTGTGCCGCTAAAATAGATCAAAACCGAAAAGTTTCCAGGAGTGGCTTTAAATTGGAAATTTGAAAGACCACAACAATAGCACTTTAAGAACTGCAAATTGCTTTTTTTTTTTTTCTTTTACTGCATTAATATTTTCCACCCATATAAGTGTTTTTCCTGCAAATATGGCTTGACCTAATGCTACAAATAAACATTATTAGAACCAGTGTTGTGTTGTTTTTGCCAGCCCTTCTAGTTTTCGTATTAGTCATATTTTAGTCATCTCAAAAGGTGTTTGTCTTCATCTAGTTTTTGTTGATGAAAACAAAAGCCTAATGTAATCTAGTTTTAGTCAAAGTTTACTAAAAATGTGTTCATCTATAGAATAAAAAATAATAATAAAAAAAAAAAAACCTCCCAAAATAAATAAAGGTTTCCAACTATTTCAAATGAACGTTGACAGACGAGCACATATTGTTGCGTCTACGAGAACAACTCCAACTTTGTAATAAAAGGAAAATATTAAATTATTTTCAATGAATTATAGACACCTGGGCGCGATGAACTGTATGTAAAACAAAAAGTTGCTGAAAAAAAAAACGTTTAAGAAGATGCGCGCTATTATGATTAGCTAACGTAAATGCTTTGCTAATGCTACAAGTTACATTTAGTGCATGATGATCACTCAGCACAGACCTTTGAAGGCTAAAGCAACATTGTAAATTCTCTCTGGCCAAGATAAGAAAACAAATCTTACTGAGTGAGAAAGCTGGAGTGACTGAAGACGACACTGGTGAGTCGTGGGGAGCAGTATGTCACGAATGACACAACCAGACACTGCCACAATGCAGACTAACTACACAAAAAATGTCACACATTGTGAACATGTGACAGAAGCTATTACGCATTTTCGTCTCATTCTCATCTCGTCAGACGAATTTTGGCATTTGTATCATTATGTTTTAGTCTCCCAAAATACATTTTTAGCTCGTTATCGTCTTGTCATCGTCATGAAAATAGTGAAAAACACTGATTAGAACTATACATTTTATGCAGTTTAATAATATGTTTATTCTGGCAGCAAAAGACAACTTTGAGGCAGCTTAAATCTCTATAAACTGAGATATTATTGCAGTGCGATGAAACATTCCGAACAGAAGTGTTGTCAAATTTATCCGAACAATTACTTTCACTTACATCTGTTCATACATGCATTTGATATGTATGGAAAAAAAGTGAATGCAAAGGCATGTATGGGGTGTGCACAGCGATAATATGATATACAGTAAGCTTTTAAATTCTTGACATGCAACATCATGAGACATCTTTCACACATTGCAATAAGTGAATTCTTACTTTGAGAAGACATCAGATCAGAAGGCAGATCAGCAAGAAATTGCAACAGCTGTGTGTGCGTATGCATATACTTTATCTATTTATTTATTTAACATCAGAGTGCTTATGCCACATCAAGGCAGCCGGGCCTGAACCTGTGACAACAGCACAGTTGGTTGAGCACATAAAGCTGCCGAGCTGTCAGTTTGATGTCTGAATTACAGAGCGTGCACATCTGCACTAGTCAACCTGCAGTTAATCTCAACATCTGTACATGCAGTCTCTCTACAGATGACTGGATAGGAAGACATAATGCTTGTAAAGTCCTGGGTAGAGCTACTGTATGGGATAATCTGAACATCTATCCAAAGACAGGTGAACATTTATCCTATAATTTTACTATTGATGTCATTTTCCGTAATATTATTCTATTCATACTACCTGACAAATTAGATGACACACAGTCAAACCAAAAACATCGGCATGATTATGACTTGAATACCATAATATCTTAGGACATGGATCACTCAAGACCTTGTTTTCACCTGCATCTGTTTGTGTTTTTTTTTTGTTTTTTTTGGGGGGTGGGGGGGTTGTTTTTGCAACAGTATTTCTAAACAAAGAACCATTCTTAGCAAAGGATTTAGGAGAAGAACATGGGAAGAGAGTAATTCACACCTGAAGTCAACGTGAAGAAAAAAACAATTTATCTAAATCAGAAAGAATACTGTGGTTTCACGACTAATTCAGCATTGCAGTGTTCACAGTACTGGTAAAACAACCCCTATCTTGATTTATTTCAAGTGGCATTATGGTTAGCTTTGTACTGACTGTGAATGGATTATTGCAAATGAAATCTGTAACATCCCTGCTATTGTTTTCTGAAGTGGACCTATTTGTTTCAGGCTTTTGAGTCTATTGAGAGCTAATCTATGTAAGTGTCTCTTCAAGAGAGGCTGTGTTCTTACCGAATGCCCACCAGTTAAGTCTGTATCTGCTCAATATTCATCATTTGCAATGCAATCCACATGTCAAACATTCCGCTCAATATGTCAAATTATGCCAGCCTGCTGACAGTCTGGGGCAGCTGTCTTATTTTTTAGTACACAGATTAAATACATTTAACAACTAGGCTCATTAGAGATAGTGTTAAATGCGACTATATTTAACAGGTATGTTTGTTTATTTATCATATATATAAACTGTCTCAAAAAGCAAGTGTTTCACAGCTTTACTAAAGTTTAGTTATTTGGAGGTGCATAAAATGGAATCTTAAAATTAAGGCTCTTTTTTTAGTGGCATTCAATACACATTATAGATTCAACATAAATAGATACATTAAAATGAATGAATAAAATAATATTCAATAATCAAAAGGCATAGGTGATTACATACTGTAGGTGATTACAATGCATCTGTGAAAAAACAACAGCATTTCCCCAAAATTGACTGATAATCAATTCAGTCAAGCAGTCAATCAATTCATCTTCTTCAGACTTCCATATACCTATCATATTGCCTTGCCCTTCTAAGCTGACCCAGAAGCATTTTCTGAGCAGTGTAACCTGGGTTGTCCTCCATTCACTATGACATGCCTACATCACCTTTTTAGGGAGGTGTTGAAGCGGTATCCTTTTGTTAATTGAAAGTACTACATTGTCCAAAAAAAGGTTTTGCCATTTTCTTTCTTTTTTTCCAAACACAATTCAGGAATCAGTAAATTCAACACAGACATATCGTAAGATACTCATGAAAATATTAAACTACCCCCCACCATAAGCGGATTTTAAGGGGGGGGCCAGGGGGGCCAGACCCCCCTGTCCTCCCTTTACTGAAATTGACCTTCCTATATATATATATAAATGTATATATATAAAAGTTGTAAAGCAATAAAACTGCAACAAAAATGAATGAAATGAACAAAAAATATATAATTTTATAATGGGAGCAACATTATTTTTTGAACAGGTCATGTGACTAGCACCTTACACGGTCATTTGATTTGCATATAATTTAAAAAAAAAATTAGGGGAGGGCAATTTTATTTTTATAATGATTTTTTTCTTTGATTGAAAATATATTATTGTTTTTGATTGAAGCAACTTTTTTGGGGATTGGATGATTTAGACCCAAATTTCCTACCCGTAATATGGCCCAAACACAAATTGGATTGATTCAATTCAAGAAAACTTTTTCAATGAAAAATTAAATGTTCAAATGCACATTTTTCAATCTCAAATATTTTTTCGCTTTCAGAAACGTTTTCTATGATTGAATTGTGTCTTTTTATGATTGAAGTGATTTTTCTTTTAAAAAATATATATATATTTTAAGCAACCTATTTTTTGATTGAATAATAAAGACAAAAATGTCCTAGCCAAAATGTTGCCCAAACTTACTTCAATCAAAAAAGTTGACTCAATTAAAAAAAACAAATCTAAGGTGGCCCGGGGGACCACCCTGGATCCCGGGGGGGTGTCTCCTTTGCTGGGCTGCGGGAGGAGGGATGGGCGTAGGGTTGGTTGCCAACGGGCTTACATTCATAAGAGATTCACATGATTACTGGGTTCTAGATCACAGATCTGATTTGTGTACACTCTACCTCTTTCAATCACTTAGTTTATAGACACCCCCATCCCCGTCCCCCTCTTTCACTGGCCAATAGGCCCCCGCATGGTGTAAACCGGAAATACATCTCGCTGACGATGGCACCAGCATATTAATAATTAGTCTAGATGCTCTATGTATTTCTTGTTGTTGTTTGTGTATGTGTTTCTTTTCTTTCTTCTCTTGTGTTGCTTTTCTTCTGTCCCCCCATAATCCCTTCCTGTTCACTGCTTTGTCATAATAAAAAGGTATTTTGAATGATCACAATGGGATCAGACTCTTAATGTGAAACATTAAAACTGTTCAGACAACCCGGGCACTTAGACTTCCATTCTCTGTGTCAAACAGCTGAACAGGACAAGTTAAAAAAAATAAATAAATAAAAAAATCCCCTCAAGACTGATGGGAAACAAAAAACTTATAAAACTTAAAACGCTTATTGTCATCTTGTTATTATTAAATATTCTTGTAAATTAATCTTATTGATGACCCTGCATTTCGGGGTCATCAACATGTTGTGCCCTCCCTGCCCCAAAAGTCAAACTCCGCCTATGCCCCTCACCTCCCAATATTTTTGTCTTGCTAAAATAATATCATGTTTACAAATGTTTTCAGACAATTAATAATGGTTTAGAATGGTGAAGGCCAGGGGGAAATGAGCTTTTCCATGACATTATTTTCTGTGGGTATTTTATACTTTTTGGACAGAAAGCTGCTAGTGGCCAGCTGTTGACGTTAGGCATTTCCACTTCATACGGAAGCTGCACTGTGGCAGACAAGGAGAGGCTTTAGAGGACAGACTGAGGATAAGATGCAGCTGATTTGAAAGAACAAGGAATGATGCAATACAACATAAAAATATTTGTGTCCATCCTTAGAAATAAGATTCACAACATAAACAAATCCAACTCAACCTCATCAACTCTTAAAAGCTCGGTGCTTATAAAGTTTATTTTCCCTTTTCTTCAATCCAAACTATAAAATGCAGTGAGCATTTCGTAAATCCAGGAAAACACTTGCCTGGTACACCAGACTCACCGCTGTTCCAGCTACTGAGTCTGGCCACCATTCACGCGCATACAATTTCCAGGGCGGAGCAAGCCACAGCAGACAGACAGCGGAGTGGACCAATCAGCGACGGGCAGACGTGACGTTTGTAAAATGACGAGGGAAGGACGAGGGACTTGCGCATGGAAGTAAACATACGAAGAGAGCGGAGTTTATTCAACATGGCTAGCGCGAGACAGACTGTTGTCAATGACTCGTGTCGATGTGTTTTTGGTCATTTAAAACTGATTTTACCATGGATTGGAACATATTCTCGGCTCTCCAGTTCACCATCTGTGTTGTTGTGGAGACGACTTTCGATGCGCAAGAGTGACGTTGCTCGTTAAGAACACGTCACGCAAATAAACAAATCTGATTTGTCGATTGATTGTGTAACTGCTCCAGAGGCCGTTAATGGGCTGGTTCCCAGACTATACTCTCAGCGTTTGAAAAATACAGGGAGAACAGTCTGGCAGAGCCAGGCAAGGAAAACACCACTTGGATGGGAAAAAAAGTTTGTCTTGTTTTCCCATTAGCTATGGATTGTAGCATGTGGAAAATTGTGCAGTAAAATTGTGAAGTAATAAAGATTATCTGTGACCAGTGTTGTCACAGATTACTTAAAAAAGTAATTTTATTTCTGATTACACTTTTTTTTTTTTTTCAATTTTATTTTTTTTACTAATTTAACTTCGAAAGTCCAGAGTGCCACTTCTGACCCCTGCATGGGGCCACCTAGTGGATGAATATTCCACTTACATGAGCCAGAGTGGTGGTGACAAGATGGCTGGCAAAATGCTGTTTTGTTGAGCTGGAAATCAATCCAAACAAAACCATCTTCTCAGCAAACCATCAGATGGTAAAATTGTGGGTTTTTTTTTTTTTTTTTTTTTTGGATCTACTTCATATCATGTTGCAGAATGCCTAGCAGTATGTTTTATATACAGTATATATTTTGATAAATTAGCAAACCTTAGCTAGTTCAAAAAACAATGGGTCAAAAATGACACTTTGGGTGTATGGGGTACAAATTGTCAGCCACATTGGTTCTGGTGACTTTGTCACAGAGAATGGTGACAGCCTTGTATTTGGCTAAAGACTTGAAATTAGTTCATTTGTGTAATATATTTTACTAAGTTAAAGGTACAGGGACTAATGAATACCTACCTTCAGGGAGTATGGCTAGTTGCTGTTTTGGACAGGGAAAGCAACAGAAAAAGTACACTGTAAGACAAGTATTGGAACAACTTGAAGCTGATGATAGTGACTTTGGCGCAGAATTGGACAGCGATAGTGATTCTGATGAATCGTTTCAACCGCATGAAGGTGAGAGTGGTGAATCTACTGCCTAAGACAATGACTCGCCCAATGACTCGTCCAGTGATGAAGATTAGCAATTTACAGAGACTGCAAGCCCACGGTTAGACCCTAATTGTGCCACAAAAACTTACAGGTGGCGAATGAAAGTCTTTGAGTTACCTGACGTGAGTTTTCAAGGACAACAAGTTGGGTCATACCAGGATGCCACAACAGAAACACCACTGGTTTACTTTCGCTGCTTTGTTTCCCTTGATATGTTCAAAAATATTGTAGAACATACCAATCAGCACTTTGTTCAAAAACACAGAAAATGTGTAAACAGTTCAGCAAAGGAGCTAGAACAAGTTCTTGGAATGTACCTCAGGATAGGGTTAGTTCAAATGTCTGGAGTACGTCAGGACTGGGAAAGTGAAGTTCGTTATGGGCCTGTGGCAGACATAATGAGTCGTAACCGATTCAACCAGCTACTCTCTGTCATCCACTTTGTAGACAATAAAATGGCCAATGAAGAAGTAAAAATGGATCGACTTTGGAAACTGAGACCATTTTTTGATTCTTTTCGGAGACAATGTCTGACAATTGCTCCTCGACAAAAACAATCCATTAATGAGATGATGGTGCCGTAAAAGGTACATCTGGTGGCATATGCCAATATATCAAAGGAAAGCCACATCCATGGGGATCCTAAGTGTTGGCGCTGTTGTGTGACTGGCCTCCTGCTTGACTTTGACATATATCAAGGAAAAGGTGGTGGCAATTGACAAAAAGGACCAAAACAGAGTCAGTTGGGAGTTGGTGGAGACATTGTAGTGAAGTTATGTGAATCACTTGCAGAGAAAGTAAATTTCCTGATTTTTGCTGACAATTTCTTCACTTCCATGCGCCTCATTGAGAAATTATTAGCAAAGGGAATCTACTACACAGGAACTGTAAGGAAAAAGCGTATGTCCAAGTGAAACCTGATACGTGACAAAAACCTGTCTAAGAAAGGCAGTGGATCCTACGATTATCAATTGGAGTTCAACACCAACACAGTTTGCTTGAAATGGCAAGACACGAAAGCAGTCAGTTTGATGTCAACATATGCTGGACCATAACCTTTGAGTAAAGCTAGGCGCTGGGACAAGTCCAAAAAAGAGTACACCTACATAGATCAACCGAACATCATCAAAGAGTACGCTTCCATGGGAGGTGTTGACATGCTGGATGCACATCTTGCACGGTGTAAATTTCCCATCAGGACCTGTCGCTGGTATATGATACTTTTCTGGCACTTTATATCTGTTGCGGTGATCAATGCATGGCTCCTTTACCAGCGTGATTGCGAGTCACAGGGAATCACTGGCTCTAAAGTTCTCAAGCTTCGCAAGTTTCAGGGTTTGGTTGCTCAAGGTTTGGTTGAAGTTGGAACAGCAAGAAAGCGGGGTAGGCCATCAACTCCTAGCTCCTCCTGCCCCGCCACCACCAAGATTTGTTCAAGTTTATCAGAGTGCAGATGTACGGTTTGACCAAATCGGCCATTAGCCTGTCAAGGAGGAAAACCGCCGTCAATGTGCTGTGTGCAAGGACCTCAAGACTGAAATGCACTGTGCAAAATGTGCAGTACCTCTCTGCATGAACAAAAAAAGAAACTGTTTAAAGGACTATCACAATGTGTAGTGTGAGTTCTGACAGATTTTTGGATAAGAAAGACAATGGTGTTTTTTTATTTCCAGCAGTGATTTTGTCCCTGTGTTCTGGTTTCCATTGGCCAAAGTGTGTTTGTACATTCAAAATCCAGTTCTAAAATGCAACACATAAAACAACAAAAAATACATATTGTTCAATGTAGCTGTGTATTTGATTGATAATTTTTTAAAATTCTAAATAGTTTACTGACAGTTTTTGTTATTCTGATTTTATCGAAATGATACCCCTAAATCCCAAAGGGTTAAATTTCGCCCTAATCCTAAATTAGGGAATAAAGGGTTAAAATTGAAAAAAACATATTTTGATGTTCAGTGAATTTATAGCAGTCATTTAATGTATAATTCATCATTTTCCAAAGAAGAAAAGGGTTCTTGGGTTCTCCAGGGTTAATTTTTTTTTTTAATTACTGCTATAGTGTGTTTGTTTAGCTATAAAATTGAAAAAAACATATTTTGATGTTCAGTGAATTTATAGCAGTCATTTAATGTATAATTCATCATTTTCCAAAGAAGAAAAGGGTTCTTGGGTTCTCCAGGGTTCATTTTTTTTATTTATTACTGCTATAGTGTGTTTGTTTAGCTATAAAACTAAAAAAAATAAAAAGAAGTGAATATGACAACAAACATGTACTAATCAATACATGGCGTGCATCAGAGAGGAAAATTTTAATAATATTTTTTTAACTTCATAAGTTTTTTCTCACTCTCTTCAGTGTTATCATAGGATTTTTTTAGAAGCAGCTTTCCCATGAAGTCTTTAAAACCACTTTGACTTGATTTTGAAGGAGAGCACAGTCACAAAAGTGAATATTTTTTTAGTTATCAAAAGCATTCTCATTTTACATCATCCCCCTGATACTTTTAATATTCTTTTGTCTGTTTTTTTTTTTTCCTCCTGTATTATGTCAAGAGCCTTTTATTTGTCTTTTCTTTCTTTAACAGTGAATGCTGACATTGCCAGAATCAGATTGGGGGCATTGCAAAGAAGTTATGGTACTCCATGGGAGCTCTAAGTAAGTTCATGAAAGTACAACTACAAAGCGAACTTTTATTAAGCTTTAACTTTCATTATGAAAAGATGCTGTGACAAATGGTTTCTTTTTTAGTTTACCTTTTGATGAATTACCCCAATGATGAAGTACACTTAAATGTTGGGTTTATATACAGTACATGCCAAACTGAATATAGTCTTTCTGTAGCCACTGATCAAAACCCAATACTTTAAGGTACTATATGGAGTTTTTGTTAGTTTAAAAAGCTTTTCTACTTCATGCATGCTCCTCCAGTGCCCTGATGAGTATACAGAGACCTGACATTTGAACTGAGACTGCCCCACAAAGCCCTTTTTCCTGCCTTAAATAGAAAGACTTCAGGTCGAACACTGGGAAAACACATGTCTATGCATGTTCCACGTGCCCAGCGGTAGCTGCGCTGCTTCACCAAGCCATCGTGTGTCTCCACTCGTCCAAAACACTTTTCTAACCCACTTTTTTAACCTACTTAAATCTTGCTACTACTAGTAAACAATCATGTTTGCAGTTTCTATGTTTCTGGTGCTGATTTGATGGGTGACAAGCAAGCGCGCCATCCACAAGCTTCACACGGGCTGCAGTTACACTTTAGGCTTAAGTTTATTACATTTTAAGTTGAAATGATAACTTGGTTTATGAAAATCAATGTTATACTGTAGCTTTAGTTGTAAGGTCAACAAAGCATTTTATGTATGATTTTGTCATGGCTTTGTCTATGTCTTTTGTATGTCAAGTTATCCAGAGGGTAGCTGATTCCTTCTTTCTCTGTCTTTAGGTCCACTTTCCCTCATTTCCTGCATGCTCATACTCGCACACCTGACAGTTACTGGAGAAACCCTCAGAAATAAACCACAACCTGGTCGAGGCTACAATACAGGCCAGGAAAAGCATTTCAAATTTCAGAATTTGATGAAGTCATTGGGTTGCAGCTATTTTTTCCCCCTGTCCTGTGCAGCTGCTACAACATAGTTAAATGCCACCCAATCATAAAATGTTATTTACTAAGTTAATTAAATGGTGCTCCCAATTCTTTTGCTCGCTTCAAAGAGGGTGTCGTGATTCAAAAGCTGCTCTGTCCTGAGTATTTTAAGTCATCAAGAAGTAAATACCATGAAATAAAAGCTGTAATTCTGAACATTGGTTTCATATTCATATTGTTTTCTGAAACCCAAATGTCTCCAGTACAGAACAAAAACAAAGCAATTGACCTTGCTGTTCCAATATTTTTTTAAGAGGACTGCAATTTTATTTTATTATTTATTTATTTATTTATTTATCAATATACTTTATGTTGTACCAGAAAACCACTGTCGCCTCATCACCAGTGCTACTTCTTGTTCAAAGTGCTAAAAATCTCAAACCCTTGAGCATCCACTCTGCTCACTGTTCAAGCAATGCA
Source organism: Corythoichthys intestinalis (assembly GCF_030265065.1). NCBI lineage: Eukaryota > Metazoa > Chordata > Actinopteri > Syngnathiformes > Syngnathidae > Corythoichthys > Corythoichthys intestinalis. The sequence goes on from NC_080400.1 coordinate 37,776,768, forward strand.
ACTGCCGTCTGGTGAGTCAAAAATAACTTTATGGTCATCAATTTTTATGTAGACATAATGTATATACTCAGGACGATTGCTGCAACATTCAAGATTTTATGAATGTTACCTGCCTTACTCCCCATTAACGCATAGTGGTTTTGACTGTTCCAATGTTGAAGCAGGCCCAGATCTAGGTTTACCCACCAGAGTGGGTAAGGAGAATTCTTGAGGGGGCACCCCCAATGCAGGCTTTTTTTAACCCTCTGCATTTCCGCGGCTTGGGACCGGCGCAAGTAGGACACTGGTTTGTGTCCTGTTGAGGCTGCATTAATTTTTGGGGGGTTTATTTTATTTATTTATTTATTTATGTTCATTCATCTACTTATTCTCGCAGTCGGCGTGATGTCACGATGACGTCATCTTGCATAGCAATGTGTCGCCATTTTGAGATGGGGGCACGCACAGGTAAACATTCGTAGACAAACGTCTGAAATTCATATATTTCAGCTGTGTTTTGCATCTTTTTTTCATAAAAACGTCTTAAACATGACTTATTATTATCACGAGTCACTGCCAACAGACACGAGGAGGCGATATAACTTAAAATTAGCGTGTATTGGCCTGCAAATCTGCCCATACAAAGTCGCAGCTGATAGCTAGATAAACAATCCAAAGGAATTGCCTGCAGTGGAGTTCGGAAACATCTACAACTACCGCATAAAGTCACCCAGTAAGTTGACGTTTATCAATTACGTGGAATATGTACTGTGTGGAACTAAGAAAACTGCTAGTATATACGGAGTGATTATTTCTGTCGTAACCGGTAATTCGCCTCCAAGCGTTATTTAGCCATGAACACGTCACGGCAAAATAACCAATCCCCACCAGGCCAATAATATACCGATTGACCCATCAGAGCCGTTCACGGCAAAAGAAAAATAACGCTTTGCGAGTTGTCGGTTACGATAGTAATAACCACTGCCTAGTCTATTGAATCCTAGAAGGTATTTGGGGCAAAAAAAAAATCGATTAAAGTTTACTCACCAGTAATAAAATGTCGGCTGCAAACGTACTGTAAATGTGCCTGGATTTAGGTTCCCACTGGCGAGAATGGTCCACAGAACCGTCTTTTACTGTTCCTCGATTGATTGCTTTCAGCCATTTGCTTGTCCTTTTCTTCTCACGAGGAAGAATGAAGAACTTCAAATTCGGCTCCGAACTCTTCCTTGTGTTACAACCCGCAACACGGCAACTTTTAGTCATTCCGCCGGAAAAAAAGACCGCAAATAAATAAGTAAAAAGTTCAACGCGTTTGTACTATAATGCACGACAAAGCAACTGCTTGTGACTCATGTTTTGTCCCCATTTCAATATTGCAACGCTTTGTTGTGGCTGGTGATGTCATTAATGCCCGGATGTCCGACTGCGAGAATGTGTCTGGAGGAGAGAGAGGAAGCGTGCAGATAACAAACGAGGTTGGAAAAACAGCTTGTTTTGGTGATTGCTTGTTTGGCGTGGTTGCGGCCAACAGTACCCGTTAATCCTGCAATATAAAAGTAGGTGAGACCAACTCCCCGTGCGTTCTCTATATCCAGTGCGACGGTACAATAGATATTCCCGACATTTTGATTGGGTGGGCACGGCCCACCCATACATCCGGCCCCGTGTTGAAGAATGGATAAAGGTTTTTTCAAAGCAAAATTTGACAATCTAAAATTATGATTTGTCAAAATGCTGGCTAGCCACAGTTTCTACTTGGACTGTTAATCTTCAGTGACAACATTCAACTCTTGCCGCTTGTGTATGTCTCTCTTGTAAATGAAACATTTGGACTTGATTGGATTTTACCTGTATGAATCAAGGTTAAATTAAAAAAAAAAATCCCACCACAATGTATCCGTTCACAATTATCCAATAATATGGCAAAACTATAAAAACCTAAAATACATCACTCTCACCGGAAAAGCCAGTTATTTACAGAACAAATCCATGTCTTGTGCTCCTTCCAGACAACTGACAATTGACGACTGCACACACCATCAAAGTTTGTGTGACTGTGCGTGTTGGCGCGACAGACTGTGTTTGCACAGCTGTCCAATAACAAATAGGCAAAGGAGGTGGGACACAGGTGTCACATCTTTAACAATTTACATGCATACTTATCTTATATTTACCCTATTGGCAGTCAGTTTGTCTGACATTATTAGACCTAATTCTGTCTGACATTTTTTGTACTTTCTAGAAAAGACTAAGATTTGAACTGGATTTGTCACCTATAAAAAATACATGTTTAAACGTAGAAATTATATTAGAATTATAACATATTGGAAATAGATGACAAAAGAAAATATACAGCAATTGGTGAACATGACAGGCAGCGAAACATGATCGTAATATAGTGATTACCAAGCAGACCACAAAATTACTGCCCCGCTGAGGACAAGAGGTCTGATCGTGATGGCATGATTATGACTTCAGGGGCTCTACATGTCCCTTCAGAGTCATGCAGGAACTGCCTGCGATGTTTGTTATTACTGCTTCTGACTCTGACTACCTCTAGAGGGTGATTACACTAAAGTTTGTCAAATGAGGATAGCCCACAGAGTAGACTGCGGCCCATTGTTATCGTTACTTGATACTTTGTGATGTTTATTAGCATTTTCTCCAGAGGTGTATGATGAAGTGCTTTACTAAGAGAAAGGTCATGGAGAAGTCATTTCTTGCCAAAGTTTGGCAAGATTGCTCAGCTGACGAACATATTTGTCTCCCAGTGCAAGTTCTTTCTTATATCAAATAATACTTTCACAAGAACATGCAGCAAACATGTTAAAAGTAGCGTTGTCCGATAAATACTTTTTTTTTTTTACCGATATCCTAATATTGTCGAACTCCAAAAATCCGATACCTACGTATATCAAAGCGATACTGATACATGCTGTTGTGGACTTAACATATTATGGCTAATTGTATTGTGATGCCCCACTGGATGCTTTGATAATAATAAATGTAACAACTTAAAGGTTTTCCAAATAAACATTCAGTGAAAAATAAGAGAAGTAATGGAAAAAGTGCCGATGCACCATTATAAATATTGTTGGGAAAAAAATAGTGAAAAAGATCATTTTTTATTTATTTATTTTTTAATCAAGTCCAAGTGCAAAGTGCCAATAAGGCACTTATTCTGTCCTCTGTGTTTGTGTGTGAGTACAAAAAAATGACAGATAGCAAACAAATCAGAGTCAGAAGTCAAACACTGTAGAAAAGTAGATTTGGCTTAACTGGTCTTTCTCTTGACAAGAATACTCATAATTGTTTGTAAAGCTGAAAACAACAAAACGTGTCAATAATATGAAATAAAGTCACAAAATAAAGGAAAGTTTACATCACGTGTCAATTTAAATAGCAACTGGTAATACAGCTGGCAAGCAATTAAATAATGTAATCACATTTTACCACAAATGCAAACAAAACAACATATGTCTCCAATATACCAAATAATATTTCCAATATACTACACAACAGTCAAGAACATAAAACAAAGGAAGAATATAACTTACAAGCGATACTTGCATAAGCACAAGCAACTTGGTGACATGGCAAGAACTGCTATCGTACACTGGCTACAGATGTTTGCTCGTTCATTTAGCTCTCCATTCGCAATGAGCTCACATTGGCATATGATTACGTCAGTAAAAAATGTTGGAACCTATCAAAACTAATTACACCTAAGTCAGAAACATAGGCAGGCAATAAAAGGACATGAAAGCACTACAATATTCCTAGTGGCCCAAAACCGAAAATTAAAATCCGATGTGGATAATATCCGATATCATCCTAAATGCTTTTATCGGCCAATATTATCGGCAACCCAATAATATCGGACAACTCAACAATGATTAGAAGTATATATAATGCTAATTCCCCATTGCATGGCACCATTTTAGCTCTCTGCCACAATAGAGACTATTACGAAATACGGTCCAAGCATCATACAGTGTAAGCCTTTTTGATATGTTTACAATTAACAAGAAACTGTGAGTAGTACCCTCAAATCCATTTTTACACACCTATTGAATTTGAATGTACACTTCTATGCCACAGAAGTGAATGTGATAGATTTTGTTTGGTAGGTATTCCGTGACCTTGTCCTGACTGCACATGCTCAGTTGTTTGCCTCTTCTGTCACATTTTTCAGTTATCACATTTCCCTTTCTCCTTCATTGGTTTAAGAACAGGGAGTTGAGACCAGAGATTGGCAAAGGCAACAACAGTGTATGTGCATGGATGACATTTGGTCAACAGATAAATCCCCGTTTGTGTAGTAGCAAAAAATATGTGCCATGTCTCCATAATTCTTGATATAATATCGATATGTGCATGTGTGTATCCTTGTGTATATGTGTGTGGGTAACTGTAGCTCTGTAAGCGATACAACTTAGGGCATCGTATTCTCCAGCCAGCTAAAATAAATGGAAATTTAAACCGCCAAGCTAACAAGGCAGTTGACAGGGTTATATGAGGTCTATTTTCTTTCTGGCATTCCTTAATGTTAAACACAAGAGTAATCAACAAGCTGCCTGGCTTCCTGTCGGTGTTCCTTGCTTCCTCTCTCACCTCCCTTGGTCCTCTGTCTATGGTGGAATTCATTTAACACATCCATATTGGATTTCCTAATGTGTGGCTGAACAAGTGGCTAGTACAACTTGCATTTGTTTTTATGTCCAAAACACCTGCACGTGGAGGGGAAGAAAATGTGTATGTCTTGTGTTTCCACGACAGAATGTCTCCTTGCTATTGTGTTACATTGAGAGGTTCAATTTGTGGCACAAGAATGGAATTGATTTCAGAGGAAATAGCTTCCAGATGCAATGCAAAAATGTCTATAGAATTCTCAGATGTACAGTATTGATGAAAAATAAACGAAAGCAATCCAGGGATAAAGTCAGCATTGTGGTGCAATACACCCGTTTTGGGCACGGTTTTTGTACATTGTACCTCATGTGAGTATATTTTTTCATGCCAGTGCAGCCAGTGCCACATTTCGTTTGGATTTTGGTAGACCGTTCAATTTAGGCGGATATGCCATTGCATTTTTACCAAGCCACTGATGGTGTGGTAAGGATGTTTCACTGCAGCACAATGTAAAAGGATGTGCGGCAACCCATTCAATGTGTATGTTGGAGGGGGCTCCTTGGCGAAAGTGAGCAGCAGTGGCTGTTTTGAGTGGAATTTTTGCTGAGGAGTGGGGCCCTCACAGCAGTGCCAGGCCAATGTCAACAACACATCCAATAGAGGAGGTGTAGGCGTACTGATAAAATGTGCTATCATGCTGTTTCCGCTGACGGATACAAACAAATCATGAGTGAGGAAACATTGATGAATTCCCCCCCCCCCCTTTTTTTTTTTTTTTTTTTTAATTTAAATGCACTTTGGGACACTCAAAAATGGCTCTGTAACCTCTTCTTGCTAAGCTACAGTGGGGCAAATAAGTATTTAGTCAACCACCAATTGTGCAAGTTCTCCTACTCGAAAAGATTAGAGAGGCCTGTAATTGTCAATATGGATAAACCTCAACCATGAGAGACAGAATGGGAAAAAAAACCCCTGAAGATCACATTGTTTGATTTTTAAAGAATTTATTTCCAGATTCGAGTGGGAAATAAGTATTTGGTCACCTACAAACAAGCAAGATTTCTGGTTGTCAAAGAGGTCTAACTTCTTTTAACGAGGTCTAACGAGGCTCCACTCGTTACCTGTATTAATGGCACCTGTTTCAACTCATTATCGGTATAAAAGACCACAACCTCACAACCTCAGACAGTCACACTCCAAACTCCACTATGGCCAAGACCAAAGAGCTGTCGAAGGACACCAGAGACAAAATTGTAGACCTGCACCAGGCTGGGAAGACTGAATCTGCAATCGGTAAAACGCTTGGTGTAAAGAAATCAACTGTGGGAGCAATTATTAGAAAATGAAAGACATACAAGACCACTGATAATCTCCCTCGATCTGGGGCTCCATGCAAGATCTCACCCCGTGGCGTCAAAATGATAACAAGAATGGTGAGCAAAAATCCCAGAACCACACGGTTGGAGGGGACCTAGTGAATGACCTACTGAGAGCTGGGACCACAGTAACACAATGCGCCGCCAGGGACTCAAATCCTGCATTGCCAGACGTGTCCCCCTGCTGAAGAAAGTATACGTCCAGGCGCCTCTGTGGTTGGCTAGAGAGCATTTGGATGATCCAGAAGAGGACTGGGAGAATGTGTTATGTCAGATGAAACCAAAATAGAACTTTTTGGTAGAAACACAGGTTATCGTGTTTGGAGGAGAAAGAATACTAAATTGCATCCGAAGAACACCATACCCACTGTGAAGCATGGGGGTGGAAACATCATGCTTTGGAGCTGTTTTTCTGCAAAGGGACAAGGACGACTGATCTGTGTAAAAGAAAGAATTAATGCGGCCATGTATCGAGAGATTTTGAGTGACAATCTCCTTCCATTAGCAAGGGCATTGAAGATGAGACGTGGCTGGGTCTTTCAGCATGACAATGATCCCAAACACACAGCCAGGGCAACAAAGGAGTGGCTTTGTAAGAAGCATTTCAAGGTCCTGGAGTGGCCTAGCCAGTCTACGGAGCTCAAACTCATTGAAAATCTGTGGAGGGAGTTGAAAGTCCGTGTTGCCCAACAGCAGCCCAAAAACATCACTGCTCTAAAGAAGATCTGCATGGAGGAATGGGCCAAAATACCAGCAACAGTGTGTGAAAAGCTTGTGAAGAGCTACAGAAAACGTTTGGCCTCCATTATTGCCAACAAAGGGTACATTAAAAAAGTATTGAGATGAACTTTTGGTATTGACCCAATCTTATTTTCCACCATAATTTGCAAATAAATTCTTTAAAATTCAAACGATGTGATTTTCTGTTTTTTTTCCACATTCTGTCTCTCATGGTTGAGGTTTACCCATGTTGACAATTACAGGCCTCCATAATCTTTTCAAGTGGGAGAACTTGCACAATGAGTGGTTGCCTAAATACTTATTTGCCCCACTGTAAATGATATTGCAATGTATGTTTGTGTGGAAATGTAGTTCATGAATAACAAAACTATTCACCTTCTGACCTAAACGAGTAAAACTCCTTACATGGCTATTCTCCCTTACTCCTTGAAATATGAAATGTTGATGTTTTCTTGTGCAAAAATGAAAAATAAATGCATTGGTGCTTGGGACTAAGGTAAATATGCTTGCAGGAGTCCTGCAGTTTTTCACTTCCTGACACCATCAACGTTAGACTACGTGGCTCCTCTCGTTTTGTGCTTGCTCTTCACACTGGGCTGCCGCTAGTGTAAAACAGCCATAGGCCCTTTCACACTGCAGATAAATTCCAATTGAGCGGGGCATGTGCATTAAATGCGTCAAATATTTTGACGGGATTAATTAAAAGAAAATAATTAACGCCCGTTAACGCGATAATGTTGACAGCCCTATAATAAATACGAAAATATACTTGGAAATAAATACATTGTGAGATACTAACATGCCTAGTGTAAGATTTATTTAATTTTGCTCAAAAGGAGAAAGACAAATAATTATCTCTATGGTAAAAAATACATGTATATTTCTGAGTCCTGAACACAGTCTGTGGAAAACGTTGGGGCAATTTATCGCCTATGGAATAGAGTTGGGCATCTTTTGAATTTGAGCAATTCCAGCTATGATTTCTCATTCTTGTTTCTGATTCATTTTACTGCGTAGAATCGCCGAGATTTTCGAGAGTTTTCAAATTACATCCCATAAGTAATTTTCCCCCTGGTTTTGATTTGAATGAATCAGCCCATTTCAATAGCCATAGATTTTGTAAAATTTTGTGTGTCTGGGGCTGAGGATGCAGTGAAATTCTTCCACTGTGAAATACGTAGGTGCCTTGATTTAAAATATGGGAAACACTGCACTTCTTCTCTCCATTTGGACTCATACTCTAGAGATGTATCATTTTGTAGATTTTCAGTTCAATGCAAGAACAAAATAGCACTCAGCGCAGAAAGAAAAAAATTGGTAACTTGAAATACTGTAGAAGATAAAGACTGCTTAGTATTTGTGGTACTCCCTCTTCTGCCAATATGATTAAAAGATAAATACCCCACTACAGTTTTGGTTTTAGATATTTTTCTTAAAAATTAAAGTGGCAAAATGTAAGATTTGGACTTCAATTATTCATGAAATGGTCATAATATTTCAACAGGTATTAGAGAAACATATTTTTTTTAACTTTCAAAACAGATCTCAATGTTTAAGCAGGGATTGTACCATTTTAAAACAAGATTTATGTGTTGCAAATTAATTAGGGCCCGAGCACTAAGCGTGCGAAGGCCCTATTGTTTTGTAAAGGAGTATTATTATTATTTTTATTTTTTTTTATTTTAATTTTTTTCCAGGGCAAATGAAAACGGCCAATTTGGAGGCCTGAACATGCACGAAAAGCCACCAAAATTTGCACATACTGTACGTGCAAAAAATTGTAAATTTTGATCATTTGCAACGTTGCAAAAAAAGGTAACAAAATGGCTCAGTGGTGCCCCCTTGAAATTTTAAAATTGGCCTATAACATAAGGGTCTGTCAGCATAGAGCGATGACATTTGGGGAGTCTATACCTTGTCCAAAACCGCTCCAAAAAAGCATTGGCACCCATATTCCAAACCCAACAGGAAATCGGTTATTTTGGATCGAATATGAAATTTTTATCGATTTACAGGGTGCACATTTGAGACCTTTTCGCCAAGGGAGTTAGTTGGATCATCTTCAAAATTGGGGAGACTGTTCAGGAGTCATATGAGATCTTAAGGTTTTAAAATGGTGCATTTTCAGTCATGGGTCTGACCTGGGCGTGGTGCCAAAGTCGACCATTTTTTCGGCAAAATGACAAATTCAATAAATGACTAATAGATCCTTGACACAACGTTCAATCTTTTTCATATCTGGCATGTATGTGCGGTATCCCATCCTTAACACGAGTGCATTGAAATATTACCCATTAGGCCTAGCGCCCCCTAGTGAGAACAGGTAATGCCATTTTTTACGAGACAGGTTCCTCCTCCAAGGGAAAAAGATCTGTTGACCTCAAACCTGCATCAGGGGAGCCTTAAGACATGTGTTCATGTGCCTGATGAAAAATATTGAGGTTTTGTTGAAGCGGAGGGGTCCAAACAGGAAAGTGAAAATGACCGTCAACAATTTGTTTCGCAAAAAATTCTGAACAGTCATAACTCTCTTAGGTGTGTGAATGTAAAGAGGCGACTTTCGATCATGTTAGGTTCTAATGAGATGATTAGAGAGGAGGATCTGCCACCGCTAGATTGCGAGGGCCCGTTCAGTCCTGCTTGCAGGCCTAGTTCCCGTTTAGCTTTCGTGATCACCATCAGCCAGTCTTTTTCCAGGTTGCCACAGCTCTGTACGGCCCGTAAACTAAGGTTGTGCCAACTTTGACAAACAGTCTGAATGATGTCTACGCTCTCAAACAAAAAAACGTTGTTACGAATCTCAAAGGACTCAAGACAAGAAAAGCAAAACAAGGATATGCATTATTTTGGCGTGGTTGTGCTACATTATTTAGCATGTGGATCCATTGACCGGGGCAAAGATAAAGTCTTTACGTGTGTATATATTTAATCGGTAAGTAAAATAACATAGATGGAACAATTAAATTGTCTTTGTCGATGCTGTCAATGCATTAACAAATTATGTTTTTCTTTTCCAGTGTGCTGATATATTGAGAAAAGTAGTCCGCCCTCACATCGTTCATGATGACATAAACTAACTTGGACCTCTGATCACGGCTCTTTTAATCGTTGGTACTAAATATTGGCATTATTACATTAAAATGATATTGAATGAAAATTATAAATAAGACATACCTTCCGCAGGGGACTTGTTGCTTGGCACTTAGTTTTTTTCCAACAGGTTCTCAAATTAGAAAAGGTATTCTGGCAACCCGAAGGGGGAGGGCATTTTTTGCTAATCAATATTTTGATCTACGTAATTGCAGTATCATATTTGGCCATCAAGCCTACATTGTGCACCTCTACAATTCCAATGTGGTTATTATTATTATAATTATTTATTTATTTATTTATTTTTTTTATCACCTTGACAACCTGTCAAACCATCTCATGTATCACCGCTGCAAGATGGCAATACCATGCCCAAGAATGTCCAAAAAGGAACTCCTGCAATAGAAAATCTTCCCACACTCGTTTTGATCATAGATTAAACTGGAAATATGTTAATGAAGGATTACACTCAGTTATTGCTAACCGGATTATAGTTTAATGCTGCTCATCTTTTCTCCCCAGATCTTGTTTCATTTTCTCTTAATTTCTTACTCCTTTATCTCTTATTTTGGCTATCCATTTGTTCACCTTGAGAACATTGCTGTGTTTGACATTGTACTTCAATATATACTATAGAGATGTGACTGTTAAAATGCTGTACCTAAAGTAAACTACAACTTAAAATGTTTATTTATTTTTCTTAATGTGCACGTGAGCATTATGTACTCTGTACTATGAATTCTAATGGAATTCCACGAAAGAAGACCAAACATTAACCTTCAAATGCTTGCTGGGAGATAACAACAAACCGTTAATTATGTAAATGCTTGTGTTAGTCCTGGCTCGACTACAGCCAAAACGCAATGCAATTTAATCATATATTGAAGAAGGTGTTAAAGTTGTAGGACATCCATAAGAAATAAGAAGAAAACATTAGAAATGAATGTCTGGATTTTTGAAATTTTAACAAATAAATATACAAAAAAAGAATAAACAAAATTTACTTCAAATTTTCTTTGTATTGTGATGTGTTGACTGTGATGATTTTTCAACAGATACTGTAAATAATGTTTTTTTAGTAGGTTTAGGCAGTTTTATTGCACTTAGAATAATCAAAATGGAAAACAATAACATTTTGATTTTAAAACATTGCCAATGCAAATGATACATTTTAAGTTTTAAATATTTTGATAAGCAACTTACTTTCGTTATGTTACACAGAAGAACGTGAAATTATAAAATCCTGTTTAACATAACAAATTGTCTTATTGTATAACATTAGCCATTTCAATTAGTGTATACACAAATCAAAATGAAAACAAAAAACTTCCACCATGATTTTTAAAAAAGGCAGTGGTAGATATCCCAGTGTTTATAGGAATTCCAGAAAATAGACACATTCCTGAACTCCTGCATATCAACGCGGACACATGCACAAACGCACAGCTGTGTTGCAAAATGAGCACAGTGTCAACTCTGAGTTAATGATGGATAATAAAAAATATGCAAATGAGCCAGCAGGAGGCAGAAGCTGAATTGCACCATCAGATGTGGGTGGGCAGAGGTTTAAAGAACCCTATTTTGACAACTTAATTACTTCTTGCTGGGATATTACTTTGAGTTACTGATTGACCCCATTAAAATCCAGACAGTGAATTGAGGAGTGAGGAGATTGTTTCGAACAGCTTTTGTAGTTGTTGGAAGGAGAGGACTACGGCGTCTACGATTCTGTAGAAATTAAATGAAGGGAAACGACATTAAAAGGAATGTGACTCAAAGACAGAATGACAGGCACTGTGAAAAGAGACAGAAAATGACAGAGTGGGGATGGAAATAATACTTTAGTCTCTATCTAGAGCATGCTGCCTTTGCCATTAATTGGGGATGCCCTTTCTCTTTGCTTGCTTTTACCCTTGCCTGCTCCCACCTCTTCTGTGACTCTCCTTGTTGCTCTGCCTGACTCTTTCTCTTCATTGTGTATCTATGCCTGCCTATATCTCCTTTCCGTACTATGCTTCTTCCCTTTTGACTTCCCATACTTCCATGCACGTGTCAATGTATTACCATGTGATTCATGTGTTTCTTTTTTTTTTTTACATTCCCCTTTTTTTTAAATGTAAAATTCCCCCCAAAATGTCTCCCTTCTCTGTGCCGTTAGTGTTTTATTATTTATTTATTTAAATTTTGGTTCAACAAGCAGGACTCATATCAGGCAAATGCAACAAGAAGGCAATTACATATATACTGTACCTTCACATTTGATCATTGGCATTACAAGGACAAGGTGACATTGGCCGCTTTGCATCCACTTCAGTTGTTGTTGGCATGAAATCCAACAAGTCAGATATGGACATTATCTTTAAATCACTGAGAACAAATTAAATCTAATCTAGTAGTTTATATTGGTGAAACTTGTTCGTAAAACAAAATTCAAGCAAATGCTAGATTCCTGCAAGGAAATATTAACTCAATCACTCCCAGCCATTTTCACCAAAGCAAGGCCCTTCGCTCCCGGCCGTTTTTCTGGATATTGACTGATTTTGCAAGGCCCACAGAAAATTCTGTTCTATTGCTATATAAACATGCAACCCACCAAAAGAAAGATTAGACTCTCTTCTTTCAGCAGAAAAAAAGTAAGTTCATATCATTTTCCATTCTTTAGAAATCAGCGTTAGAAAATAGCGTCCACTGAGAGATGATGCTTCGTCGCCATGATGACGGCGTTGTCGCCGTGTCAGCTGTGTAAACTTTTCCCTCATTGTTGTCTGCCTCACAAAGATGGATTATTTTTGCGTTTCTGCGGGGTCTGCTCGGCGAGCCGCTACACTGAGGGTGCCACTCGTTTTTCTCGGTCGTCCAGCGCCTGGCCTCCCAGGCGTCCTCTCGGTTGTTTTGTTCGGTCGGAGCGCCGCCTGGCATCATGCCGCCAACGCTCCGACCGTGCTGCCAGGCCGTTCATTGCTGTAGAACCGGGTTGTGGGTCTTACAAAATGCGCTACTGGCCTCCAGTGGCCAGTTTTATTGCTTTAAAATGGATTTTGGAGCCTTGTTTTTTGTTTCTCAGATAGATCGGAAGCTATAGATTCTTCTTGTAAAAAAAAAAAAAAAAAAATTGCAAAAGACATACAGTATAAATACGTTTTTTGGTACAATGAAGCATTTAAAAATAGAACGTATTTATACTTTTCTGGGAGCAAATGAGTTAATCTCATTGGACTGACACGGCCATCATAATCCATCTCAAAGTTCAAATCATGTTCATCCACAGTGACGTTTGGGGCTCCCTGCTGACTTTGAATAAGTGGTTGACGATGGATGGACCTTTTTGTCTTAGCTCCCTCTTAGTGGTTAGTGGTGAATGAAACATCAGTCCATAAGTGAACCAGTATGATGTCATGGAAAAGGTGATTCAGACAAGCTTCATCTAACAACGTTGCATCTGTTGTTACTCTTGCAAAAACGAGATCTGACTTGCTGTCATGTATGTCAGTCACAGCCAGCCACCATGGAAGGTAGGTGAAAGTTTAAAGGGGATGCTGACAGTGATTTTGCCACTTAAGCTTGATTCATTTGCCTGTATGCAATAAAAAGATAAATCCAATTGACTGGCACCGTCTTTGGGATCTACCAGTTGCTTGGGATCAATTTATTGGTTACCTCTCATTTTATAATATCTTCTACAGCAGCGTGCCCCAACCTTTTTTGCACAACAGACCGGTGTAATGTGGGCCTTTCTTTTCAGGGACCGGCAATGTGTGGCAGAAAATTGAAGTAAATACAAAATAACACGACAGGGCTAAAAACAAACATTAGGTGCAGGGAAAATGTAACTCACCATACACTGAATGAACCATTTTTAACAGCAGCCTCTCCTAAAACATGGAGGCAAATATCCTTGGTCGCAGGCATAAAGTTTTTTTCCAATCGTGAAAGGTTTCTTGGTTTTAGTATTCCAGTTCCCCGTGAGGTATGATGCTCTCGGTGTATTCGCTTTTGTTGCCCCGTTTGCTAGCTTTTAGCCACATATTATGCAGAATGGACTTGGTTGTAGACTCCTCGCCGCCTCAGCAGGAGGCCTTTACCCCATAAAAAAGCTGTCCAAAGACGTCGCCGCCCGCAGCACACAGCAGCTAACGATATTGCTTGCATTGACTTATGCTGGGCTGCTATAGGTGTGCAAACACCCCTGTTATGGCGGCCAACCACAAGATAGTGACGTACACAAATCTTTAAACGGGTTAGTCAATGGGTAAGGGGCACAGGCAAGATTGTGATCGTTAACAAATGCTTAATTATTTCTCTGCGGCCCGATAGCAAATACGCCACGGACCGGTACTGGTCCCCAGCCCGGTAGATGAGGATCACTGTTCTATAATGTATGTGTGTTTAATTGCACTTAATTCGAGAACCTATTACGAAGGAAGCTAGCGCTGTGTCTTCAAAACCATCTGTGGCTACATGTGAGATAAATGAATGTCTGAAACATCTTCTATTCTTCATCATCTCACTAACCCAGTGTTTTTCAACCATTTTAGAGCCACGGTACACTTTTTTCATAGTACAAAATTAAATAAATAAATAAAGGTAAGCCACCGGCAAAAAAATGTAAATATGAATCTCTGTAGATCATATTAACAATATAAACTTGTGTACGGAATAGGAAACAACAAACACAAAGAAAAAGACATTTCATAATCATATTTTTACTCACTCATTGTGACACCTGGGCTTCTGTATTGGAGTAGTTATCACTGCATCCCTGGTAAAAATTAATCACGTTATGTTCAGTTCTTTAAATTCTAGCATAAATTCCAACGAAAGATGGCTTTTTCTTTTTGCCTTAGATCAGAGAATCTCTGAGAGGAAGAGGTCTTTGCTTCCTTTTGACCTCCATTCAATGAATTTTGTCCAGTTCTGAGTTAGCATTTTTTTTTTTTTTTTACCTTTTTAAAACCTCTACCATCGCTGTCTACGGTATAGTTTCGCTAGCTAGCCACTTGCCCCAATGCCACTTTATCTCTTACGCATCACTATACAAAATAATTATCTATCTATTGACATCTACTGATAAGGAAGATTATTGCATGATTACCGGCCATTGGACAGCTCAGACAATAGATTTTGCACATTTTCGAATTCATTTTCCAAAAACAATATTATATCAATTAGGTGAAAGAGGATGATTTTCCACGGCATACAGGACACAACGCTGCACAGTGGTTGAAAAATACTGCAAAAACAATTTTGCCTTCCCTCTCTTTTTATTCTGTCCCGTAGTGGGTGTCATGCAGAGAAGATGCTACATGGACTGCTCTGTGTGGAAAAAAACTTATGTGCTACCACAGGCTGTGTGAAGGCTACCCTTACTCGAACTCATAACCTACAGCAACAATAAGTCTGAAATGTATCAGCCCTGAAAGAAAAAAAAAACAAACAAACAAAAAAACTGGCTATGGGTATTCATTGATACTGACCCATGCTACATAGCTACCAAGTTTCAAGATGATCAGATAGCAAATGACTTCAAAGTTAAGAGTCCACAAGTAGAACAACAACTACTACTTGTGTGGCTACTTGATAGGCATTCAGCATGTAAAAAGTAAACCAAGAACTTTGTGCCAAAAAATGGTCCGTACAAATTAGAACTACTGCAGTGCTGGCAAAAAAAAAAAAAAAACTTTTGTGGAGTTTGCAAAATCGCATATCACCAATTTCCTAATGAATCCCATAGTGGGAAATTTGGCTTGTTTTGTCATGAATAAAGCAGTTTTTGGATAAAAACCTATGCTTCTTTTAAAATATTGTCAGCTTATGTAATGTTTATATTGGTAAGATACGGTATGTCACACATGTTTAATGATGAATTAATGTGACACTTCTAATCCAATTTAGGCAGTAATTTATAGTAGGGGTGTCAAAATAATCGCGTTAACGGGCGTTAATTATTTTTTAAAAAAATGAATCACGTTAAAATATTTGACGCAATTAACGCAGATGCCCCGCTCAGACAGATTTGAATGACAGCACAGTGAAACGCTCACTTGTTGTGTTTTATGGAGTTTTGCCGCCCTCTGCTGGCACTTGGGTGCGACTGATTTTATAGGTTTCAGAACCCATGAGCATTGTGTAAGTAATTATTGACATCAACAATGGCGGGCTACTAGTTTATTTTTTTGATTGAAAACTTTACAAATTTTATTAAAACAAAAACATTAAGAGGGGTTTTGATATAAAATTTCTATAACTTGTACTAACATTTATCTTTTAAGAACTACAAGTCTTTCTATCCATGGATCACTTTAACAGAATGTTTATAATGTTAATGCGGTCTTGTTTATTTATTGTTATAATAAACAAATACAGTCCTTATGTACCGCATGTTGAATATATACAGTATATATATATATATATATATATATGTATCCATCTTGTCTTCTCTTTACATTCCAACAATAATTTACAGAAAAATATGGCATATTTTATTGATGGTTTGAATTGCGATTAATTGCGATTAATTACGATTAATTAATTTTTAAACTGTAATTAATTCGATTAAAAATTTTAATCGTTTGGCAGCCCTAATTTATAGTTAAGTATGAGTCCAAATCCCTCTGGAAAACTTCAACAACAATGTTGCTCATGATAGATGATATCTAATCATCTTTTGTTGTCTGCCTTTTGCACAGATATCTCTGGGATGGGATACTCATCTGGGAGCATCATACCAACATTCACAGAGAATTTAAAAGATAGATTACAGCTTCATTCAGTCAACAAACATCACATAAAAAAGATCAGTCCCTAAAACAGGCACAGAAGTCCAAACATTGAACTTCTATGTGACTGTGGAAGTTGTTTTTAATATAATTACTTCATATTGGATATTAACTTGGCTTTAAATTTGAGTCAAAGTGCTCATTGTTTCACAGAACATGAAATGCTTATATTACATATCACTGCAAATCATGCCACCTCCCTGTTTTAAAAGCCACAGATATGCTACTCCAGTCGAGCCCGCCAGCAGGAGCAAGGTTGCCAGATCAGAAAGACAGTCCCCAGCGCAGTCACCCACCCAGTTCAGTAGAAACCAGCCCAAATTACAAACTGCCATTCAAGACAAGATGTTGCCCTGATACAATTCTATTGGTATATTTTTTTTTGAAAAGGTTAAAACTATTGTACTTTTTCAATCAATACACTAATCAATGGTATATTTATTCATTGTAAAGCCTAAAAATAAATGCCAATAGAAATCACTGTCACAACTTTTGATTTCATGTGCATTCTGGGTAAAATATTTGTATTAAGTTTGGTGTAAAAGCAGAGGCAAATCCACCTGCCATTAGGACTTGTTCGAAACAAACAAGAATGTGCAACACAACAAAAAATTACAGTCCATGCAAACGCAATTTGATGTTATGTCATTGTCAGTATTATTTTGTTGAATTTGTGTGCCTACAAATCAGACATTATATGCAGGTAACAGCTCCACATGCTGTGAGGTTCTAAAATTACAGGTATAAAGAAGATGCTGCTGTAAGAAAGCAATGTGGCTGAATTTCAAATTTAACTGTTAAAACTAATCAAAACGATTCCTTCCAAAACCGGCAAATTTTGTCAGAAGAAGCCCAAAATTTAACTACCCGCCAAATGCATTTTTCTCACAGCACGATTCTTGAAATTAGGCCAACTGGGCTGGAATCCACACAATCTGGCAACGCTAATCAGAAGAATCACCATTTTTTGTTTTAAATTCTGCGAAACTGTTGGAGAGAAACATCAACCAATTCCCCGTCTCCCGTGAGAGCAGACAGATAAGCCTGCAGTGCACTTCCGATTTTTAAGTAATCTAATCCTGGTAGCCTTTGAATAGCTAATAGCACCATCCAAGGTGATACCATGGTACTGTCATATGAGTTGGCAATAATTTTCTGTCACTTGCTACAAGATATTGCAAATTGATCGAGTTGCAAATACAAATCAATTTGTACACAAATGCAAATTGATCTGCAAACAAATCCAAACCGATCTGTACCAAATGCAATCGGATCCGTAAGAGTGCACTTGTATCCACTTTTATTTGTGTTAGAGCCTTCGCCCCTACCTCCTGAGACCCGACCCACCTTGGGCAGGTGCACATGCTTTTATCTGATTTCAGGTTGGGACGTCTGACGGGTGGAGCCGCCACAGGTGCGGGCAACAACAATCAACCTTCTTTAAGAGTCGGTAGACGCCACCACCTCGTCGCCCGATCAACTTGTCTGGTTACCTCCGTCAGTTGCATCTCACCATTTTGACTCATCTTTTTACATTACTGTTTTTTGACTACTTTTGCTCTTGCCCCAGGACCTGTCTTATTCGCGCCAATTGTCGGATTCCACGCCTTCCTCCCTCCGAGCCTCCTCTTCACTTCCCGGCTAAACTGCTACAAACCTAACGTCACCCGCCTTCTGCCTTGGCTCTCACGTCATCATCAGCTATCTTGTGTTTACCAATAAAATATCATTCATCACAACCGGCTGACTGCTTTGCCCCCCCCCCCCCCCCCCCCTTTGCTCACGCACCCCTAACAGTTTTGATCAGGCCAGCATGGATCCCGCGGACAACACAGCCGGGTCACCAACGTTAGTCATGGACCACCACCAAGCCATATACTATCTCTTCCGTAAGGTAACAGATATATCTCATACACTCCAATCCATCCAGGCGCAACTCACACCATTACCTCAGGCACGCACAGCCCCGTCACCCCTGCGCCACACCTCACCAAGCCACATGCCTGTTATTAACCCGGCGTCATAACTCACTCATAACTCGCTATAGACTGGACACACCCTAAGTTAACGCCATGGAGGGAATATTTTCATACTCACGGTTTTAAATCTGCCCTAATGCCTACCTGTTCAGTCCAGGAAATGGAGCCACCTGACCTCTCCGCAGTGCCGTAATGTTACCATGAGCTTGGGCAGGTTTTTAGTAAGGACCACGCAATGGCGTACCCTTCTCACCGTCCGTAGGACTGTGCCATCACTCTCCTTCCTGGTGCAACTCTCCCCAAGGGGCGGTATTACAACATCTCGCTACCTGAGAGGTAGCCCCTCCACGGGGGCTACCATATTTACGAAGCTATACCTACGTAGTGCCTACGACCTCGTCCGTATTAAGGAGGGCAATGAGTGGAAGACTGCCTTTAACACGTCCCATTACGAGTATCTGTTGATGCCCTTTGGGCTCACTAATGCCCCTGCAATCTTCCAAAACTTGGTTAATGATGTCCTGGGCGATATGATTAACAGATTTGTGGTGGTATATTTGGATGACATCCTTGTGTTCTCTAGCACAAAATCACAACATGAGAGCCATGTCCGTCAAGTGCTTCGGAGGCTCCTCCAGAACCGGCTGTATGTAAAAGCTGAGAAAAGTTAGTTCCATGTTCTGGAGACTGCTTTTCTTGGCTACATAGTAGGAAAGGGGGAGCTACGCATGGAACCAGCAAAAGTAACCGCGGTACTGGACTGGCCTCGCCCCTCCAACAGGAAGCAACTACAGCGCTTTCTTGGGTTAGCCAACTTTTACCGAACTCTTACCAACTTTCATTCGCAATTACAGCCCGATAGCAGCACCCCTCACAGCTCTCACCTCCACCGCCAAATCCTTCCTCTGGTCCCACGCCACAGACGCCTAACAATTTGTTACATGAGTACGTTTTGGATTTACAAAACAAAATGCATTATTTTTTTAAAATTATATTTATCATTGAAAACAACAGTTTTTGAATTGTTTCATTTTCAAACCACACACATTTATTTTTAGCATGATTCTATCTCCATACACACATGCTTCTTCTGAAAACAGCACCAGAGGCAGGGGCAAGACCGAGACAATAACACTCATCAGGAACTGTCCAGTGTATTTTTTTTTTATTATTATGACATAATAACACAGGGCCATAATGTTCCACTTCTGGCCTGAGGTCCAACTCGATCAGCTGGAATTTGTGGGTTAATGCCTGACTTGCCCCCAATTAGTGACAGCCAGATGAAGAATCATGAAGACTTGAAGCTTTCCACCCAATTGTCTCACAAAATTATGAATTCCTCGAGGCTTCATATGAACACAAACCCACTGTTGGCCAAAACCATGATTCTAATTTTTGTGTTTTTTATTTACATATTATCTTTTTTTCCCAGGAAGCAATTTTGTTATTAATGGTGTAAGAGTATAACAGTGTTATATTTTTCAGTAATGAGTAATCTAATTAATTACTTTTTCCATCTTTTCAACACCATTATTGTTACTGAGGATTTGAACTGGCGCGTAACTACAATTTGGTTGAACAAAGTGTGAGATGTATGATTTTGTCACACATTCGACTGCCTGCCTGCCTTAGAGAGAGCAGAGCGATGGGGAGGGGGGGAGGTGACACCGTTGCAAACGCGATGATGATTGGTTAGGTGGGCGGATCATGCCCTGCTTCGCTCACTGCACGCTCTGGCAAACACAAGACAGCGATAATGGCCACGGGCCATAGAATGTCAAAAGCAGCGTCCTCAAACTTCAATTCTTTAAATATTTAATATCGTTACTTTATGGAACATTTAAGGATAGTGTTCTGCCTCTTGTAAAGTAGGCCTAAAATACACTTTCAAATATTTGCACTGGTTAATGGTCAGTTTACATTTCTGTTTTCTTCACAGACTAATTTTATCCAAATAAATACCAACTGTTCAAAATACTTTATAGTGTTTTATTCTTCAGCCAGTTAATATAAACATTTGGATGTGAAAGATGTTATAGAATGTGAAATGTAATAAGGTGTAGAACATGAAAAGTGATGTGAGTTATTTTGCTGAGTAACTAATAACTGTTACAATGCGGTAACTGAGTTACTAACCCAATTACTTTTTGGATGAGGTAATTTGTAACTGTAACTAATTAATTTTTAAAAGTAAGACTAACAGCACTGCTTAGCAGTGTTGCAAAAGTGCCAGCATGGGAATATCCCAGCTGACTATAGGCATTCGTCGGGTTGCACCCTGAACATGTTGTCAGCCATTTGCAGGGCATAAGGTGACAGACAACCAATCACAAACACACTCATACCTGGGTATAATTTGGAGTGTTCAATCAGCCTACAATGCATGTTATCTTTTTTAGATGTGGGAGGAAAGCCTACACAGGCACTGGGAGATAGGAACACAGGAAGCTAGGACCCTTGGATTGTACCCGTGATCTCAGAGTTGTGAACCCTTGATCTTAGAACTGTGAGGCAGACATGCTAACCACTCAGCCACCAATCTTAGTCAATCTGTAAAAAATGTATATACAAGCTCTCAATATGAATTTACCTGTATGGTAAATGTGTTTCCTTGAATTTGGATACAACCATATGACATAATTACCATTTAGCTTGAGTCCATTCAGGTCCATTCAGTGAAGCTCGGTAATTTTGACACTGTTAAAAAATACATACTATTGACTGTCTAGCTTGTACAGTATAATTAAAATATCAAGTAAAATAGGAGCTGTCACATTGGATGGAAAAACTACATGAAATCACACGCTGATGCTCACAATTAAATCCTGGACGCAGCAGGAGAAGAGAAGATTTAATTATATCTGTATTTCTACATTCAATGTTAAAAGGTCAGACTAACATTGGCAATAGCGATTCAGTTAGGTAGGTCTACCTAATTCCAAGAATAAAATGTTTTCCACAGTGCTGAAAACATGAAGTTGTTCAGATTGAAAACCAGGGTGGAGCCGCATGGTGTTACTTTCAGTCACATGGCTACCGCGATGCAAGGCTCTCCTGACCCACTGGGGGCAAATTAGGTTCAGAAATTCGCCCAAGAGCAGTTTGACAGTGGGCAGTCGTAGCCGGGGAATTGGGAATGCATGAACTTGTTAAAAATCCACCAGTTCGATGATTCTCCTCCGTGGTGGCAGATTTTATATTTTCCATCCAGGCTTTGCCTTGAAGATGTTTTTTTACTGTAATTTTCAAAACTGTGGAAACTCCCCTGCTTACAGTACGTCTGGAGCTATGCAATAGAGGACAGTTTAGAAAAAATCTGAAGGATAAATATCAAGGCAGTTGTGAGCTCAAATTTTTACAGTGTTTTTGTTAGAACTGGGTAGTCCAAGAAGCTAAAATGTCTAAGAATGAGTAGGGGGACAGGATGGGAAAGCATGATTATATTCATTGATGAGCTGGAGCATCACACTGCTTGTCTGTAATATTTTGTTCGTGAAAATTAAAAAAATAAAAAATTTAAAAAAAATCACATGACTACGTATATACACCTAAATTTAGGATGGGCCGATGCTTGTGCTGTTCTACAGAACAGTGTGCTGGCATTGTTACTGCATATATTATGAACAAAATATAACTGCTTTGCATTCCTAAGGTTTTGGTTATATGTAGATGTGATGCCTCTTTATAGATGCCATAATATACCTGGAGTTTTCTTTATCACCATCTGCTTTCCACTTTCCTGCACTTTTCTGTTGCTTTTTTTTTTGTTTCTACCATTACGGCATTTCTCCAGGGTGACTTCCGTCTTGGCCGATTTTCTGTCCTAATTAGGGTAATAGTGTCACGAAGAGTCATAACATTGGAACAGAAACTAATAACATTTTCAACTGGGCCGAAGGCAGGGATAGTGGTGAACATTATAAGTTATGATTATTGTTATTATCGTTACCTTTAAAGAAATTATTGGCATACATGCATGATCGTTTTCAAAAGACAACATACAGATTTAGGTTGAAATTGCATTTTTTGTTTATGTATTTAATATTTTATATGTAACCTTTGATGTCATTTTACCCTGTTTGTAAGCCATTTAGCATTGAAAACGCCCCATGCCCCTTTTCAAGCTGTTATAGTTTGTCCCTTTTGCTTTTTTTGTAAACACTAAGATTTGCATTAAATATGTAGCTGACTGGATTGATTTTTTTTTTTTTTTAAAGGGAAATTCTCCACTCTGTTTGGCCATTGCCAAGTGGGTTTGTCGGTGTGTAAGTGTTTATATTAAGGGTAACGTTGCCATTGGAGAGTAGGTGTGTAGAAAGCACAAATTGAGCAGGTACTTAAATACTAAGTCACTGTCTAACAGGTCACCATCAGCGATTTCAAATATGCTCATTTGCAGAACTGTTTGACTTATAAAATCAATTGCAAGAATATCAAGATGACAAACTTCAACAAAGTTACACACTCGTTTTAACGTATGCATGAAACTGCGGGGGGGAAAAAACTGGAATTTGATGCAAAGTCATGTTCAACGCAATGTATTAATCTACCGTCAAATATAATGTTTATGCCTTAACTGACGTTCTGGCTTCACAGAGGCATCAGTGAAACGTGGTCAAAATTTAGGTGTAAAAAGGTGAATTAATTAAGAAATTCCTCATTACTTTTGACAATCGTAAATCTTCTCCCTAAACTCAACAGACCTCATAGAAGTTTTTTATATATTTTTATTTTTTTATGAAAGCTGGTCTACTAAATCTGTTAAGCACTATGGGTTTTGTCACAGTTCAGGGTTCAGAATTGTGTTATATGATCACAAATCAATCAAACCACATTGCTGACTTACGTACGATGCATGGAGCCAGATAAAACTAGTGTTGAATGAAAGGGCAGTGTTTTTGTACAAGTACAAGTTAATTCCAAAGGTGTTTTGGTTGAGGCCAGATATTCCAAGATTCCAAAATTTTTGAATAATTAATTGAAATGTGTCTTGAAAATTCCAACCAGAGTAAAAACAATATAGAAAATGTATGACTGGACATGTGTCTCATCACTCGTTAACCTGTAAAAACACCATGTTCCATCTGATGGAATATAAATATCACAATTGGTGCCAACACATATCAGAACAATTAACAACCTTGCATGCATTTTTCTGTTCCTCTTAGAGACCATGTTGATAGGAATGCAATGGAGAGTTGTGAACAGAGAGAGTGAAATGTTAAGAAGTAACAACATTTCTTTATTATTGTTATTATTGTTACCAGTCTTGTTCGTGTTCCAATGTATGTATGTCTCACTTATGTTAGTCCTGTTTTATGTGTCTTTCATAGGGATAGAGAGAGAAGCGCAATTTTGTTTTCTTTGTATGACATGTGCATATGAGGAAGATGACAACAAAGCTGATTTACTTACTTACTTATTTTTTATTTACTTTTATTTACTTTTGTTTACTTTTTAGGGCCCATTTTCTGTACATAAACTGAGCAGAGCTTTTATTCAGGTAAGCCTTTTTTTCCCCAAACACAACCTTGCTTCCATCACCTGATAAAAGAACCGCACGATCTTGTTGACCCAGTTCCAGACCCTCAATACCTTGATTTGCCTCAGCTGATTCCCTTCCAAGCAGTCAGCTAGCAAATCTCACAGAGGAAGGAGCAGTTATTTAAGCTGCTTTAGTCTGCTTGAGACTTCCTCCTGCTTCGCCTGGATGTCACTTTGCAGCTCGCCATCACCCTAGCTCTTCTTTTGCATGCTGTGTCTGACTGCATCAGTGTCACTTGTGTTGTCACTGGTGCTGACTGTTGTGTAACCTGCAGGGTCTTTGCCTGTTTCTCCTCATGCCTGTGGCTTCCCTTGTATGTAAACTGAAGGGAATACATGGAAGTACCAGAACGGGGTTTAACAGTTTGTTGTTGTTTTTTTTCCTACAACCTGCTTAGTTGGGCCATTGCTTTGTACACAGATATAGAGTAAATGTACATTTTACATTTCTAATAAAGTTTTAATGAAGATGTTGGCATCATGGAATATCTGGTTACATTTTAGTCTCTAGTTTCTTTTATTCATCGCTGACAACTGTGCTCACACCTTGTTCAGGGTGCCCAAGGCAAGACATACGTAATACTCAAGAAATATCTGGAAAAATAAAGCAATTATGTTTTTGATAAGAGTTTTTATCTGTTCCTACGTGACGGGATACAACATGCTCAAATAAAATTGAATTAAAATGAGAAAAAAAAAGGACTGGCAAATATATTGGATAATATATACTTAGCAATTTTATAGTGTGTTTTTAGCTGTCTAATCAGCATCTTGATATGCTACAAATGTGAGGTGGGATTGATTATCTCAACATTGGGGAAATGCTCACCAATATGGAATCACAGGAATTAACAAATGAAAACATAAAGTATATTTTCTCAATTACTTTTCCTTTTTGTAATTGAAAATCCCAAACGGAAAAAACAATGAGAATTTTAGTCTTTGACTTTTACATTTATTTATTGAGTAACACAAATGAAAAAAACAATGCCATATTTTTTTTCTTTGCCTTTGCCTTTTCTATTTCGCTTGTCATTGTCGTTGCTTTTACCGAAAGGAACGGTATGTAAAAAAAAAAACGGCATTTGGTGGGGCTTTCCAAACAAGAAAGGATGAGTTATCGGCGGCATTAAATTTGATTGTCTTGGTGACGGGGTAGTTGGCTGAAGAGACCCATCAGCCTGTCAGCTGTTCCTGTAAGCAGTTGTGAAATGGATATTTTCCATATCTCTCCGAATAAATGATGAATAAAAAAATCACACATGATAAAGACACCCCCCCCCCCCTTTGCTCTGAGACGTCACTTACATTTAGGAAAACTAGCAGAGGGTAGTAACGCATTACATACAGTGCCTTGCAAAAGTATTCGGCCCCCTTGAATCTTGCAACCTTTCGCCACATTTCAGGCTTCAAACATAAAGATATGAAATTTAATTTTTTTGTCAAGAATCAACAACAAGTGGGACACAATCGTGAAGTGGAACAACATTTATTGGATAATTTAAACTTTTTTAACAAATAAAAAACTGAAAAGTGGGGCGTGCAATATTATTCGGCCCCTTTACTTTCAGTGCAGCAAACTCACTCCAGAAGTTCAGTGAGGATCTCTGAATGATCCAATGTTGTCCTAAATGACCGATGATGATAAATAGAATCCACCTGTGTGTAATCAAGTCTCCGTATAAATGCACCTGCTCTGTGATAGTCTCAGGGTTCTGTTTAAAGTGCAGAGAGCATTATGAAAACCAAGGAACACACCAGGCAGGTCCGAGATACTGTTGTGGAGAAGTTTAAAGCTGGATTTGGATACAAAAAGATTTCCCAAGCTTTAAACATCTCAAGGAGCACTGTGCAAGCCATCATATTGAAATGGAAGGAGCATCAGACCAATGCAAATCTACCAAGACCCGGCCGTCCTTCCAAACTTTCTTCTCAAACAAGGAGAAAACTGATCAGAGATGCAGCCAAGAGGCCCATGATCACTCTGGATGAACTGCAGAGATCTACAGCTGAGGTGGGAGAGTCTGTCCATAGGACAACAATCAGTCGTACACTGCACAAATCTGGCCTTTATGGAAGAGTGGCAAGAAGAAAGCCATTTCTCAAAGATATCCATAAAAAGTCTCGTTTAAAGTTTGCCACAAGCCACCTGGGAGACACACCAAACATGTGGAAGAAGGTGCTCTGCTTTTCTTCAGCAGGGACAGGGAAGATGGTTAAAATTGACGGGAAGATGGATGCAGCCAAATACAGGAACATTCTGGAAGAAAACCTGTTGGTATCTGCACAAGACCTGAGACTGGGACGGAGATTTATCTTCCAACAGGACAATGATCCAAAACATAAAGCCAAATCTACAATGGAATGGTTCAAAAATAAACGTATCCAGGTGTTAGAATGGCCAAGTCAAAGTCCAGACCTGAATCCAATCGAGAATCTGTGGAAAAAGCTGAAGACTGCTGTTCACAAACACTCTCCATCCAACCTCACTGAGCTCGAGCTGTTTTGCAAGGAAGAATGGGCAAGAATGTCAGTCTCTCGATGTGCAAAACTGATAGAAACATACCCCAAGCGACTTGCAGCTGTAATTGGAGCAAAAGGTGGCGCTACAAAGTATTAACGCAAGGGGGCCGAATAATATTGCACGCCCCACTTTTCAGTTTTGTATTTGTTAAAAAAGTTTAAATTATCCAATAAATTTTGTTCCACTTCACGATTGTGTCCCACTTGTTGTTGATTCTTGACAAAAAATTAAAATTTTATATCTTTATGTTTGAAGCCTGAAATGTGGCGAAAGGTTGCAAGGTTCAAGGGGGCCGAATACTTTTGCAAGGCACTGTATATTTTCTTGAGTAACTTTATGAGAAAAATGTACTCCTAAGAGTAGTGTTACTAAGTCATACTTTTTACTTTTACCTGAGTAGATTTGTGAAGACAAAAACACTACTCTTATTGCGCTACTATGGGATACACAAGTCTTCACATATTTCCTCTTCATTCTACATATTACATTTAATTTTTGCCAGCAATGCTAAGAGTAGCTCTACCAATTTCACCAATGAGACGTCGCAAGAATAATCACATGACTCCATTATACTAATCAGAAGCAAGCTTGACGTTCTGTGATCATGCCAGCCTATTCAATCACGAGGCGTCTTTAAAGCACCGTAAAAAATTAAGTATTTGACATAGAGCGCTGCCCTCAACATGACTCAAAAGCGCATATTTTAACCTCCCTTTTGGCACCGATGGACCACGGAAAACCAGAGATATGATCATTTTAATTTCATAATGTTAACTATGAAGGAACTAATCACTGTTTGAACTAGGAATTATTTTCTCCACTAGAGGGCACTCATGCTCTTTGTACGAATAATGTTTCATTTCTGTCATTTTTCATTAATGTTTTTTTTTTACTGATTTATTATTTTTTTTATTACTGTGGTCGTGTAATGGGTAATTGTACAGTATCATAATAACAACAGTTCATATAGATATTTTTGTCCTGAGGAAAAAAAATAGTTTAAAAATCAAACAAAAATGTAAGCAGTTACTCACAATGTTACTTATTATTTGAGTATTCTTTTCACCGAATACTTTTTTTACTTGTACTTGAGTACATTTTTTGGATGAATACTTTTACTTTTACATGAGTAATATTATTTGGAAGTAACACTACTCTTACTTGAGTAAAATCTTTGGCTGCTCTACCCACCTCTGACTAGGAGTAATCAGCTATTGACTACTATTCCTGTTTTGAAAGCCCCTTTCAATGTTATTTGATTGATCGACCGCTCCTTTCGGTAAAAGCAAACGCAAAGACAATGACAAGCGAAATAGAAAAAGTAAAGGCAAAGAAAAAAAAAAAAAAAATCATTGTAAAGTAGGAGTAATCAGCTATTGGCTACTATTCCTGTTTAGAAGGCCCCATCCAATGGTATTTGATTGACAGACTGCTCCTTTCGGTAAAAGCAAAGGCAAAGACAATGACAAGCGAAACAGAAAAAGCAAATGCAAAGAAAAAAAAAATGCCATTGTTTTTTCTCTTTTTGACTTTCAATGACAAAAAGTAAATATCAATGAGAAAATATAGTTTTATATTTTCATTTATTTATTTATTTATTCATTTATTTCTCTTCATATGTATTTATTTATTTATTCATTTATTTATTTTTTATTTTGGCACTCCTGTGATTCTATACACCAACACAGATTTATCCTGATGTGTATACAATATTGTATTAGATATCGTATATGTAGAAATTTTCTAGAAAAATGGGACCAAAAGCAAGTGTTTACTTGTATATACAGTAATGATCAACATCAACAATATATCATCAACATCATCAAAATATATTTTAACGGTTTGACCAATTCGCAACTGAACACAGTACGACAAGGATCTGGAGTTCAAATCAGAGAAACATCCTTTTAATCCTTTCAGTGCAAGTGAAGAACACATCAATAGATGCTGATAGTTACGTTTTGGAAGTACTGAAGAATATGGTAATGATTTATTTGACATGCAGCTCTGAGGAGGTTTCTGCGTGTTGGTTTGCTCATAACTGTCAGTGCAATGCATTTGCTTGCCTTCACTCCTGCAGTGTGAGTGTGTACTGACAGAAGGAACAACAGACGCTCCTCATTCACTCAATCGGTGTACAGCACTGAGGGACACATCCATTTTTAATATATAGTCATTCATAATTAAGAGACCCAATCTCAGTGCTGTACTAGTAAAGGACATCTCTTTCATTTTTGCACTTGCACTTAATCACTCCTTCGCTCCCATTCATATTTTTTGTGTCACTGCTAAATCTGCTAAAGCGCTTACTTTGATGTTGTTAACCCTAACTACCTCTAACCCTAAACCTTTACAACAGAGCAACCATCAGAAATGTAAACTCTATGAGCAAATTAACTTCACAGGTCTATAGGAATTTTAGTTGTTCCATTTCATTAAAAAAAAAAAAAAAAAAAAATCAAACAAAATGTTTATATTACCACTGGTTGTTTCAGAGCCGGTACCGAATTGATAGCAACCTTAGTTTTAAGTTGTGGAAAGTTCTCTTTAATCCCAGGTTAATGTTAAAAATGTAACTGAAAAGGGCATTCATATTTTGGTGTTATCAGGAGACTATATATTATTTTCTGACGATTGTGGGTCAGTTAACTGCTGGTCAGTTGTAAGGCGCAGAAAAAAAAAAGACAAAAAACAAAACACAATTATACCTAAACACAATTCATTGTTTTCAATTAACCTAAGATGTACATTTTTGGCTCAGCAAATGCAAGCACAGTTAAGGATATGCAAACTCCACACGGGAAAGCCAGAATCAAAATTTAAACTCCTAACCTGCAGAACTACAAAGTTAAAGTGCAAACTGCACTGCTTAATGCATTATTCTTTTCAGGATTTCTCTCATATCATAATCAGTTGTTTGTCATTCAACCCCTTGCTTTAATGGTAATTTGCCATCTGGTACAGAGCATGAATTAGGAATTTGACTAGCTCACTAAAAATGTTACTTGTGTTGCGATTTTTTGCACCCGCTATGTTTGTTATTTTATTACGCTGAGATATCAAATGTATGCTATTTAAAACATATCAATCAAGTCTTTTCTGACTTATTGCTTTTGATAACCCTTTAGCCTTTTCGTGTGATTCTTTATTTCCTCTGTACATATTTGGCAAGGTAAAGTAGTCAGTAGGTATTGTATATTAGGTATTGTAATGATCCTTTTTCGTAACCTATCTTTGACATTTTTCACATCAGCTTTAAAATCTTGAGCATTAACAAGCAATTTTCACTGGTTTCTTTCATATGGTACCATGTTAGGCTTCATGATCCATAAAGATGCTGCCGAATAGTTCATTTGCCCTCATGAGGAATTGACTGGTCACAGAGTCAGATTGTGGCAATTGCTGGGGCTTAGAGTGTAAGCATCATGGCGGAGAGAATTGTATTTTTTAGTGAGAAGGAAGTTCGCGGTGCTATTTTGTGTGAAAAATGTGTTCAAAAGAACAATGAACATGAGCTACACGGGTGGATAAAAGGGGTGGACGATATAGAATCAAAATTATATCACGAGACTGTCGAAAATTTACGATGACGATATTTTTGATGATACAGTATTAGAATAAACATGCTGAAAAATATGTACTGTATGTTATTTTTGCCACGGATTAACAGTGTGTTTATTGCAAACAATATTTCAGACACACTTGTTTTATACTGCGAAGTAAATAGCACGCATTTTTAGTTTTTAAATTTTGGCACTTAGCAACAAAGAACACCAAGATGTCAAAGGAAGTTGCAGCCAGTGACGTTTCTATTACCAGCACAAGGAAAAGACACTGGGCAACGAGCATCCCTCTCATTGACTTTCAGTATAGACAGTGTATTTTGCCATTGACACACAGATTTTTAATGCAGTGGCCTACATTATATTTTTATTGTATAATATAATAGCAATCAGTGTAAAAATCACGTAAAGATTTGGGAGGTGCGCCTACGACTACAGTGAAAAAATGAAATTTAATTGAATGTAATTGGCATTGACAAAACTAACTCACAAACTAGCATACTAATTTCAGTGTGCCAATGAGGACAAGTACTTTACAACATACGAGTGACACGAATCCTTCATAGGGTGCACCACAAACTGCACATTCCACCCTATTTTTACTTTTAATTTTTTTTAATTTATTTTAAACTTCCACTGTGCTTCGCTTCCGCACAATGTCATTTGTCAGCAAGTCCGCACTGATTCTCTGGTCCCTGTAAACATTCATAACGCTCAGCCAAAGATTTTCTGCTCATCCGTACTTAATTCACATTTGAGGAAAAAGTCGATGTCGTTGTGCTCCTCTTGCTTTTTGAAATTGTTGTACTGTACATCATGCGTAAATACTGTATGTATTGACATTTTCTGTAATGTCTGATGCCATTATACAGTGGGGCAAATAAGTATTTAGTCATTGTGCAAGTTCTCCCACATGAAAATATTAGAGAGGCCTGTAATTGTTAACATGGGTAAACCGCAACCATGAGAGACAGAATGTGGGGGAAAAAAAAAAAAACAGAAAACCACATTGTTTGATTTTTAAAGAATTTATTTGCAAATCATGGTGGAAAATAAGTATTTGGTCACCTACAAACAAGCAAGATATCTGGCTGTCAAAGAGGTTTATTTAATTCCCGATCAATCAATAACAAAACCCACACTCTTAATGAATTCATAACAGAAAAGAACCTAGACATTCTCTGCCTCACCGAAACCTGGCAAAAACCATTAGAATATCTCTCTCTTAATCAAACCACTCCCACTGGATTCACATACCTTGATAAACCCTGCACTGTTGGCAGAGGTGGCATTGCTATTATTTACAGGAAAACTATCAAGACAACTGCCATCTCAATTCCGTCCGTCCCTTCATTTGAACACCTTGTCTTTAAACTCTCCGGCCCTTGCCCTCTGGTTACTGGTATTATTTACCGCCGCCCCAAACCGCACCATTCTCTTATTTCTGACCTGACTGACATGGTAACCCAGTTATTTGCCATTTCTCCATCAATTCTCCTCCTGGGTGATTTTAATCTGCATATTGACGACTCTAGCAATAAATTGGCCACTGAATTCCTAGAACTGCTACAATGTCTAGATTTCACCCAGCATATTAACTTTCCCACAGACAGTCAGGGTCACATCTTGGACCTCGTCTGCTCCTCCAACCTAAATATCCAGCAGATAAACAGCTACAACCTTCACATCTCTGATCATTTGGCAATAACCATGGACATTAACATTCCTATCCCCAGAATCAAACAAACCCGTACCATAACCTTCAGAACTCTTAAATCCATTTCTCCCACAGCCTTATCAGCCTCGCTCACCGGGTATCTGTCCACTTCACCTGCCCCGCCATCAAAGGACCCCACTGTCCTGGTAAATTACTACAACACCAGACTCTCTTCCTGCTTAAATCAGCACGCACCTCTCAAAACGAAAACAGTTTCTTTTACACACTCTGCCCTATGGTACACGCCCATACTCTGCTCAATGAAAACCCGGAAAAGACAACTTGAAAGACTCCATAAGAAAACCGGCCTAACAGTTCATCTAATAGCATATAAGGAACATCTACAGCAATATAAAGAAGCAATCAACACCGCCCGGACCACCCACTATGCCAACATTATCCGCTCCGTCTCCAACAATTCCAAGGCTCTTTTTTCCACCATAAACTCCTTGCTCAAACCCCATGACAACTCGTCTGCTTCATTCACTCCAGAAAAGTGTCAATTATTTCTTTCATTTTTCCAAGCAAAAATAGACATCTACAGTAACCTAAATACCTCCAGGATCTGTCCCATTGCTTTACTTACACCTCCATCCTTCCTTCCATCTGCTTCTATGCTCACTCCGATCAAGAAACTCACTCAACTTTCTCCAATATCAACCACTCAACTTGCCACCATAATGTCTGGAATTAAAACTGCCACCTGCACCCTAGATCCCATTCCCTCTGTTCTAATAAAAGACTGTCGCCCCGTAATCTCCTCACTTATCACTGACATCATTAACACCTCCCTCCGCTCTGGCTCTGTCCCCCAAACTCTCAAAATGGCTGCCATCACTCCCATCTTAAAGAAATCTGGCCTAGACCCCGATATACCAAGCAATTACCGCCCCATCTCCAATCTCCCTTTTCTGTCAAAAATCCTGGAAAGGGCCGTGGCCTCTCAACTCAAAACCCACCTCACCAATAATAACCTGTTTGAACTTTTTCAATCTGGCTT
This sequence comes from Corythoichthys intestinalis, assembly GCF_030265065.1. NCBI lineage: Eukaryota > Metazoa > Chordata > Actinopteri > Syngnathiformes > Syngnathidae > Corythoichthys > Corythoichthys intestinalis. The sequence goes on from NC_080400.1 coordinate 37,809,695, forward strand.
CCGATCACAGCGCAGCACCGAAACAGCCCTTCTCAAAATAACCAACGATATTCTTCTCTCCTTGGATTCCGGACAACTCACCATCCTCATCCTCTTGGACCTCACTGCTGCCTTGATACAATCAACCACACCATCCTGCTCTCCAGATTAGAATCTTTACACATCACTGGTACCGCACTTTCCTGGTTTCGCTCCTACCTCACTGACCGACAACAATTCATCGCCATCAATCATTGCTCCTGCTCCCCTACCACAAGGTGTCCCCCAAGGTTCAGTTCTAGGTCCCCTCCTCTTCATTCTCGACATCCTCCCCCTTGGTCAGATCATCCGCAAACATGGACTCCAATTTCACTGCTACGCTGACGACATCCAAATTTACATAACCACACAACAAATCTTGCACAGCACCCAATCCACACTTCAAAACTGCCTCAGTGAAATTAATTCCTGGATGCAAGAAAACTATCTTCAACTCAACAGTAACAAATCAGACATAATCATCTTCGACCCTGCAGCCCACATCATAGACAGTCAATTTTCCCTCACCCTCAACAACTGCACCCTGCCTTTCTCAACACATTCCCGCAACCTTGGTATCATTTTTGACAATAAACTCAGATTCGACCACCACGTCAACCATATCACCAGAACTGCCTTCTTCCACCTCAAGAACATAGCCCGTCTTCGCCCCTCCCTCACCTTCTCTACTGCTGAAACCCTCAGAATTCATATCACCACCAAAATACACCAGTAAAATTGATTATGGTATGATTTGACACAGCCTTAGTAGATAGAAGCTAGAAGACTAGCAATAAAAAAAATATCAATTTCTTTCATGTCATTAAACTACCATTACATTGTTAAATGTTTGTAAGAAAGCTTTATCGTCATTCCAGCAAGAGTAATATAATAGTTTGGCAAGAATTGAGGCATCAAACGGGTGTAAAAGTCGTAACATATAATCTCGGCAACACTTTACAATAAGGGTCCCTTAAATAAACTTAGTTAATGCATTTTTTAGACAATAACTAATGTTTAAGTAACATTACAATAATTCATTTTAGCCCTTATCTAACATTTACTAATATATGAATTAACATGACAATAACTAACGTTTAAATAACATTACAATAATATATTTGTTCCCTTATTTAACATTTATGAATATATTAATTAACATGAGTTAATGCATTAGTTAATGCATAATCAGACAGTAACTAATGTTTTGATAAAATTAAAATATACAATACATTACTTAACATTAATTCACGTATACATTAGTGCATTGATACACAGTTAATAATGTATACAGGTACAAATAAGTCAACATATTCGGTAACACTTTACAATAAGGTCCCTTAATTAACATCAGTTAATGCATTTTTAGACAATAGCTAATGTTTGAGTAACATTACAATAATTAATATAATTGCTTATGTTAGGGCCTCAGTCTCCTGAGCCCTGCTCCTCCTCCCTGTTTGTGTGTGTGTGCGTGCGTGTGTGTCTTGATTGCAGGATTGGGCAGATGGGTGAGCCTGGGACCAGGTGCAGTCGATCATCATTAGCAGCCTACTTAAGCCAGTCCCTGGCATCACTTCATCGCCAGATCAACTACTCTACTTGACGAGTTTGTGACGCTAGCATTTGCTTTTTTCCAAGTATTTCTGATATTCTACTCACTCTGCCTTGCTTACAGATTCTATGTTACTCGCCTGCCTTGACAACTTGCCTGGTCACCCAACAACTGCCGCCTGACTTTTTGGACACAGACCATCTTTATATTCTGCAATAAACAATTGTTAACTCTGCCACCTTGCCTTCCTCTCTGCATCTGGGTCCCCCGCTCACCCAGAAACGTAACAGCTTATCTAACATTTATTAAGATATCAAGTAAAATGAGTTAATGCATTAGTTAATACATTAGTTAATGCATAACCAGACAGTAACTAATGGTTTGGTAAAATTAAAAATATATGTAGGCCTATATAGCGTTAGGGTTTGTTAACTTAAGCATTTATAATTTCTTAGTTAAGGAACTCATGTGCTACACTTTACAATAAGGGTCCAAAAAGCATTCAGTAATGGTTAATTAAGGTTAAGTAATACTTATGAGGTACAATCACGTGAAATAAAACCATACTTAAGGTTAGGTTAGCAGCGCTCAAGGACTCACAGAGCAATGTTTCTCATTTTAAAATAACAATCACTTACTAGTAAAGTATATTGGACATGAATAACTATTTATTAATGCACTAATGTATATGTGAATTAATGTTAAGTAATTTATTATATATATTACAATATTATAACCTAATCTTAAGTATGGTATTATTTCACATGAACATACCTCATAAGTATAACTTAACCTTAATTAACCATTACTGAATGTTTTTTGTACCCGTATTGTAAAGTGTAGCACATGTGTCCCTTAACTAAGAAATTATAAATGCTTAAGACCCCTTGCCTGGCTCTGCCTGACTATTCTCCCTGTATTTTTCAAACACTGAGAGAAATAATCTGGGAACCATCCCATTAACGGCCTTTCGAGCAGGTACAAAATCAATCGACAAATCAGATTCGTTTATTTGCGTGACGTGTTCTTCACGAGCAACGTCACTCTTGCGCGTCGAAAGTCGTCTCTTCAACAACACAGATGGTGAACGGGAGAGCCGAGAATATGTTCCAATCCACGGTAAAATCAGTTTTAAATTACCAAAAACACATCGACACGAGTCATTGACAACAGTCTGGTTCGCGCTAGCCATGTCGAATAAACTCCGCTGTCTTCGTATGTTTTCTTCCACGCGCAAGTCCCTCGTCCTGCCCTCGCCATTTTACTAACGTCACGTCTGCCCGTCACTGATTGGTCCACTCTGCTGTCTGTTTGCTGTGGCTTGCTCTGCCCTGGAAATTGTATCCGCATGAATGGTGGCCAGACTCAATAGCTGGAACAGCGGTGAGTCTGGTGTACCAGGTAATAACCCCCCCACCCTTAACCTTTATTAACCATTACTGAATGATTTTTAGACCCTTATTGTAAAGTGTAGCACATGTGTCCCTTAACTAACAAAATTATTAATGCTTAAATTAACAAACCATAACCCTAAACCTTAACCCTATATAGGCCTATATACATATATATATATATATATATATATATATATATATATATGTGTGTGTGTGTATGTATGTGTGTATGTATATGTGTATATATGTGTGTATGTATATGTGTATATATATGTATATATATGTATGTATATATATGCCAGTCATATATGCAGGTCACCTGCGTGTATATATATGTGTATATATATATATATATATATATATATATATATATATATATATATATATATATATATATTAGTTACTGTCTGGATATGCATTAACTAATGTATTAACTAATGTTAATTAATATATTACTAAATGTTAAGTAAGGGATTATATAAATTATTGTAATGTTACTTAAACATTACTTATTGTCTTAAAATGCATTAGGTAATGCATTAACTTAATGCATTAACTCATGTTAATTAATATATTAATAAATGTTAGATAAGGGATTAATTGTCCATCCATCCATCCATTATCTTCCACTTAGTCCGGGGTCGGGTCGCGGGGGCAGCAGCCTTAGCAGGGAAGCCCAGACTTCCCTCTCCCCAGGCACTTCAGCCAGCTCCTCCGGCGGGATTCCAAGGCGTTCCCAGGCCAGCCGAGCGACATAGTCTCTCCAGCGTGTCCTGGGTCGACCCCGGGGCCTCCTACCGGTGGGACATGCCCGGAACACCTCTCCAGGGAGGCGTCCAGGAGGCATCCGAACCAAATGCCCGAGCCACCTCAACTGGCTCCTCTCAACGCGGAGGAGTAACGGCTCGACACCAAGCCCCTCCTGGATGACCGAGCTTCTCACCCTATCTCTAAGGGAGAGCCCGGACACCCTGCGGAGGAAACTCATTTCGGCCGCTTGTATCCGACCCACAGCTCGTGACCATAGGTGAGGGTAGGAACGTAGATCGACCGGAAAATCAAGAGCTTCGCCTTTTGGCTCAGCTCCTTCTTCACCACAACGGACCGGTGCAGAGTCCGCATCACTGCAGACGCTGCACCGATCCGCCTGTCAATCTCCCGCTCCCTCCTACCCTCACTCGTGAACAAGACCCCAAGATACTTGAACTCCTCCACTTGGGGCAGGATCTCATCCCCGACCCGGAGAGGGCACTCCACCCTTTTCCGGCTGAGGACCATGGTCTCGGATTTGGAGGTGCTGATCTTCATCCCAACCGCTTCACACTCGGCCGCGAACCGCCCCAGTGAGAGTTGGAGGTCACGGCTTGATGAAGCCAACAGCACCACATCATCTGCAAAAAGCAGAGATGCAATGCTGAGGCCACCAAACCGGACACCCTCAACGCTTCGGCTGCACCTAGAAATTCTGTCCATAAAAATTATGAACAGAATTGGTGACAAAGGGCAGCCTTGGCGGAGTCCAATCCTCACTGGGAACAAATTCGACTTACTGCCGGCAATGCGGACCAGACTCTGACACCGGTCGTACAGGGACCGAACAGCCCTTACCAGGGGGCTCGGTACCCCGTACTCCCGGAGCACCCTCCACAGGACTCCCCTAGGCACACGGTCGAACGCCTTCTCCAAATCCACAAAACACATGTGGACTGGTTGGGCGAACTCCCATGCACCCTTGAGGACCCTGCAGAGGGTGTAGAGCTGGTCCACTGTTCCACGGCCGGGACGAAAACCACACTGCTCCTCCTGAATCCGAGATTCGACTTCCCGACGGGCCCTCCTCTCCAGCACCCCTGAATAGACTTTACCGGGGAGGCGGAGGAGTGTGATCCCTCTAAAATTGGAACACACCCTCCGGTCCCCCTTTTTAAAAAGGGGGACCACCTCCCCGGTCTGCCAATCCAGAGGCACTGTCCCCGATGTCCACGCAATGTTGTAGAGGCGTGTCAGCCATGACAGCCCCACAACATCCAGAGCCTTTAGGAACTCCGGGCGGATCTCATCTACCCCTGGGGCCTTGCCACCGAGGAGCTTACCAACCGCCTCAGTGACTTCAACCCCAGAGATCGAAGAGCCCACCTCAGAGTCCCCAGACTCTGCTCCCTCAAAGGAAGGCGTGTCGGTGGAATTGAGGATGGCTTCGAAGTATTCTCCCCACCTACTCACGACGTCCCGAGTCGAGGTCAGCAGTACACCATCTTCACTATACACAGTGTTAATGGTGCACTGCTTTCCTCTCCTCAGACGCCGGATGGTGGACCAGAATTTCCTCGAAGCTGTCCGGAAGTCGTTTTCCATGGCCTCGCCGAACTCCTCCCATGTCCGAGTTTTTGCCTCGGCGACCGCCGAAGCCGCAGTCCGCTTGGCCAGCCGGTACCTGTCAGCTGCCTCCGGAGTCCCACAGGCCAAAAAGGCCTGATAGGCCTCCTTCTTCAGCTTGACGGCATCCCTTACCGCTGGTGTCCACCAGCGGGTTCGGGGATTGCCGCCACGACAGGCACCAACCACCTTATGGCCACAGCTCCGATCGGCCACCTCAACAATGGAGGTGCGGAACATGGCCCACTCGGACTCAATGTCCCTCACCTCCCCCGGGACAAGGGAGAAGTTCTGCCGGAGGTGGGTGTTGAAACTCTTTCTGACAGGGGATTCTGCCAGACGTTCCCAGCAGGCCCTCACAATACGTTTGGGCCTGCCAGGTCTGGCCAGCAACTTCCCCCACCATCGGAGCCAACACACCACCAGGTGGTGATCAGTTGACAGCTCCGCCCCTCTCTTCACCCGAGTGTCCAAAACATGTGGCCGCAAGTCCGACGACACGATTACAAAGTCGATCATTGAACTGCGGCCTAGGGTGTCCTGGTGCCAAGTGCACATGTGGACACCCCTATGTTTGAACATGATGTTCATTATGGACAAACCGTGACGAGCACAGAAGTCCAATAACAGAACACCACTCGGGTTCTGATCGGGGGGGCCGTTCCTCCCAATCACGCCCCTCCAGGTCTCACTGTCATTGCCCACGTGAGCGTTGAAGTCCCCCAGTAGAACGAGGGAGTCCCCAGAGGGGGCGCTCTCCAGCACACCCTCCAAGGACTCCAAAAAGGGTGGGTATTCTGAGCTGCATAAGCGCAAACAACAGTCAGAACCCGTCCCCCCACCCGAAGGCGGAGGGAGGCTACCCTCTCGTCCACGGGGGTAAACCCCAACGTACAGGCACCAAGCCGGGGGGCAATAAGTATGCCCACACCTGCTCGGCGCCTCTCACCGTGGGCAACTCCAGAATGGAAGAGAGTCCAACCCCTCTCGAGAGGATTGGTACCAGAACCCAAGCTGTGTGTGGAGGAGAGTCCGACTATATCTAGTCGGAACTTCTCTGCCTCACCCACCAGCTCAGGCTCCTTCCCTGCCAGAGAGGTGACATTCCATGTCCCAAGAGTTAGCTTCTGCAGCCGGGGGTTGGACCGCCAAGGCCCCCGCCTTTGGCTGCCGCCCAACTCTCTACGCACCCGACCCCTTTGGCCCCTCCCACAGGTGGTGAGCCCATGGGAAGGGGAACCCATGTTGCCTTTTCGGGCTGTGCCCGGTCGGGCCCCATGGGGACAGGCCCGGCCACCAGACGCTTGCCTTCGAGCCCCACCTCCAGGCCTGGCTCCAGAGGGGGGCCCCGGTAACCCGCGTCCGGGCAAGGGAAACTGGAGTTCATTTCTTTTTCTCATCATAAGGGGTCAGTTTGAGCCATGCTTAGTCTGGCCCCTCACCTAGGACCTGTTTGCCATGGGTGACCCTGCCAGGGGCTTAAAGCCCCAGACAACATAGCTCCTAGGATCATTGGGACACGCAAACCCCTCCACCACGATAAGGTGATGACTCACGGAGGAGGGATTAATTGTCATGTTACTTAAACATTACTTATTGTCTAAAAATGCATTAACTAATGTTAATTAAGGGACCCTTACTGTAAAGTGTTACCATAATCTCAATGTATTACATGTTCATCAACATTAATCAGGGTCGTAATTAACTTGTAAAGTTATCGTTCTATTGAAGTTTTCCAAGCATATCAGATTGGAACGTGTAATGCCTTCACTTCCTACCCCCTCATTTTCTTCAGTTAAGTGATATGCTGCAACCATTATTATCTTACTTTTTTTTTCTTTCCTTACCCAACACCTTTAATCCCCGTTAATAAATCCTACCAATATAGCAAATATCCTATTATGGTGAACAACTCTCAAGCTTCCGCCTTCACATCGTACACTGTATCCTTTCCAGCCTACTACGCTCCTCTGGGATTTGGTTAGTAATTACTGTATGGTGAATATGGGACACACTTTCACATCCCTCCACCCAAGAATGACTCTATAGCGTGGTCAGCATTATATTGCGCACTAACAGAAGTGTATGACTAACACATCTTGGACTGTTAAAATAATAATGTAAAGCACATTAGTTACATTACTACAGAAAAAAACTAACTATAAATGGTAAAAAAAAAAAAAAAACTGAAACAATAAAATATAGTAGTGTATTCATAGAGCCGGCAACCGCTCCTGCAACCTTAGACAAAATCACTGTACATAATCCAGAATCAAAATCATCTTTACTGGCCAGGTATGTTGGAAACATATGAGTAATTTGTTTCCAGCATATGGAACCACTGTAGTATTAAGAAATACCAGGGTTATTTTCTTCATGGATTACAATAACGGAATTAATTCGTTGCCATTTTTTTTCATGACAATGACAAGTAAAAAATGTGTCTTGCAAGACTAGCAATAACGAGACGAGTGCCAGTTTTTGTCTGACGAGACGAGAGCGAGATGAAAATGTGCTATAGTTTCCGTCATGAATTCACAATTGTGCAATTTTCTTAATGTATGTGTAGTTAGCCTGCATTGTTTGTTTATGGTACTTATGTAATGTGCTGCTCCAGGCTCCAGACTTAATTGTTTTGAAAACACATGATAACATTTGTTTTCTTATCTTGGCTAGAGAGAATATGCCATGTTGCTTTAGCCTTTAAAGTTTTGTGCTTCATGATTATCACACACTAAATGCAACTTTTAGTGTTCGTGTTAGCATTTAGAGTGCCGAGCGTCGTATTAAACGCTTGGGCAACTTTTTTTTGGAGTTTTAAAAATTTTTTTTGTTTTTGTTTTTGTTTTTTTTTAATTACAGACAGTTCGTGGCGTCCAGGTCAGTTGACTTAATCAAAACTAATGTACTGTTTTACTGCTGAGTTTGCATTAGCATCACGAAAACAGTGATGTCCTTGTAGATTCTACAATTACAGTATGTGCTCGTCTGTCAAGTTTCATTCCAAATTGTTCGTAACATTTATTTATTTATTTATTCATTTGGGGACTTAAAGTTTAGAGTTTAAAGTTTAGAAAATAAGTGAGTAATTGTCGACTAAATGTAGATTACATTTGTCTGAATTTTTGTTGACCAAAACTAGACGGTGATTAACACATCTTGAAATGATTAAAATATGACTAACACATCTTGAAATGACTAAAATATGACTAACACGACTAATTAGCATTTTTGTCAGAAGGTCTAAGATGAAAATTAAAAGGACTACCAAAAACAACACTGCAACAAACAAGACAGAGTACAGAGTGCCATTTAGCCTCGTAAGGAAAGTAGGTACTATGCAATTATAGTTGTGCAAGTGATGAAGACACTTGTCCAACAATGTAACGTTACATATGCAGTATTGTGGTATCAACAGATCCAGTTGTTATGCAGTATATAGTGAAAGTAGTATGAAATTCTGATCAGCCCAATATAAATGGATCACCTTGAATGGACTACTGTACAACAGCCTTTATGTAATGTACGTAATCAGACTGGGGCCATAACAGTGTGCATGATAGTACAGTCAAAACAGCACAGACATGTAGAAAAAAAATAGATGCCTGGTTCTTTATTTTTATTTTTTTTAATGTTTATTTATTATTATTAAAATGATTATTTATTATTATTTTTCTTTGTTATTTTTAAATTAGAATGTGTTCTTAGGATTTTTTTTTTTAATTTTCAGATTTTTATTTTTTACTTTAGTTTACTAATATCTTTTGATTACTAATTAATTTTAATAACCTGGAAGGGTGGCTTTTTTTGTTTTTGTTTTTGCAAATGGCAATTGTAGAAACATGTTGGAAAATGGACATTTTTATCGGAATTGGAAAATTTATTATCACTGAATATAACCTAAGCCATGGTCAGTGGCGGACTTGGCAATTTTGGGGCCTAAGGTGAACATATCCAGGGGCCCTCTTCATGGGTCAGGGGTTAAAAAAGTGAGAAGGGTGTGGAGGAAATATGTTCTGGTACACTAGGGCTGTCCTAAACGACAATTTTTCTCCTGATTAGCCAGCCGACTAGTTTTACGAATAGTCGACTAATCTAACAATTTTCTTTTTTTTTTTTTACTAATTTAGCAATGCAATTTTTGTTGATGCTTATTAATTCCCAAACCATTTTGGAACACTTAAATTCTTTATTAAAGTACAAATAATCATGTATATAACAATAATTAATCACAAATAAACAATGAGGTTAAATGCTGATAGCATTTACTAGTGCAGAAGAATGGAAAATAAACAGATTCAAAACACTGACTTTGCCTTTCCAACATTATTAAAAAAATTTCTTTAAAAAAAATCTTGCATTATTATTATGGTATCCTACTATATATAATAGTAGTATAATAATCATAATAATTATTCATTGCCAATCATACTTTTCATAAATTGTCATTTGAAAGCTATTTTTAGTGTAGAATCTGTATTCTGTAGTATTTACTCTACATATTATAATATTAATTCTGAACTATGTGGGATTAACTCCAGAAATTGTTATTTATATGACGAACATAACGTGCTTTTATTTTTAAATGTTCACCGGAGGTATGTTCGCTAAACCGCTAACCGAAAGATTTACACACTGTAAAAAAACATTCTCTGTCATTGCTTGTGGTGTCACTAATAGATTTAATTTTTTTTTCGTTAACTAAATGCTGTTAACCAGCTGTTGAGTGTTATTGTATGACTGATTGGAACTGTACTGCATTTTTTCGCCACAGGGTGTGCTGTCATGTATTTTATGTTCGGTGTGAAGAAGAAAGTTTAAAGAGGCATTAGCGGCCTGTTCTCGACTTCTCCCTCACTGCACTTTGGCTCATGTTTGTTCATGTGTTCGAAATAAACGATAGCCGACGTGCAAAGTTCAAGTGAGCTGTAAAAATAGCAAGCTTAGTGGCGTGAAAAACGTGGGAGAGCTAAGTGAAGTTAACGAACAGCTAAGCGATGCTAAACGGAGCTAAGTGAAGCTAAACGACGCTAAATGAAGTTAAGTGACTGATACTCAGTCCGTCGTCATTGAACAGTCCATTGTAGTGCTGGTGTGTGGGGGAGAGATAATATAAATGCCGCATTCAAATGCCTTTCTTTTTTGTTTTGTTATTTGTTTGTTTGGTGGACTGACATGATTATACATGACGAATAGTTGGGGGTGCTGCTGACTCCGGTGGCCCAAGCCCTTGCTCGTTGGGGCAAGGGCAGCTGGTTGGGGGCCCCCTACTGGTTGGGGGCCTAAGGCGATCGCCTACTTTGCCTGTATAGTAGATCTGCCTATGGCCATGGTCAAAACATTCCTAACCTAGCATGCTGAAAATCTTGCAGATCTGGCCTAATTGAAACTGGTGTTGTCATATACTGTGTGGCAATTACAAAATGCTGATAAGTATTCTCTAAGTACATGCTGATCCCCCAAAATCTCCAAGACACCCACCAAAATAAATCTGCTTATCTTTTATCTACCCATGATAGCTCCATGCCCACTTAGTTTCGAGATAATCACATAATGATTGGAAAATATACAGTGATACCTCGGCTCACGAACGCTTAAGCTCACGAACTTTTCGCCTCAAGAACATTAAATTCGCGAGCATATAGTCTCTGCTGGCGAACTAGTTTTCGGCGGACGAACCAAGCCACGCGGTCGGACAGCGCCACGAGAAGCTGACGCACGCTCACGGCGTCCCAGTTCGTCCCCTCCCTTTCGTTGAGTGCGGACGTGGTTTGTGTTTGACAGACATTTTGGACCATATTGAGTGTACTTTTGCTATTATGGGACCGAAAAAGAGTTACATACAGTCCTTATGGAAGGTGACTCGTGTTACCAATTCGCCCTCGACTGGTAATTGGCGGTGCTTTCAGCTTCCCACCGTCATGAGAAGTGGACCGGCGAGTCACGTTGGCTCGTTGTCGTCGGTTGTCTTCGGTTCGCCCGATTTCCTCTCCAGAAAGGAGGCGGCGTGCATACAAACACCCAGAGGCGTCGGATGGCTTTTTGTGGGCACTTTTATTAACAACCAAAAGCATGTGGGGGGCACAGCAGTGGAGTCTACGCTAACTGCGCACTTTGCCGGTAACACTCTCCTTCCAAACAGTAACTCCCTCCTTCCTCCTCCCACTCCTCCCACTCCCATACCATCGCAAAGGTAAATAAAACAACTTTATTATACAGTACAGTTTATTTCTTTAATTATAATACAATAGCACACTTATTATACATAAAATAAGGTATATTTTTGTGTAGTTTTAAGGCTTATTTAGTAGAAAATTATGTTTTATGGGGACCTGGGAACGGATTATTCTCATTTTAATGGTTTCTTATGGGAAATAAATGTTCGGAAGACGAACTTTTCGCCTCACGCACACTTTCTGGGAACCAATTATGTTCGTGAGCTGAGGTATCACTGTATATATATATTTTGTTATTCACACGTGACCGTGATCCAACCATGAGGAAGGCCTTGAAAATGTTACCGGAATACAGCTATGAACTTCAATAAACTATAGATCATACTTTATGTCACGTAAGATGAATTGTTATAAGACATTAACGTTACTGGTGAACTCTGACCTTTGGTGAGCTCATTAGTGTCAAGGTCAATCAACCTCAGAAACTAATTAGCTGAGAAGATGTTTAAGTACTCTCTTTCCGCAAGTTTGGACAAAAACGCCAGTGGGTTATGGAGTTAGGAATTGCTCATGTGTAGACAGGTATTTGCACTAATTATATTCAATAAGAATAATGATAAATGCAATGTGAATGGATTTAAAGCTAATGCGTTGAATATGCACATAATAAATCAAAAAAGCATGCATACGAATTAAGAATACACATCAAAAATAAACTGTGAGATTCAAGGCACAAATCCCTTCACATAAACAGTGCACACAATCTAATGGTATCCTCTGACATTCAAATGAGGAGCTTCAAAGGGTTTAGCTCAAAATACTTCTGTTTCTGATACCTTAAACAACTCCCCCGAGGATTGAAATGCTGAGTACACAAACTCACATATTTATGCATGCACGCAGACTTGCTTGAACACCTCACATCTCAGCAAAAAACACACTGATTGGTCCCAGTGCAGAGACACTGAAACTGGGATTCTTTTTCCTCCTTGGAGATTCTGCATAATGGCACATTTATTATACTTTTCCCAGAGTTCTTTTGTTGTAAGCCTTGTTTTCATATTGCAGGTGTCCTATAATAAGATCTCACTAGTTCATGTCTGCCAAGCATTACAGCCATTCCTTGTAGAAGCTATAAAATGCATTTATCAGCAAGGGTTGGCAATCTTTGGCATGAGCCCTATTCGATATGTATGTACAGTGGGGAGAACATGTATTTGATACACTGCCAATGGGTTTTCCCATTGGCAGTGTATCAAATACTTGTTCTCCCCACTGTAGATACACTGGTTGCGAATTGATACAAAACTGATATCATTAAAGCCATAATGGTTGGTTTACGATTTAGTTAGGTTTGAAAGCGATAGCATATGGGGGAGGGGTGATGGAATATCACATGGAGAAAAAGTGCTAAGTAAGTTACTTTTTTTTTAACTAGAGTAATAATAATTAAATACTTTTAAACTATTTTGTAATGCGTAAAAGGCAATTTATTGTTTCTTAATGGCCCTGGAAGAAACAACAAAATCTCAAGTAAATAACAAAATAGAATATAATAAGAAATAAAACACAAACAGTGAAATTTCGTCGGGAGCAAAAGTGCCAAATTTTAGCTTACAGCCTAGAGCACGGATGCTCATTGTTTTGTTTTTTTTGTTGTCGTTTTTTTTGTTTTTTTTTTGCAAAATCTACTTTTCAAGGAGACAACCTCCCATGATCTACCTTAACAGCGGGTGGCGGGAAGGGTAAAAAAAAATAAATAAATAAATATATATATGTATATCAATGTACATAGTTATCCATGTGAGCAAAATATGAGGTTATGCTGCTGAATTTTATATTTACATTTTTTTGATGCCGCGAGCTACCCACACTAGTGTTACAATCAACTAGTCAATCCTCGCCAGGGGTCGCGTTAACCGAATATTTTCTTTCGTTGACCGATTTTTTAAAACGGTGACGGAAAAAACTGAAGTCCATCTGTCATTTTGACAGGTTGCAATTCACACCCCAGACCACAGGGTGGCGAGTGAGCATATTAATTAGCTACTGTCTCTCTTGATTGATGCATGACGTCGTTGGCCTTACTCGGAAAAATGTCAAGGCAACTGAGTGTCCGAAGTTTCTTCAAAAAGTCCCAAAACGACGATGGTGTTGATAAAAGAGGTGAAAAAAGAGGGACTGCACAAGCGGGCACGCAATTCAAGTCCATGCGCACCAGGAGGAAAGTGGGAGACTGCGTTCAGGCCACAGCAGGAGAACTGTTAATTTCATTGTTCCATATGAAGCCTACCTACTGAGGCCACAGTCAGCTGTTTTTGTCACTGCGGAGAAAAAGTTACATATTCATCTGCTTGATGTGTGATTCTCTGTTAAGCTTGTTCGGACAGAATATTAAATTTAAAATGAATGAAAACTAAATACTATTGAATATGTTGAAGCAGTATGCAATGTTAAGAGTCTTGGTAGCTGGAATTGCTGTGCCCAGCCGCTGTAGCTCTGCTGCTCTCTGTGAACTCTCTATTCAAGCCGGAACGCGCGCGGCTCTTAAGTGTCTCTGTCACGTGACTGCGTCGTAGCCGGTAACGCGCTCGGCCAAATCGACACACAAGAACGGAAAGTGAATAATGATAAACAAAGGGTCACCACCATGTCATTATTATCATTTTTAAAATTTAAGTGACGGGTAAAAATAGATTATGACCAGATTTTTATGACCCTGTCAGTCAAAATGACAGACAACGAAAAAGTCTAGCGCAACCTCTGCCCCTCGCATAGAGTTTTGGCAGGTTTTTTAAAACACAACAAGTAAAACAAGTAACATTTCAAGCTGATTATGCAAAATTTCAAGGAAAACGAGTTTCCTAGCCTGGCGACAGCCAAAGCACAATGACAGCCAATGCACAGTTTGACAATTTCTGGATTACTGGCAGATTTTGTATCAATTGAGGAGCTGGCTATCAATATATTAAATATTTCAAATTTCTTGTCCTTGCGAACTGATATCGGTCGAATATTTTTTTTCTTCTTCATTTTTGTCACATCACCAGTATCAACCATATATGAGTGAAAGAGTCACAACATTTCAGAGTTTCAAACTGCTCTCTGTTCAAAGGGTGACAATATGTAGCCTCAGATCAATTTCACACATGCTTTGCCCTAGAGCAAAGCCATCGGGGTTGAAGCCAGATGCTGACACCTCCCTGTCTGCTCTCACTCACCTTCTTAGACTTCACACAATACCTCACACAATCCAACACAAAGACTCACCTCTGATCACATCTGAAAGGCAAGGAGTTCCTGGAAAAGAGGATTAAAGCACCCACCAGGCCTATGTTTGCACATCGACAGCACCGAACAGAGATGCACACACTTGCATCAATGCGAGAAAAGCAATCTCAGGACAGGCGAGACACCTACAATGCTTGCACTGCCACTTTTGCCTGCAAAGAAATGCGTGCTCATGAGCAGTTCAAACATAACCTTCTACAAACAGCCCAGCTTGAGATGGAGGAATAAGGGTGCACTGACATTACCTTTGAAACAAGCTGTGGTGGTGATGCCCTATCAATGCTGGAGCTTCTGTTCCATTGACCTTGCATTATTTGAGGTGTTGCTAGTTAAACAAAGGGTGAGAACTAAAAATACATGTCTTGACCGAAGCATTATCAAGGTCTACAATAAAGAGTATTTATTATTTTTTGCCCCACTTCCAAAAAGTCGAAATTGTGCATCCACTTTTCACATAATAAAACACGGTTTGACAGCTGCCTATAAAACACTTTCAAATTGGTTAGGTTCTGGTTTCTGTGCAGTCCAATTTGCTGTATTAAACAAGGGCGAATTGAACAATCCAATACATACAAAAAGGCCAGTTTGATAAAATGCCTCTTAATATAGTATCCATTTGGTTACCGCCATGTAGCTGTTCATTACCACGTGCACACAAAAAAGCCCGCAAACAGTTTGCTGAAGACATGTCAACAAAGCATATGGATTACTGGAACCATGTCCTATGGTCTGATGAGAGGGGCAGGCTTTCTTGTGTACTGTCTTCAGAAGAGGCTTCCTCCTGGGGTGACAGCCATGCACACCAATTTCATGTAGAGTGCGGCATATGGTCTGAGCACTAACAGGCTGACCCCCCCACTTCTTCAATCTCTGCAGAAATGCTGAAAGCACTCCTGTAGGGAGTCACATGAGATTTTGGAGGGAAAATGACAAACAGTACTCATTTTGGACATTTAGGGATGTACGTAGTTTCTAAGGGGTGTACTCACTTTTGTTGCCAGGGGTTTAGATATTAACTCATTCACTCCCAGCAGTTTTTACCGGTGCAACCCCCTTCGCTCCCGGCCGTTTTATTGCATTTTGACTGATTTTGCTATATAAACATGGAATCCACCAAAAGAAAGATTAGACTCTCTTCTTTCAGCCGGAAAAAAAGGTAATCATTAATGTTTTCCATTTTTTTAGAAATCAGCATGAGAAAATAGCTTAGTTTGAGCAATTTTCCAATTTCTGATGAAAAAACAGAGAAATTGAGCTTTTTGTAAAAGCATACATTTCAAACCTAAGTTTGACTTTAACACAGCTATTTTTTGCTTTTGTGACATCTCAAAAATATGAATAATGTTTTCCTTTTACAAAATAACAACAACAACAAAAAACAAGACAAAAAGAGCTTTTTCAGCAAAGTAACAATTTATTTACACATAACTAAACTATTGAACTGAGAGATGACGCTGTTGTGGCTGCGACAGCCGGGGTAAACTTTTCCCTCATCGCTGTAATATATTGATAGGGTGATTTATGTCATCCTAGATCGATTGGTTCGCCCTGGGAAGCACATCCTTGTTTGACATGTCATGTCAGGGTCTGCGGGGAATATATGTTTATGTTTGATGTGTGTGGCGCAGTGCAAAGTAGTGAGATTAAAGACGTGTGCTACAGGGTGATCACCCACAACGGCCTGATCATTCTAATATTTATAAGTGTAACACTTACACAACAATCGCCGCCTGTCTCATTAAGATGGTTTTTTTTTTGTTTTTCTTTTGTGGTGACCACTGCCTCGAGGCTGAGTTTGTCTGGTGAACTTGTGTGGGGCATGTTGTGTTTTTGAGGGGGAACTGGTTTGGCCGTGCACGTTTCCGGCTGAGTCGTGGGACACTGGAGGGCAGCGGGGGACGCAAGCGGCCGAACATGGCGGCTCGGGCTCTGTTCAGCAAGCAGCACGGACTCAACGACATCGTCTGCTGCACTGGTGGTCCCGCTCGTCCTGCTCGGACTTCCCGCGCCTGGGGTCCTGGTCGTCCATTCGTTCGTTTTCTGCCGGCGCCCCGGCCGTGCGGCCCGGCCATTCATTCCGTTGAATCGGGTTGCGGGTCTTACAAAATGAGCTACAGCCCTATAGTGGCCAGTTCTATTGCTTTAAAATGGGTTTTCAGCATTGTGCTTTGGAGCTAAGTTGCATCAGAACCTAGAGCTGTCTCTTGTAAAAAAGACGTATAAATACGTCTTTGGGACTCTGAAACAATTAAAAATAGAACGTTTTTATAGGTTTTTGGGATCAAATGAGTTAATGGCTATATGTTGAGTTATTTTGAGGGGAAAATTCATTAACTCTATTATATAAGCTGCACACAGACTACTTTTCATTATTTGTCAAAGTGTCATTTTGTCAGTGTTGCCCCATGAAAAGATATACTTAAATATCTGCAGAAATGCAAGGGGTGTACTCACTTTTGTGATACACTGTATATCTTACTTATATCATAATTATTACATTTGCAGTGCTTTAAAAACATTTATTAAAGATTTTTTTTTTATTTTTTAATTATTATACTTTGGGGGAAAAGCCATGTCTTACATGTATCTCTTTCCAATGCTGTTAAATCTCAAAAAAAAAAAAAAATCATTGAACACATTATTTTTATTATTATTATTATTATTATTATTATTAATTAATTTATTTATTTTTATGTAAATAAGCTCCACCTCTACTTGGCGGGGGACAGCGAAAAACAAGCGATCACTGTACGACACCATATTACTAGACATGGAATAAATCACGTCTTTCTTAATACTGCTAAATAGTGTGAGAAAAACACGCATCATCAAGAGATGTAGTGTCAAGTAATTCACACACACACGCACCCATTGCAGAAATACAAATACACACACTGATAACTCGATAAGAATAGTTTATACAAGCGTGTGTTTCTGCAACTCATGTGTGTATGTGTTCAATGTAACCTAGCTGTAAATGGTATGAGCAAATGCCATGGCCTTGCTTCCACTTCACTTCACACTGTCATCCAGTATACAGTATGTGGTGACTTGCTGTTCTGTTCATGCCATGCAAAAAAAGCTTGAACTATTTTTAACACTGTCATCTTATAAGACACATTGACTACAGTATGCCCTGCATAGCTTCAAAGTTGCTGTGACATGAAAACTAAGAGTGTAATAAACTATTCTTTACAAGTGAGTAAATAAACTGCACAATTATTCTTATATTGTTCTAGGATCTTCATTTAACTTCTTTTCTTCCAACATTTTATAGTTTAGCTATGACCAGGAACTATGTAATTGTAGCCAATATGGACTTGTTATTCTGCTTACGTACAGGTATTTAACAAACCAATTCTAAGTGCACCCTTGGATATGAAACACTTGGGACGTGCAAACTTTTCTTAAAACAGATACACAGTGTTCATCATTTGATACTGAATGACGCGAGGTTGACTAATGTGAGCTGATGTCACAAACAGTTTTTTTCTCCCCAAACTATGAAATTGTGTTTAGACTTGTTGTGTTTGAAGCTTGTTTAGATTTTAACAATGAAGATTTGCTATTTTACATGATTTAGAATGGTCATTAAGCGCAATGGTAAAAAAGAGACACAACAGCTCCACAACTCTCATTGTTCTTACTCATAGCACACATTTGCAGGAATTGAAAGGAAAGGAAGAGGAAGAACACTTTAAAATACATATACAGTACCTTATAATACTGTATAATTAAAAATAACAATGCCTATTTATTGTCCAAACTAGATCCATAGCAAGTGACACATCTAATGAAAGAGAAAATATTATTTATAATGAATGAATTAACCCTTCTCATTTTAACCCTCTGATGCATGAATAATTAATTCCTTGGTCAAGTTTGTTTTCTGATGTGTTTGTATTCTTCTTTGGACATGTATATAATGTTAATGTTATATATATGTTATTAATGTTATAATGTTCTTATTTTTTCAATATATGTGTTTTTTCCCCATAAAGTTATAGACATGTCCAATCAATTGGACTCCATGCACCTGCACACTGAACATAAAACACTGTAAATTTATAATAAAAAATGACTTAACTTGCATTCAATTGTGAATTTAGAAAACATTGATCCCTTTCATGCTTTGATAAATATGTCAACAATTTTTGGGAAATTTCAACACTATAGGCACAATGCATAGGCCCGAATAAGAAAACCAATAAAACTTCAAGTTGTGACTCCGACACCTAAGCACCATTTTCTCTGTTGTTGTCTGGCAGCTACTCATCATCACTGTTGTCACTACAGTTATCAGCACTGAAGCTGGATGGAATTTACTGGGCTATTCTGTAAACTGCCTTATTCTTTGCTGCTTTTGAAGTCTACAAAATAAGATAAAAAGCATATACTAATGCAAACTACAACGAAGATAAAATGCATATAGTGATGAAAACTACAGCTAATCTGTAGAAAAATTTATATTTTGAATTAACTGCCAAAAAATATAACAATTACATACTAACTTATAACTAAAACAGTCATAAAAGCAGTGACACAATTATGAATTATGTGTTCAAAAAAATAAACTGGGGGATGCATGACGTCCACTTCATTGGACGCATAGTTAATCATACATTTCTATATATTATCCGTACATATTTCAAATTTCTAGAAGATATCTTTCCCCAGATGTCAGATGTACTGTATCATAATTTCATAATAATCATAATAATATAGTTTCATAATTTTAGTACTATCCACTGGATTGACACTATGCACCAGAGGGTTAAGACATTACAGATGACAAACAACTGAGACTTTGAATTTCCCTTTTTACAATTTTTTTGGTACTTTTCCTCAAAATATTGACCCTTAATGTTTTTGACCGAGTCAATTACAGTATTTATGGCCTAACACATTTTGTCTAATTCGTCAAATGACACTCAATGTGTCAATTTGTCTTCCTAGGAAACAGTACCATTTTGATTGACAGGAAAACCAATGATGAACCTTATGTCATGTACAGAAAAAATAAATCAGAATAATAATAATAATAAATTGAAATAATGATACTGCTGCATGCGTTCCTTCCGTAAATAGAGAAACGTATCAACAATATATTAAATTATCTAAAATTCATGCTGTCACATGTCTACATGCTATGTGCCAGATTTACATGGAAAGATAAAAGAGTGTTTAATTCAGAGGTCACAAAACTTTTTGAAAGAGACAGCTACTTTCTGGGTACCGATTAATGCAAAGAGCTACCAGTTAAATACACAATTATGAATCAACAGATTAAATTACTACGAATAAATAATAATGTTATGATGAATAATTTCTGATTTGTATTTAATTCACTGGTCATGTTGTTGTTTCTCACAATAATGAGAAAACTGATCAATATCATTTGATTGAAACAATTTTATTTTCTATGATTTTTTTTATAGTTTAGATTTAAAGCAGTCACTTCAGTTACAGTTTATAAAATCACAATATGGGTTCATGAGGTACGTGGTGCCTGCAGCCACCCACTTTAATCACCCCATATAATTTTTCTGTGGCTTTAAAATGCAACAACTAAACAAAAGTGTTATCCTTACAAGCTGATCCATTAGGGATACAAATACTAAAAGAAATACTTGTGACAGGAAATATAAGTGAGATTGAAGCCTCACCTTACAGACAAATTACTCATTATCATATTTTATAATGAAGGTGATTATGTCAGATTCATTTCACTTGTCTGGCAGTGCACATCATGTCTTTCACAGCTCCTGCATATTTAAGTTTCGCTGAAGTACATTTCGTCTCATTTGGAGTCATGTAATTGCCGTCAAATTTGAAATATTCATCAGACTCAGCAGTGTTTTAGCTACGAGCAGTGCAAAAGACTCCTGGCATTTTTTAAGTGGTGCATCTTTAATGGCTTGAATGCACTCTCCGTGACACTTAGTGACTTTTAATGTTTCTAGAAAAACTGTCACATCATGATGTTTTTTTTTTTTTTTTTTTTTCAAAAGAATAGTGAAAATAGTTGGCATTGTCAACTGAAAGTTTTGAAATAGCCTTCAGTTCAAATACAAACTTAAGTCAATCCAATGGCGGAACAAATGTGAACATGCCCCAGGTGTGACGAGCAACGGGACCAATGGGATCCTAGCAGTGGACCGTGGAATAGGTGTGGAGGAAGAGGGGGGTGATGGTGGACAATTATTCGCGGGCCCCTCAATACTTTCACAGGCGCCTCAAGATGCTCTCCCAACCACGCCTACTTTTCACCCGCAAACCAAACCCCTTAGAGGCCCGGGTTTGGTCCCACCCCCGGCAAATTCTGCCCCTGAGTAAGTCAGTTGTTGCACTGAAATACTATTTTCTGGGCATACGCTACTTCATAGTTATGAGATAAAAAATTATTTGTTTCCTTCATTGGTGAAATGCTAAGTTAAATGCTCTGTAGCTGAAATAATGTTTTCAATTCAGAAATAATTATGGCTAACCAATCATTTACGGGTTTACAAAAAAAAAAAAAAAACAAACAAACAAACAAAAAAAAAAACAATAAAACAAACAAAATTGCCGCACCTTACATTTATTGTGATACTAAATATTTATCATCGATTAGCATTTGGGGGGGGGGGGGGGCAATCCAATGTTTCATTCCAATATAACAACAGTGCTATCCCCAACTCTGATTTACTGCATTGGAATTTTAATACAAACGTGTACAAGGTATACCTATTTTAGGCCAACCACCCAATTCATGCTGTAAAACTATGCTCATATTTTAGAGAATCCAATCAATAAAATGGTAGTTTGTTTTGCAGACATGACAGGCATAACATTGACCATTGACATTTACAGCTTCATGTAATGTAACAAAGCACCAATAACCATGCTTGGAACAACTGGAAAGTGGCATGTTGAGAATGACGACAGTGGCATATCCTTCATATTTCATTTGAACTGTAAGCGCTAATGTTAAACTGTTAAATACTGTATCCTGGGTGACTTGTTGCAGAATCTCCCCCAAATGCCAGTAATTTAACTATTTCATCCGTTGTTTCTAAATGTCACATGTACTTGCTGATTCTGAAAAATGATTACTTAAACCTAGAAGGAGGTTAGGTTGAGGAAAAAAGAAAAAAAGACATATGTTTCAAGTCATCTTCAAATGGCACCCCAATTGCTTGAATGTCAAAAATTCCATGTTCCTGTCTTGGGAATAGAGTTTAAAAAAAAATAAAATAAAACAGGAAAATGCTCTTACTCTGTGGTAAGTATTATTTATTGACATGCAAGCAGGCAACAAAACCATGCACTTAGCTCCACTTAACTTGAGTTGCTGTAATAATACATGCATTCTTGAATGCATTAATACCGACAATAATACAAATAGTGTATAAACTATGTGAGTTGCCCGTCATTATTATGTGGTAGTCAAATACTCTTTCATTTAAAAATAATATTTATCCCCAGTATACCAGTATTCATAAACCTAAAATGTAAAGCTTGAATCTGAATGTAGCCTTGAGCTATGTTCAGACAGCAGGTCGTCATGCACAATTCCGATTTTTCGTCATAGCTGATCTTTTTGTATGATCGTTTAGACCAGTGGTCCCCAACCTTTTTTGAACTATCACTACTTCCTTTCCTCTATTTCTTTAGTTATTTAAAGTACCATTGCTAAATGTAAAAAAAATAAAATAACAAATCCTTGGCTTTCCATTCACTGCACATACTCGTCTTTGTTGTCCACCTGTTATTTACAGTCAAACTGTTGCTGACATATTTGTCATTTTGATTTTGGGATATTTGAGAGTTCAAACCACACCTACATTCCGAAAAATGTTACCCTGGTCGGATTCAAAACCAACTATGAAAAAGAGCTCGGATTTTACAATCTCCACCAGGGCCGGAGTGGGACTCATTTTCAGGCAGGGAATTTCATGCCTCAGACCGGCCCACTTTATATTATTTAAAATGGAGATGTCCCAATCGCATGTTTTTGCACCCAAATATAAGTCACCTGATTATGAGAATCTGCTGATAAAGAATCCCGAACCGATACCGGAAAAATATACATATATTCAAAGTGGCCTCTCCACATATGAAGTTAATTCGTTCCGGGACCTTGTTTGTAGGTCGAAATGGTGGTATATCGAGCATGTTATTCCCATAAGAATATATTATAATTCCACTATTTTGTTCCACAACCCGAAAACCTACACTAAATCCGTAATAAGATAATAGTGAGAATAATAATAATACCCGTAATAATGTAACAAATCGGGTTCTAATATGACGGATGTGTCATGCGTGGTTTACCTGAACGCACCGCGTGGCTGACGTGCCAGAGTGAGGAAAATTTTACTTTTCATGTTCAGCTGCGGTGGACAGTAGACTGAAATAATTAATAATAACCTGATGAAGCTGGCTATTTTGGGGTGATGTTACAATCATAATAATTGTCACCTTAAATTATAAACACTGGCAAACGGAGGTCGGAGGAGGACCGTCAAGATCGTAGACATTCTACGGCCGTATTATCGAGCCAGTTCACGGACGCGCACACCAGGCTCATATTTTTCTATCATTACCATCTTCACTTCAATGGAAAACGTCACCTTTTTCCTTTTTTCACCATTCTTGGAACCCGTGCTGATTGCTATCACAAGAAAATCCGCCGTGCGTCCATCTAGCGGGAAAATAAAGAAACTGTGGCACTGTCATAAATCGTCGCATTTCTAGCACTACTTCACTTGAGCTACAAGTTATAAGTATAGTTGAGTTTCCATACAGCAGTACTTATTAACACATTCCATTCATATAGTTCTTCCCCTTAAACCAGTGCTTCTCAATTATTTCTGTTACACCCCTCCCACAAAGACGTAAACGTTTTGCGCCCGCCCAACTATCTGCTACCACTGTAAATAATATTTGTCCATAAAATGATGTTAAGTACACCTCTGCGTAACATTGTGTCCTTGTGCTAACATTAAAGAAAAAAGTAATATTGATGAACTTGCAAAAAAGCACTAAACACTATTAACATTTTTTTGTAACAGAAAGACAAAGCAAATCAGTTTGCCTGAATTAAATAAATTAATAAGGATGGTTCTGGAAAAAAAAAAAAAAATATATATATATATGGTACTAGTATACATAGAGTACAGTGGTACCTCGACATACGATTGCTTCGACACATGATTTTTTAGACATCCGACATAAAATTTGACTCGCCATTTGTTTCTACATCCGACAACTTGCTCAAAATACGACGATTTTTGACAGCGCCGCAGTTTCTTTGTTTTTCCAGAAGACGGACGCACGGCTGATTTTCTTGTGAGAGAAATCAACACTGGATCCAAAAAGCTTAGTGCAGGTGGAGAAATAAAGAAAAGATGACACTTACCGTTGACATGAAGATGTATAATGATAGCAAAATATAAGCATGGTGTGTGCATCTATGAAGTGGGTCGACAATAGGGCGGCCGTAGAATGTCGATCTCGGCCAGCGGTCCTCCTTCATTCGCCAGTCTTTTTAAGTTAAGGTGACAATTCTTATTGTGGTAACATCCCCAAAGAAATCGCCAGCTTCGTCAGGTTTCTAATAATGTATTCCATCAACTTGTGAAACACAACGCCAGCATCAAAACAGAAAGCAAAATTGAGCTGCGCTCTCTTGCTCACCATCACATCAGCCCTGCGGTGCATTCAGGTACAGCAAAAAAAGTCCACCACATTAGAACCCGATTCGTTACATTACTACAGGTATTATTATTATTATTATTACTATTATTATTATTATGATTTTTATTCATATTATTATTCAATTTATTTGTTTTGCTCTTTGTAATTGCGATTTGCAATAGTAACAGCAGTATTTATTAAGGATTTAGTGTAGGTTTTTGGGCTGTGGAACGAATTAATGGAATTATAATATATTATAATATATTCTTATTGGAAAATCCTGCTCGTTATATGAGCATTTCGATTTACAAACAGGGTCCTGAAACAAATTAACTTCGTATGTAGAGGTACCACCGATATACTGTGTATATATATATATATATTTATTGACGGCCCACAGGGACAACGGTAACAACATGTATGTAATACTAAGTGTCATAAATAAATACCCAACAAAAAATTATAATAGTATTGAAAATGTGTAAAACCGGGACCGGCCCTTCTGGCAAAATGCACCCCTGTGTGAACTGCATCCCCTGACGGGAGCATGATTAGACTCCAAATTCTTTTGAACCAATGAAGCTAATTATT
The DNA here is from genome assembly GCF_030265065.1 of Corythoichthys intestinalis. Classification (NCBI taxonomy): domain Eukaryota; kingdom Metazoa; phylum Chordata; class Actinopteri; order Syngnathiformes; family Syngnathidae; genus Corythoichthys; species Corythoichthys intestinalis. Next base: position 37,834,777 of record NC_080400.1, read on the forward strand.
TCAATGATCACTATCATTGTTTGGATTGTCATCGAGCAACAATTTTCTTTTACTGTAAATATATTTTTAAAAATGTTATGTGCTTTATTATAGACCATTTTACTCCCAAATAAATTGTCAATTTCTCAACAAACGAAACAGGAGGAATTTTTTGCGGACTTTGTTTTCATCATCCGTGTCCATCGATTGGTATGGAGAGGCTGTTATTTCGATTGGTAGAAAAGCTGTTTTATTTCGCCAAAGTAAATAATTTTAACTTTTTCAAAAGTCATTTCTGTACAGGCTCGATGACAATATATCAGTTCACGTCGGCGTGCATTTTTGGCACAACACCGGCCCGCCGGGATTCTTCCCGATCGTCCGGGTCTGATTTTCAAATATCCACTCCATATGACCCTGTTTAGAAAGTGACGCAATTAAGTCAGATAAGTGCGAAAAATATCTTAATTGGGTCACTTTAGCCTACGGTATGTACATAATCTTAGTGTCCTGAGAATAATGAGCACAACCTAAAGATTTTCATAATTCAAAATTAATTCTCATATTCATCATAACGTGACTTTACAGAATAAGACTGTATGGTCTGTCCTTTCTTTTCACTGCATGAACCCAAACACAAATCATATTATACATACTGTATGTGATTTTCGTTTGCATTTTATTTAAAATATGTATTTCCATGTTTAACAATAACACTGCTCGAATTCATGTGTCCAGACAATGCATAAATGCGTGTCGATCAACTCTTGGGATTCATGCAGAATGACAGCCCCATATTGTGCTGAAACTTGCTTTAGGCTCAAAACGGTGTGGGTGGGCATAAACATATAAATTTACACAGACACACCGCACCCCCATTGGTACTGAAACACAGCAGGAACTATGATGCAAATAACCAACAGTATCTACAAACCTCGGGGATCAGACCCTTCCCCAAACATCCACAGTCAAGGGCAATGTAAGCCAACAGAGCGAGGATCTGTGCTTTCATGGAATGATAACCTGGGCTTCAGCCTAAATAATATATACAACAAGTAAGTGCAAATTCACCAAGAATGTTGTCAGGTTATTCAATTAAAGTGAATGTTTCTTTAGTAGTCACAATCCTAAAACAACTTAGAACTTAGAATTTAGAAGACAAGTGATTTATAATAAAATTGTCATTTGATGAATGGTTCATTTAATAGGGTAATAAGATAAGGAATTTACAATATTCATAAGGGAAAGTAATTTTGACTTGAGTCGTCAATAATGTAGTGTCTAGGACTGTGCCTCCAAACTCTCTTTATATTTAACTACCTCATTGAAGCCAATAAACTGTTTCTGCTAAGACCTTGGTTTGCCTTCACGGGACCCACATGAATTATAAACCATCCAAAGGGACAAGGTAAGGGTTTCCATCAAGAGAGGGACATGAGGCAAAGTGATTTGAGCCATCATCCAACAATAAAAGTAAAGTGGCTATGAGATCTCAAAAATGACAGCCATGTCTTTGGCGATATCTTCAATCACAAGCTTCTTTTGTGCTTCTACAGGGTTTGTTTACATTGTGAAGAGGAGTATTGTCCTTTCTTATGTATATTGAGTAGCTTAAATAATATAATGAATCTTGGACAAGTATTTTTTTTTCTTTCACGTCTCTTAACTGTATACTATACCAACAAAAAAATTCATAAACCATCAATAGACTTCTATTAGGTCTTTCAATGGTTTACTTCATTTTGTATGTGTGTGCATTAAAAAACACATTACAGAAATAGCTATGCAATAACTAAACTTACACTCACTAATTACATAAAGCAGACACTAAAATACTTTTACAAATGATAAAAATTATAAATACTTGCAAACCCATTTGAGGCATGCTCAAAAAACAGCACACTTTCAATCCATGTCTCCCATCTTGTTGTTGACAAAGGCTCCTTCAGAATTGCTCAGCATGGCACAGGTGAACTGAATAGATGGTAAAGTCTTTGCAACACATTAAAAATGGAGAATGAAAAACCTCAAGACTTGGCAGCATCTGCCGTAGCTAGAGAGAGTATGACTGCTCCAAGAGGCAAAATGCTTTTCCAGTATGCTGTAATATTCTCGCATGGAAGACCTTAAGGCATTGTTTCTGAATATGTTACAGGCATAACAGGGTCTTTCCCTTAACTCATTTCCTGCCATTGAAAACAATAGAAATCCAATTAATTTTAAAGAGGAATACAGTAAAATACAGTAGCTTTGTCGCTTGAGGATTAAAAATGCTTCACTGCAGGAATTTTTGAGAGAAACTGAATACTTTGCTGACAAGTACGTAAACCAGTTGAGAAAAAAATGCCATGTATAGTATAGTTTTTGAATTTACAGTGGATTATCCCTAAACATATCACAGTATGGCTGTTGCACACTGGACACAAAAAAAAGGAAACGAAAGTGTCAAAAAGTTTTTTTTTTTCTTTGTTCACTGATCTTACTGGCACTCACCATGGAATCAAGCTCAGTGCCACCATTTTGGCCAATGTTTAGATTTTTGTAAAGTAAATTTAAGCACTGCAAATACACTGATTATTGTTTGGCAAGGGACTTAAACATTGAATTTCAAATATTTCTATAACTTTTTTTTTATCAGCCTTACATTTGTGGTAATAGTGGCATAATCACAAACACAAACTGAACATGGGAACATATTTTAAAACAACTAGTAAGACAAAATAACATGATGTCTTTCCACATTTCCCCATCACTTCACCACACAATCTAACCGCTGATAACTATTTAATCGAAGTCTGCATTACCACCTATAATAACAAATGAATAAGTTTTATAATCTCATAAACAATAGGATTGGCCCTGCACACAAAAACGTGCGCCAAGGAAAACATAAATTCCTTTGGAGAGAAAAATATTTTGAAACGGACTTGACTAAATCCTCCTCTGTTGAGGATGGTAACAAAACTTTAGGAAGAATCAAACTTTAAATTGTTGTGGCGTCCGATAGTCTCTTTCTTGAAGCACTTCTCAAAAATTCTGGGGGACTCCTATAACAGCTTTCTGATGACTGCTAGGGGACACACTCATGGAAAATGAATGACTCCAGGTCACTCTAATGCTCAAATGGATCCCTGTGTGACTGTTTGGAGTCCCGCTGACACTATTTGCCAACATAAAATCAAGTCTAAGAAACTGTCAATATTGGAACTCCTACCATTGCCCCTATTAACAGAGCTTGACAATAAGGTCAACAAGTGCGGGGGTCACGTTTTGGTATGGGTTTGATACAACAGGACAAACAAAAATTCTTTTATTTTTATTTAATTTTTTTTTATCACAGCATTTGAAAGTTAAAAGTGTTTTCTATTCGCTAAAACTAAAAATCAGCTGTTATTAAAGAGCAAAATAAATAGAAGAAAACATCACATTTGTGAACAGGTTTTTATTGTTCCAACATTCTTCAATTCACAGTTTATTTGCAAAAATAGACAAGACTCCCTTTTGGTAGGGACCGCCTGGCAACCTTGGTAACTTTTTTTTTTTTTTTTTTTTTTGTGAAATAAGATTCTACAATTTTCAATGTTGGATTGCACATTACACATTTATTTCCTGATTCGAAAATATAAATAAATACACGACAAAATAATACCGCATATGATGGTTCCCACTCTACATTCGCCATAACTTTCCTTGTAGTGAGTTTGTCCATTTTTTCCCGTAATGATGGTTGTTGGTTTAGGTGCACTACGCCCAGTCTGCCCCCTGGAGTGCAGGAGGACTAACTCTGACATGGATTTATTTACAAGGAGTCCTCGATTTACGAACGAGATCCATTCCTGCGCTGGCGATGTAATCCGGATTTCCATGTAAATCAGAATTAACCCTTTAAATACCTCAAAACATCCCCTTAAAAAAAAAACAAATATCCAAAAACATTTACTATTACATGACGTATTATACATCATTATACTGTCCTCACCAACACGTTGGAGTTAAGCTCCGAAATGACGATGTCAGACATCTGTGTGGTTTGCTGACTTTATTCAGTTGCAACACTTGCAGAATGTAACTAAAATAAAATGAAATTAAATTAGACTCATCTTCAATAACAGCAATTCAAAATTGTGTTTACAAGTAGCTGCTGATACAGCAATAACAAACGATTAGCATGTATCAGTTAGCGTCCGCACATCATATAAAACAATCACATAAATTCGCCCCAAGTATTTGACCACAATTGACCACCTTCAATCCCGTTGACTATTATAAAATGTAACTAATCAAAAAATCTAATTCCAATAATAAAGTCAATTAAAATGAAAGTGTTCAATAATGACCACAATATGAAATTAAAATAATTTCAAAGCCTTTATGAAATCCCAAGAACATCAAAATATGACAATGTGGCTGGAGCACGTCAAAAAAACTTTTCCATGTATGATAGACTGTAATTCTAGTGTAGAATGACACAGCTGTGCTATGTTTTATTTTTATAGTAATATTGAACATTTTTGTCATCTCTAAACCTTTTGTAATGCTGGAATAAAGTATTATTCCTTTGGGGAATGATGCCTCGGTCTTGATTATCTTCAACGTTACACCATCGTATCCCTGGTCTATCTGAAATCTGGAGTCTGGAAATGTGACTTTTTTTACCTGATTGTTTGTTTTTGTGGACATGCACTTGTTTGTGTGTGTGTGTTGTTCAGTGGAAGGTGTATAAATGTCAGACTGTCACAGTGGACACCCCTCCTTGAGAGCAGGTGTGTTGAGACCGACAGGAGTGACATTTAACTGTATTTTTTTTTTAACCAGAAACCCAATCCATCTCTGTCTTATACACATGCAAATACTCCAACCTTGAGATGTTCACCATTATACAACCACAGTTATTTCCTGGATAGCCACACACTGTACTATGTGTTAGTGTATTCTAAGTCAATGTGAATGAGTGAGATGGTAAATAAATGTATCGATGGAAGCCCTTGCAACATTCATTCATTCACTGTCTACCTCTTATTTAATCTGTAATCAAGCAATGTACAGTTATACCTATGGAGAGCGTTGGAACATGCTCAAAGTCAGCAAGGATATGCATGCTGTCATGATTTCTCCCTCTGAATTTTAATGCTTAATACGGCTACAGAATATAAACAACATTTAGGTGTGTATCCAAACCCAAACTGACAGTACAATGGCAGTGGGTGGTAGTGCCAGCAGCTGAAGCCTCAGCTTGGAACAGGAAAACCCTGGGAGAGGAACAGTAAAGCAGGTTTGGAATGCTGCCATGATGACAGCTAAGCCACTGAGATGCTTCGGGAACAAACCTGACATGGCCATAAAGGGAATTAAGGGGATACCATACAAAACCTGGCTGTGGAGGAAGTGGGCTAGGAAAGACGGAGGATCCATGCAGCATGTTTTCAACTGTCAAAACTGCTACTATTTAGTGGATGGATATAAAAAGTTTAACCTGTGATTGATTAGCAACCAGGCCAGGGTGTCCCGTGTTGTCGCCCAAAGTGAGCTGTGATAAGCTCAAGCTCATTCAACACTGATAATTGACCAGTAGCATAATGACGTTACATAAAGGTAGCGCGTTACTTTGTGGGACCTTCTGGGGGTCGGAGTGAAGAAGGCCATATTTTTTCCCGCCCCATTGTGCAGCATAATAAAGCTTATGCTGTGCTGGATTTTATTGAAGTCAGATTTTTTGCTGAATATGTGTGTGTACAAGCCAAACCTACACCCTGAACTGGTTGGCCAGTCAGTCGCAGGGCACAAACAGACAGACAACAATTCATACTGACATTCATTCACACTGTTACTGAGGGAATCAATCCAGCAGTCATGAAATCATGTGCATTATGGGCAAATATCCATGGATGTTGAAGTTGGATAACGGATAACAGATGCAAAGGAAAAAAGAAAAAGTGGCAAATATTAACATGGTACATACCTGTTCATGTCTTCTTTGTCAGGAAATCTGACAAAAAACAATGTCTGTACAGTACTCTTTAAAACCTATTGTAGATTTTTACTTATTATTATGAACTTTTTTATTATAAAGAAGAACTAAAGTCTTTTTCTAACATTATAAACTGTTTCATGCATAATCGAGAAGGGAGTGTGACCTCATTGAAATCTTTATGGTTTTATTTTGATTGCAGTCACTTTTGCAAGTGAATTTGTTGGAAATGCAAATGGTAGGTTTTAAAATTGGTCACACTGTGACATCACACCATGCCTTGCTATGCAAGTACCTGCCCTCTTCATTCTTCCTCCATGCCAACTAACATGGTGAGTGCCGAGGAGGCAGGCAAGCTTGTGCTGTGTGGTACACTTCCTGGTTCTAAGCTTTGCAACATTAAGCATACATTACATAAATAAAGCATTATTTAAGTCTATACATGCATTGCTGAGGTTTAGTGCAATATTTTTGTCGCTTTTCTTGCGACCTTTCACTGCTGGCTGTTGTCTAACTGGCCTAGAAGTACTTTGCTCGGCTTGCTCCCAGGCAGAAGTCCGCCTCCCTGGATGGTTCTCGAGTTACTTTTTTTTTTATCCACGACCTCTACCCCCCGTCGCAATTCGCGGCCAAGCCGGCCAGCTGAAAAGCACTTAACTCAGCTTGCTTGCTGGCAAAAGTCTGCTTTTTTACCTGTTTCCCGATGGACTTTTTTTTTTTCATCTACTGTTGCCTTCAAGACAACGATGACCTTCAGCTTCGACACCTTGTGCGACTATGTTGGCATATGCTGGCAGTTACTGAATGTATAATTTCAGTAGAAATGGGGAATATCCAAGCCTTTGGAACCAGGAAGTCCTAAGCTTGCTAAGCTCCAAAAGTTTGCCTCCTAACCGTAAAACACCATTCTGTCCACAGAACCCCACAGAAGCGGGAGTGTCAAGTGAGTAAATATCTTATTTTTGTATCAGTGTAAAATAGCAAAGCTTGGTGTTAGTGAAGATCGATTGTAGACCTCGTCTGTGCGATGTGTCAAAGTCACTACATGTATTGCCAATGATGATAAGCTTTAAAATATTGAATTTTGAAATTGGATCCAGTCCACATGTCTGCAGAAGAGCCCTAAATGGACTAACCAAAATAGCTTGAAAAATGACATTCTGGGAACTTTCAACACAAACTTTTGTGTGCAAACCAGGTAAATCACATCTGAAGTTGTAAAAAATAATCTAAAAAGAAAACAACCAAAAAAAAAAAAAAAAAAAAAAAAAAAAAAACACTTTGGTTCTCATTTGTTAGTTAAAAAAAAAATAAAATAAAATAAAAATTGTCAATGCTGGTATAAATATATTTTTAAATTCCAAATTATTATAAAATCATCTTTAAAATGTTCTTTAAAAGCATTGGTACTGACCGGAACATTTGTTTGAACCAGAAGTTGCATGTGAAAATATAAATAGTTATAGTTATAAAACAAACACAAAATAATAACAGTGTTTGTACTCTTGGAGAAACGTAAATGACTAAATTAGAATCGTAGAATATACTTAGCATCTAGTATGGTATATACTATTGCCTCCAATATTTTTCATATTTATTATTATTACGTATTATCTAGTTTTATAATGTTTCAATCAAGGTGGGTTCAATGTGAAATATTATCATCTTCATACGAATAGAATGTTTTCTTGTGAGTATAACTAAATAGAACAGATGGAGCTGAAGCAGACAGCGAGGACAGAGAAAGAGGCAAAATAAAAGATTGTACATGTTGAGTTGTGAAAGGACTGCACTATTCGAAGACAGAACTGACGTCAACTCAAATGAAGTCACTGCTCGTTGTGGCAACAATTGACCTCATTGTTAACATTCGTTTAAAAGGAATGAACTTATACACTTATTTGCATGATCATGCTTAACCCCATACACTCTGAGCAAGGGGTTGGTTTTTGTATGAGTATTTATAAACTAAAAAAAAAAAAAAAAGTTAAAAATGCCTTGCTCTACATTTTTTAAATTCCTAAATCATCAAAGGATTATGCCATGAACTTTTTTCCTGATTTTTTTTTTTTTTTTTTTCATTTATGAAATCGTCATGACCACTTTAAATTGAAGAATTTCAAATGCCAAATATGGAAAATCACACACATTACCTGATTAATGATAAACTATAAATCTCTGTAAGGTTTTGACAAGTGAAAAGTAGTTGATAAGAGGTTGATCAAATGAACACAGAGTAATTTACATTATAAAAATGACACTTTTTGACAATAGTTTGTAAACAATACATTATTGTCATTAAACTGGAAAAATATTTTTTTATGTATTCATTTCACCTACACCTTGCCCTTCCCCTGGCCCTGCTTGGGCCCTGGCAGGGGGTTAATCTGAAAAGTGGAAAAAAAAAAAAATATTGTTTATGCATAGCCATTTTTACATTGTAATTTCAAAGTCACACACGAGTATCATATAAAAGCAAAATGTAATAATGTAATCTCATAATTTATCAATGAATTTTTAGGTTTCTAATAGATTTTAGCAGCTTACAAAGATGTTATTGATTCAGCTGTGAGGGTCACTCTGTTCAAGGTAGGTCCAGAAGGCTCAAATCTTTACTACTTTAACTTGATCTTTGATATGTTCATAATAAATGGCAATATATATATTTTTAATTTCATTACCTTTTTTGAGGGGATCATTCCATAGTTTATCAATTTCTCTTTCCCAGAGTCTTCTCTTTCTGGAGACTCATCATCAGACTCGGCATAATTTACTGCTTGTACTCGCCTCCTACGGACTAGATCAGACATGTCCAAAGTCCGGCCCGGGGGCCAAATGCGGCCCGCGGTCAAATTTCATCCGGCCCCCAGCCTCTTTCATAAAATCAATAACGTCTGGCCCGCACACAGACCTAATAAATTGGTCAGCAGTACTGCTACCAGCATATGAAGTTGCCTCCACACTAAAATCTGCTCCTCATTTACCCACTAAAAGGCAGCAGTACTGTGACCCTTTACTCCCAATTTTCTAAATTGGCAAGAATAAACAAAAACAAGAAAGTTGAGTGCGACGGCCGACGCTTCAAGGATAGGTGGAAATTGGAATATTTCTTCACTAAAATACGCAACAACTGTGTCTGCCTCATTTGCAAAGAGACAGTCACTGTTTTTAAAGAGTTCAATGTGAGGCATTATTACCAAACAAGACACGCTGACATGTACGACAAGATTACATGGGAGATACATTGCGAGAAAATGAAGCAACTTGAAGTTAGTTTAATTTTACAGCAGCAGTATTTCGTAAGAGCCCGAGAGATGAAAGAGCGCCACAAAGGCTAGTTGCGAGATGTTGAAATTCATTTAAAAAAATAATAAAGCAAATGTGACACACAGAATGGCTAAAATTTGCTTAAATATATTGTTCTACATAAAGGACGTCAGTCAAGGTCGGCCCCCCACATTTTTACCACTCCAAATCTGGCCCCCATTGCAAAACGTTTGGACACCCCTGGACTAGATGGTCTTCTCTTGGTGTTACACACCTTCTTCTACCCCTGCCTTGTTCCTATGCAATATTTCCATAATAATTGTGATCAAAATTGATTATTAAACTTCGCGGCAGAGGTTGCGCTAGACTTTTTCGTTGTCTGTCATTTTGACTGACAGGGTCATAAAAATCCGGTCATAATCTATTTTTACCCGTCACTTAAATTTTTAAAATGATAATAATGACATATTCAATAGCAGTGTTGGTCAAAAGCGGTGCGTTACTTACTCAACTCTGAATAAATTGAAGAAACTACCAGCCATGTTGTGTCTACTCTCTGCTCTGTTGATTTGTCATCCAAGACTCTGGGTGCGTTCAGGTTTGACAATAGCGCACGTACTTCTGACTCCAAGCTGTTTGTCCCTGCTCATTTAATTAGGCTACGTTCATAGTACAGGTCTTAATGCACAAATCCGATTTTTTGTCATATCCGTTTTTTTGGCGTGCCCGTTCCAACTGCTTTTGTCCATTGAGACCATTCAAGTATTACGCATGCGCTCTAATTCGCAGTCCGACACGCGCCGGTGCGCAGAAGCATCAAAACAAATGACAAGTCATCCGTCATTCCAGGGATATCATATTTTGCTTTTCAAAAGGAGGAGACAAATAACAGACATAAATAATCCCCGTTTAGGCTTATATTCACAGTTTATATGGCTCGATAGCATGCACGCACTGTCCGTGCATGTCACACACAAATACGGGCAGTTCACCCGACTCTCTAAGATGGGCTGCAGCCAGACACCTCTCCCGACTCTCGGCCGTGTAGGAAATGTTGAAATATAGCTCACATAGAGCAGAGAGAAAACCGATCATGCTCATGCTTATCCTCAACCCATTTTTATTTTTTTATGACTGTTGTCAAGCCCGGCCCTTCCCCAAAAGCCGTGTTCACTGCAAGCTAGGCGCTAATAACGCACAGCTGAAATCGGATTTGGGACACTGGACGGTACAGACCGCCGCGACAGTCTGGAAAAATGTGGCCCAGATCGGATTTGAACCACATACAAAAATGACCCAGATCGGATTTGGAATGGTCCACTTCTATGCGACTTGTCCCGTTCAGACCGTCAAGTTAATGCCTGACTCGAGTCGGAAAAACACGAAAAATTGGATTCACGCATTAAGACCTGTAGAACGAACGTAGCCTTAGACAATGCTCTCCAAAGCTTCCTAATGTTTCCGTGTTTGCTACACCTGAATGCTAGTTCGGACATTTTTCCGAGTAAGGCCAACGACGTCATGCACCAAGAGAGACAATAGCTAATTAATATGCTCACTCACCATCCTGTGGTCTGGGGTGTGAATTGCAACCTGTCAAAATGACGGATGGACTTCAGTTTTTTCCGTCACCGTTTTAAAAAACCGGTCAACGACGGAAAATATTCGGTTAACGCGACCCCTGCTTCGCGGATGCAAGATAGCGGCCTCTGACAGGAACTTTGACTGAATTTTTTGCAGTCGCCACGGGAAAACTCATTCAGTTACGATGCGACAGTGCTACAATCTGGTGTTGAATGAAAGAACTACTATAAACGGGCCAAAAATGACGCCTTTATGATGAGTACAACATACATTATGGCCCACAGAAATCAAGGGGACGTCAGTGTCCCCGTTTGTACAGCGCGGAGTGCATAGGGTTTACTCAGGTCATCAACTCTCATAGCCTTATCTGTGCGAGTGTACAGTCTTCCATCTGATAGCAATTCTTCATAAATGTACAGTGTTTGATTGGTATGTCTTAAAAAAAGGACAACATACGTGGCATGAACCTATTTATAGAACTAATGCCAGGGTGCGCAAAAATGTTCTGCCTTGGTGAAGAGTTCAAGGCCAGCATGAAATACTCATCAAATAATAATCATTGGCGACTAGACACTTTTATGAAAATATGTAGGACTTTATGTCGAAAATATTTTGAATACAGTGTTGTCTTCGGACTGTAAGTCAAATCTTCAGAATAAACTGAAAGGATGTTTTATTTGCCAAAATCTTCTTCAGTACAGAGACAGTACCCGGATGCAGGGATTTTTAGAAAAGATGACAAGAAGGACTAGTGCAAGAGGCAACCTGCCATAATGTCTGTTCAGGAAACCTTCACTCAAATCGATGTGGACTGGGCTGTCTTGTGTAACATGTTTCACACCATCTACTGGAGTTGTGAAATGTTCACATGTTGCAGCTCTATATAAAGAGTGTGGAAGTATCAGAGCATTCATCCGAGTCTGTTTGAGGAGGCAAAGCAAAAACCAGGTGCCATAGTGTGAAGTTTGACACGGATCCTCATTACTGCCTCTGACACTTACAAAATTAAGTAAGAAACAAACAAAAAAAGCAACTCGAGCAGCATATAATACCTACCCTAGCTGTCTTTAGATGAAAGGCATACGACTGCTAGTACGACCAATGCGAGATGATCGCCAGTCAGATCACTATGAAGAAAGTTTTTTCATATATAAGCCATTCGGAACTATAAGCAGCAGGTTTCCGCATTGTATTAAGGGATATTTACCCCAACCAAAAAAAAAACAAAAACTCATTAGCTTATAAAATTCCATAAATTAGCTGCATTGGACAATAAACCACAGGGTTTAAGGTAAAAGGGAGGGAAAAAGTATTGTCTTGTATCATCTCAAAATTACACTGTGTTGAGAATGATTATTAGAATACTTAGCTGTAATTTATATTCACTGACCTAGTACTTTTTATAAATATATACATGGCGCAAAACACAGACAAGGCTGAAAAAGCCGTTTCTGCTCTTGCACCCGTCTTTAAAATAAACTGCTGTTTTTTAAGCCAAAAGAGCTGTTGTGTTTGATAGAACAATATGTCTATATGCTGCCATAGGAGTTTAATGGCGCATTAAGCCCAAAAATTATTTTTAATTTGTTCGTTTTATCCTGGAGATCCCCCTTTCCAGACACCACGCAACCACTTTTGTTTCAAGCCAGCCATTAAAACTAATACCGGTAACTATAACTTATAACTATCGCTTGATAGCATGTTTTTTGTTACTATCACATTTCCCCCAATATTTTAGATGACAAATAATCGATCCAAACAAAGATTAATTGAGAAAAAAAAAAAACATTTAAAGGATAAATATTTGAAAAAGAAAGTTGAACACTCCTTGATGTTTGCGATTTCTGCATTGCGACCCTTGTTATATTACTGTGTTTCACCCATAAAATCCCACAAAATTCTGGCTGTGGCCATTCACAGCTATGTCTTGACGTTCAGTGAGACATACTACACCACGTTTTGGGATCAAAACAAGACCTCCGTGAAGATGGCCCCCCATCAGACGCAAATTTATATAAAAATTATGTCAATCGTTTGTGCTATGATTGTGCTGGTTTGTGCTGCAAAAAGTTTCGTTTGTGCCATCATCGTTTTGCAGTTATTAAACAATGTTTTTTTAGGTCATCCAGAGTTCACCCTGCCCCCCATCTGCGGCGGAATGGAACGGCGATGATGCAATTTCTTTCTTCGTCGTTAGTGCTGGATTGTGCTGCAAAAAGTTTTGTTTGAACTGCTACGGTTTTCGAGATATTCATAAAAATGTCTAGTGATGACGTCACGCGCAGCCCCCCATCTGCGGTGGACTGGAACGGCGATGATGCCATTTTTTTCTTCGTCGTTAGTGCTGGTTTGTGCTGCAAAAAGTTTCGTTTGTGCCATCATCGTTTTGCAGTTATTAAACATATTTTTTTTAGGTCATCCAGAGTTCACCCAGCCCCCCATCTGCGGCGGAATGGAACGGCGATGATGCCATTTCTTTCTTCGTCGTTAGTGCTGGATTGTGCTGCAAAAAGTTTTGTTTTAACTGCTACGGTTTTCGAGATATTCATAAAAATGTCTAGTGATGACGTCACGCGCAGCCCCCCATCTGCGGCGGAATGGAACGGCGATGATGCCATTTTTTTCTTCGTTGTTAGTGCTGGATTGTGCTGCAAAAAGTTTTGTTTGAACTGCTACGGTTTTCGAGATATTCATAATAATGTAAAGTGATGACCTCAGTTTTCAGCGCTGCGGGCCGCACAACAGATCAGCGGAGAACGTCACTGAAACCTGTCAGTGGACGCAATCTTATTCCTGCACGACGACGACCAAAAAACACTGTAAGTAAGCCATAATATCCTGCTGTTCAAATCGCCATTTTTAGTCCGAGCCGGTCTAATTATTTCCCTTATTTCACAGGAATAAACAGCAGAACATGAGACCGCAAGTTGCAGACTGCAGTCAAGGCCGGCCCGCAGTTTAAAAGCTTTTATTTAATTTTTATTTTTTTATAATTAATTTTTGGTATTGTTGTCATAACAATAAAGAATGTTATTTCAAAGCATTAGTAGGGTTTTTTTTTTTTTTTTTTGCTGCTGCTGTTCCCTCTCCTTGTCAGAGAGGCGCGTCCATGTGAGAACAATATCCTACACACTCAGAAATATATTTAACAAACTTTTCCCAGCGTTATTTCTCATAAAAATATGTAGACTATTTCAATATTGAGTAAACTTCTTTCTTCGTCGTTAGTGCTGGATTGTGCTGATAAAAAGTTTTGTTTGAACTGCTACGGTTTTCGAGATATTCATAAAAATGTCTAGTAATGACGTCACGCGCAGCCCCCCATCTGCGGCGGAATGGAACGGCGATGATGCCATTTCTGTCTTCGTCGTTAGTGCTGGATTGTGCTGTAAAAAGTTTTGTTTGAACTGCAGTTTTCGAGATATTCATAATAGAGCCTAGTTCGGGCCTAAAAAATCCAGCCCGACCCGACACGGCCCGCTGGTATTGAGGCCCGACCCAGCGCGAGCCCGATCAATTAACTAGATTTGCAGGCCCGAGCCCGAAAAACCCGTTTTTTTAAAATGTATTTATTTATTGGAGTGACGCGGGAAAAAAAACGCAGCAGCAATTTATTTTCATTTCTTCGAGTAGGCAGAAAAAACGCAAGTTTTCTTAATGTTTAAATAGTCTACATATTTTTATGATCGTTACAAAAACATTACACAACGAAATAACGCAGGGAAAGTTTAATATTAAAAACAATATATGCGGTTTTGCAGACACACAGAGGAGACGATTCAAAAGGATCACATTTGTCTTGCCTTTGTGTGCATAAATAAAAGTCTTTCGTAACGAATTCACAGTTGTCAGAAAAAAAAGTTTACTCAATATTGAAATAGTCTACATATTTTTATGAGAATTATAAAAACATTTACACAGCGAAATAACGCTGGGAAAGTTTGTTAAATATATTTCTGAGTGTGTAGGATATTGTTCTCACATGGACGTGCCTCTCTGACAAGGAGAGGGAACAGCAGCAGCAAAAAAAAAACAAAAAACCTACAAATGCTTTGAAATAACATTCTTTATTGTAATGACAACAATACCAAAAATTAATTATAAAAAAAAAATAAAAATTAAATAAAAGCTTTTAAACTGCGGGCCGGCCTTGACTGCAGTCTGCAACTTGCGGTCTCATGTCCTGCTCTTTATTCCTGTGAAATAAGGGAAATAATTAGACCGGCTCAGACTAAAAATGGCGATTTGAACAGCAGGATATTATGGCTTACTTACAGTGTTTAAATTTTTTTGGTCGTCGTCGTGCAGGAATAAGATTGCGTCCACTGACAGGTTTCAGTGACGTTCTCCGCTGATCTATTGTGCGGCCCGCAGCGCTGAAAACTGAGGTCATCACTTTACATTATTATGAATATCTCGAAAACCGTAGCAGTTCAAACAAAACTTTTTGCAGCACAATCCAGCACTAACGACGAAGAAAAAAATGGCATCATCGCCGTTCCATTCCGCCGCAGATGGGGGGCTGCGCGTGACGTCATCACTAGACATTTTTATGAATATCTCGAAAACCGTAGCAGTTCAAACAAAACTTTTTGCAGCACAATCCAGCACTAACGACGAAGAAAGAAATGGCATCATCGCCGTTCCATTCCGCCGCAGATGGGGGGCTGGGTGAACTCTGGATGACCTAAAAAAACATTGTTTAATAACTGCAAAACGATGATGGCACAAACGAAACTTTTTGCAGCACAAACCAGCACTAACGACGAAGAAAAAAATGGCATCATCGCCGTTCCATTCCGCCGCAGATGGGGGGCTGCGCGTGACGTCATCACTAGACATTTTTATGAATATCTCGAAAACCGTAGCAGTTCAAACAAAACTTTTTGCAGCACAATCCAGCACTAACGACGAAGAAAGAAATGGCATCATCGCCGTTCCATTCCGCCGCAGATGGGGGGCTGGGTGAACTCTGGATGACCTAAAAAACAATGTTTAATAACTGCAAAACGATGATGGCACAAACGAAACTTTTTGCAGCACAAACCAGCACAATCATAGCACAAACGATTGACATAATTTTTATATAAATTTGCGTCTGATGGGGGGCCAACTTCACGGAGGTCAAAAACAAGGTAAGTATGTGATTATATCTTGTTAAACTCATGGTGTTTTTTTCTGCTCTCTCATGCTCTCACCTCGAGTTAGGGTTTAGGGGTTTAATTTTTTTTTTTTTTTTAATGCCCTCCTGTTAAAAAATGTTCTTCCCCCAGAAAATTGAAATTTTAAGCTTTCCAATAATGTATCACACATGCATACAGGACAATTCTGAAATGTGGCCAAATTGGGCATCTCAGAGTGGAACTTTAAGTCACCTGAGTGTTTTCCACCATATATACTAGTATTTAGTCATTTACTTATTTTACAATTTTTGCATGGTTCAAGACGTCAATTGTGACATGGGATGAGATTTAGGATGATTTTTTTGAGAAGCAGATTGTTCACTTCTTATTTAGAGGCTGAACAATCTGTTGCAGCTCTTTTTATTACAGTCTTGTGTTGTCTGCCACTGTGTCCCTAATAGATAACATAACTCCAATTGCTTATTCATGTGATCGATTGATGATAGGGGGGAATCCATCCCTGTATCTGCCACTCACACTCCTTTGTCCCCAAAGCTTCAGTCATCTTACTTTACCTGCCGTCAACAGATGGCTCACCACCTGCTTCGACAATCTACAAAGGCTGCAATTACCCTTCATGTCCAACAAAGGGAAACTCACACTCACGCAAGATGCATCAACAAGCTCACACATAGACATGAGATATCCAAATAAACAGCATATACATAGAATTAACTGCTAAGATGGTAAATACACACACATTTGCATACAGGCTTTTATATTTAGCATGGGTAAAAAATCAAAAGGTATGAAGTAAATGTCTGAAGATCTCAAAACACATTTCTCACCCTGGGGAATGCGGTCTGGCATTATACAACATAAAATATGTCTGTTATCAGCTGCCCTTAGACAAACTATCCACTTTTATCTAGATCATTTATTGTAAGTGAACAAGTCGCCTAAATTTAAGTCACATTTGCTCTCAAACTAGTGCGTAGACACAGGTACTAGTATATGTCATTATTTGGATAAACACCCAGGAGATAATGATGGGTAGAGGGAGTGGATTAGTTAAATCTCCAAGCCTTTGCACCGTGATGATGGTTATTATCCTGTCAAACTAACTCTCCCAGTTTAGATATGTTAGTGACTGCAATGTATTTTTCCTTTGTTCACCATAATAACATACAATTGATTATGTGTGTATTGGTTTGGGTAGGTGTATGTGTTTCTGCAGGCACTTCCCTACTGCTGCTGCTAATTGAAGAGTCCGACAGATGTAATAGAAACACACACAGCTACGGTTGCACTTAACACACTATTGTCCCAGCTAGCTCTAAATCAAATGACATAGAAAACTACGTTAAAGAAATTTGAAAATGTCTCTCATTTCCGTTTTCCATGGTAATGTTTGTGATATTCAGAGGTGAGGTGAAGTTTTATTCCAAAAAGACCCAGAAGGATCACAAGTGAGATGGAGCAAGTCTGATTTTTTTCAAGAGGCGAGATACAACTAGGACTGGTGACAACTGATATACGGTTCATTCTCATTTCTCAACTTTCTTGGTCATCTTGCTCCTCTATCCATAAGTGATTAACTCTGAAATGACTCCATGGCTGAAATACATTGACCATATACGTCAATATACGTATTTGATGAAATAACACCTAAATTATATGTATACCATATAAAAAGTTGGTTGGGCACTGTAAGTGTACTAACCATGGGCAATGTAATTACAGTTTTTCTTACAGCTTTTAGAATTAGTGGTGCACACACATCATTTCTCATTGGAGGAGACCAATCCAACTGAGATTTGTACACAATAATCACCAAGGACTGACAGACTAATTATATTCATTGTAATATAATTTATTACACAGGTGATAACATACTGTATTACACTTCACTACAAATTCATGGGCATATTTTAAAATATGTACACAGTTATGTATGTATGCATGCGTCTGAACACAAGTAGACCATTTCAAATCCGATCTAGGTGACTTTCATAGGTGGTTACAATCCGACCTGGACCACATTTTTCCAGAATGTGGCTGGGGTCTGAACTGTCAAGTCTCCCAAATCGGAATTCATGCAGCAATTACGTCAGCAAAGGGCGAGAGGCACGGAGGACAGCAGCAATGGATCTGTACAATAGTGTTAGTGCCTACCTCTAACTCGGCTTTTAGGGAAGAGGCGGGCTTGACAACAGTCATAAAAAAAGTACATTGGGGGATAAGCTTGAGAATTTTCAGTTTTCTTTCTGAGCGCCAAATGACTGGTACTGTATTTCAGTATTGCTTACGTTGTCATGAGCCGGGGCAAACTGAC
This sequence comes from Corythoichthys intestinalis, assembly GCF_030265065.1. Lineage (NCBI taxonomy): Eukaryota > Metazoa > Chordata > Actinopteri > Syngnathiformes > Syngnathidae > Corythoichthys > Corythoichthys intestinalis. The sequence goes on from NC_080400.1 coordinate 37,853,033, forward strand.
CGTATGTGTGTGCGTCATGCACGCGCAGTGTGTGCATGCGTTCTATCAATCGATATATAATTTGAATATGAGACTAAATGGGGATTATTTATGTCTGTTATTTGTGTCCTCTTTTTGGAAATCAAAACATGTGTTGGTGCCGATCAGGAAATACCGAGGACCCAAATGCAGAGGTGGTTAAGTGTTTATTCAAAAATCAAAGTGTCAAACGAAAGGTCACCCTAAAGGGGAAAAACGTGCTGCAAAAGGAGTATTCAGGAAATGCGGTCTTCTCAGGAGTGAGGCTTCTGAGTGCTTGTGCTGGAATCTTCTGGCAACTGGTTTGTGTTTGGCCTGGGCTTAAAAAGGCTCAATCAATATGCCACAGGTGTTGCCAGTTAGCCTCGCCCCTGAGGAGACCACTCCCTCTTGCACCTGTGCAGCCTGCAAACAGGGATAAATGCATCAGCATGGAACAAAAGGCAGGATCATTACAACATGATCGCCCTAGAATAACATGGGGACGGCATGTGTTGTCATTTTTTTTTTTATGCTTCTGCGCATGAGGGTCAGCGCTGGTCGGACTGCGAGTTAATACGCATGCATACTACATGTACGGGCACAATGGAAAAAAGCAGTCTGAACGGTCACACCACAAAAACGGATAGGAAGAAAAATCAGATTTGTGCATTAAGACCTGCGGTATGAACCTTGCCTTAGTGGCACCGGTCCAGCGGTGAAAACAGTAAACGTGTTCACCGCTGGTGAAACGCTGTTGAAACAGGCCGCCGTTTACCGTTTCTCTGTCTTCTTGAAATGTTAACTGGCATTCACCCCACTTTTCCCCACCTTGGGTATCTGGATTTCTGATACCTTTTGACCTAGTTGATTTTGCCCCAGCCTGTACCTGGCCTGCACTTCTGCCTGTTCTCTGTGGTGTTTGTGTTTTGACCATCAGCCTGCCTTGGACCTCGACCCAGCTTTTCCGTGCCTGTACCTCTGCCACTTAAGACCCCCGGCTTGAAACACCTGCTGTGGCTCATTGGCCAGGATCCACGGTTGCAGTTTCCTGACCACTGATGCCGACTCAAGCTGCAGTTTCTGTGACCAGTGCTTCTGTCCCAGAGTCCGCATTTTTGGGTCCATTTGTCCCCTGGTCCGTGACAAAAATGTGATAAACAATTATCAGTCCCACTGTGGGGAAATGTATACCTACAAGTATATTCTGCATAGCTATGAATTTTAAATATTGTTGAAATAATAGTTATAAACTGTAGCACATGCAAACTGACTTTAATTTAGTGTTTTAGTTTTCAATAGCGTCTAGTCTACTTATTAATTTCTCTGTTTATCACTCTCTTTACACACATACAGGCTCGCTTGCACGCATACGTAACATGGCGCTGCTGCCACTTTAGTGACAGCGCCTGTCGACGCACCCGTTTTTTCTGACGCTGTACAGGGTTTTGTGTGAATAAACATGTCAGTTATTCTTTATAATTTCGCCGCATGAACCTGCCGGCTATTCAGCCGTATCTCTGCACCTCCCTTTCTTTTAGGTTGTTTTCCATCCATTTCCTTCTCAATTGTCCAGGGGGGTGGGGTGAATAGAACAGAGATTTAATCAGGCTAACAAAAATTGAACGAGTGAATTCTCTGCTTGCGGCCCAGAACCTTTTCTTCAATCAAACGTCGCTGGCCCAAAAATGTGTCTCGGCCCAGCAGGAAGTGCCCGATGGCCAGTCCATCAATGAATTTAAGAAATGGACAAAAACACATTTAAGTATCACATGATTAGTGTCTCTATGCTCTATTTCGTGGTAGCATTTAACAAAGGTCAAATTAATTCAGTTAGGCCTGGGCGATATTAAAAAATACTATCACGAATTTTTTTTCTGGCAAATTTCAAGTCTGACAAAACCGTATGCTACTTTAACCAATCTTTAATGTCAGAACAAAGATGGTGACAAACTACTCAGCATTTCAGAAATACGAGGACCATTGCACAAAATTAATAATTAACAAAATTTCACATGACAGAGCCAGGACTCATGAACTCATCACTTCTTTAGTAAATGTCCCTTTATGTTTATTTTTTTGTTTTATTTTTTTTAATTTATTTATTTAAAAAAAAAAATTTATTTAAATACAGACCAATAACTTTGCCTAGAAATTCCATCCATTAAGGTTTTTAACAAAATTAGGACAGTCTTGGTGAAGTTCAACCCTCACTATAAACTAAACAGACTTACTGCTGGCAATAAAGAACAAACTGACACCAGTTGCACTGAGACTGCACATCATCAGGTGGTCCTGATAATGCTAGTGCACGCGTGTCCGTTGTGAGCGGTGCACGGAAACCTCCCTCCCTATGCCTTCAAGAGGCTGCGCTGACAGCTAAAGCTGCTAGCCTGGGCTTTTGGCGTAGTGGTCAGCGCACTCACCTCCCATGCTGGTCACGTCGTGCGGCGCGGGTGCGAATCCTGACCAAGATGAAGTGGACAGATGGCGCAGCACTGCATGCAAACCGGTTACACTGATACTCCAAACTTCAAAAGTACCCTACCTCTCACTCAAAACAAAAATAAACATCGCCGTCATTGTCTCCCGCTTATCTTACTTCTCTGAAAAATTCTGGAATGATCCGTCATAACCCAACTTCAGATCCATCTCCACTCCTCCCATATGTTTGAAACATTTCAATCTGGATTCCATGTACACCATAGTACTGAAACAGCTCTCATCAAAGTAACCAATGATCTGGCTCCATCCTCCTCCTCCTCGACCTTTCTGCCGCATTTGACACCATTGACCACAACATCCTCCTCCATCGTCTTCAGTCAATAGGAATATCTGGCACTGGACTCCTCTGGTTCACCTCCTATCTCTCCGATCGTCACCACTTCGTCTCCATCAATAACCATAAATCCCACACCTCTCCAGTCACCCATGGTGTCCCCCAAGGTTCGGTCCTCGGCTCCCTCCTCTTCATAATCTATATGCTTACCCTCGGTCAAATCATTCGCCACCATGGACTCAATTTCCACTGTTATGCAGACGACACTCAGGTGTACATTTCAGCTAAATCCATCACCCCTGTCATTCTCTCTAAAATCTCAAACTGCCTGTCCAACATAAAAACCTTGATGGACAATAACTTTCTCAAACTCAACAGTAACAAAACAGAACTTCTCATCACCGGACCCAAAGCTCTCCTCCCCTCTGTACAGAACCTCACTCTCCTCATTGATGGTCACCCTGTCACCCCCTCCACCTCCGTACGCAATCTTGGGATCATAATGGACTCAACACTGTCATACCAATCACACATCAGCCACCTCACTAAAATCTCCTTCTTTCATCTCCGCACCATCGCCCGCATCCTACCCTCCCTCTCCCAAGCCACAGCTGAAATACTCATTCACGCCTTTATCACATCCAGACTCGACTACTGCAATAGCCTCCTCTATGGTCTTCCATCTTCTCATCTCCAAAAGCTGCAATCCGTCCGGAATTCTGCCGCCCGCCTCCTCACCCACACCCGCTCCAGAGAGCACATCACCCCCATCCTCCAACAGCTTCACTGGCTTCCAATCTCATACCGGATTCAGTACAAACTCCTCCTCCTCACCTACAAGTCCCTCCATAACCTGGCCCCTTCCTACCTCACTGACCTTCTACAACAGCACTGTCCCTCCCGCCGCCTACGTTCTGCAGACTCCAATCTCCTCACACCCATCACTCGCACTAAGCTCCGAACCTTGGGGGACCGAGCCTTCGCCCCTGCTGCTCCCTCACTCTGGAACTCACTCCCAAAACCCATCAGGAACTCGGACTCATTACAAAACTTCAAATCACTCCTAAAAACCCACCTGTTCAAACTACCTTTTCCCAGCTCTTAATTCTGTCTATGTGTTATGTTATGTAAAGCGTCTTTGAGTGTCCAAAAAAGCGCTATACAAGTTTGATGTATTATTATTATTATTATTATTATCAGAATCTGGGTTGTGGGGGCAGCAGCCTCAGCAAACAGGGGCAAGAAAGCCCTCCCCCCAGCCATTTACACCAGCTTGTCTTGGAGAATCCCAAGGTGTTCCCAGGCCAGCCGAGAGATATAATCCCTCCAGCATGTTCTGGATCGGGCCCGGTGCCTCCTCCCAATCCGAAATGCCTGAACACCTCCTGAGGGTGGTGTCCAGGGGCATTCTAAACAGATGTCTGAACTACCTCAACTGGCTCCTCTTGACATGGAGGAGCAGACGCTCTACTCAGAGTCATTCTCGGATGACCAAGCTCCTCACCCTATCGCTAAGACTGAGCCCGGCCACGCTGCGGAGGAAACTCATTTCAGCCGCAGGTGTTTGCGATCTTTTTCTTAAAAAAAAAAAAAAATCACACACAAAGGATATATAGAATAGAATAGAATAGAATAGAATAGAATAGAATAGAATAGAATAGAATAGAATAGAATAGAATAGAATAGCCCTTTATCGTGTAAAATGAAATTGTGGAGCATTTCCCTCACTGTGCATTATAAATCAAAATCTCAAAAGTGACTTGCAAGTATAAAATCTAAATAAACAAATATAAAATGCGTATGAGATATATGTATGTTCAGGCAATGCAAATAATCAAAGTAAATGAGCAGCAGTTGGATAGTTAATGCTTTGAATATTGCAGGTGAGAAAGTATTGAACATAGAATATTGCATGCAAATGAATATTGGACTACACCTTTTCAGCTTCCTCGACTTGTACAAGTCTCTGTTCCTCGCCATCTCCTTTCTGCCGGTCTGCCACTCTAAGGCCTTGTACGCCCTCGCTTCGGAAGTCACATCCTTGGAGAAGTTGGTACCAAAACAGTTGAAGAGGGCCCTGCTGACGTTCGGCAAAATTGTGTTGACCAGCCTGTACCCCTCCTGGCACCTGTACCTCTTCAAGGTTGGGTCTGAGGCTGCCAGGAACATCGAGATCACCTCGCCATCCTTTTTCTCCTCTCAGCCTGCATGTCCACGGGGTAGAACCCGACGAGCTTAAGCAAGTGCAGGCGTTGGGCCAGCCTATTGCTGACAAAGAAGTTCCTAATGCTGGTCCAGTAATTGGTGCTGCACATTTGGCGGCGCTTGCCAAATGAGTGCTCCGTTGGGTCAGAGTTGGCCTTCCCAATGCAGACATACTTGACCCCCAGGATCTTGCGGGGGATGATATCCCTGCAGGAGGCGGGCAGGGCATTGCACGTGATGTGCAGAGCCGAGGCAATGGGCGTTGGCAGCCTACTGTTCTTTTTCCCTCTCTTCTTTTTCTTCTCCTTTTTGGCCCAAATCTGGAACATTTTATGAAACAAAAAAAAAAATAAAAATCAAAACTAAACAAGCTTGCTGACGATTCAATTCAAATTAATCAACTGCAGTGTGGTTACATACCTTGCAAATTTCACCAATCTCCTGGAGGAACTGGATGTTGGCCTCCGACTGCTCATCAAAACAGCCTGTCTGGTCCTCCTCCCCACCCTCATCACACATCAGTAGTTATCATTCCAGCGCATGTCCTGCCCCGGCCCGCGCAAATTCATCATATAGATCATCCTCTAGAATATCTCCAGAACGCCAGTGTTCCTCCTTGTCCCTGGTCATGGCGAGGAGCCTCAGCCCGGCGATCCTGTAGGGGTTGACGACCGGCATGATGAGCCCGACGCTCTGCTTCTTGGTCGAAGAGGGCGCCAGCACCTTCTGGGTCAACTTATAGCCTGCCTTCACAGACATGTAGTTCTCCCACCTGGCCAGCGCCTTCAGGCTCGAGAATCGGGCCGTCCTGATCCTCTCAGGCTCCTACAAAACTTGTTTTAGAAAGATAGGCGATTTGATTCACCCTTTTTATAAGTAAATAATGCTACGCAGTTACTTCAGCCCCAGGACACCTGGGCAGCACCATACAGCCGTTGTTGTGGAAGCTGCTGTAGATGTTCTTCCAAAGGTGCACGGGGTCAAAGTAGATGCAGATCTGCTTGTTGCCATCGGTGTAGGACCATGGTGTTTCACTGAAAGTTATGAGATTGAAATGTTACATAAAATAAAACACATAAAAGCTGACTGTTTTTTAATATGGACACAGAAATGCCTAAAATAAAATTTAGCGATACAAAATCCAACATGGCCGCCGTAGCAAAACAAAGAGCTTTTTCCGTTGAACATTCTTGTGAATAAATGCTACAATCCCTGTATTCTTCATAGAAATGGACGTAAAAAGGTCTCGATTCTTGATTAACAGAAAAAAAAACAAAAAAAATAACCTGCAGGTAGCATTTATTTCGCTTAAATATTGCGAACAACGAGGCTATTCAGTTACGAAAATTAAACGCCTCCATGTGTAAACAAAGAAGAAAAATATAGTGAATAAATGCTTAAATCACTAAATTCTTTATATATATATGGCAGAAAACACTCAGGTGACTTGAAGTTCCGCTCTGAGACCCCCAGTTTAGCCAACTTTCAAAATTGTCCGACATGCATGTGTAATACATCATTGGAAAGCTTAAAATCTCAATTTTCTGGGGGAAGAAAAATGTTGAACAGGAGGGCATTTAAAAAAAAAAAAAAAAAAGGTTTTTCAACAGCAAAACCCTATCTGGAGGTAAGAGCACGCGAGAACAGAATTACAGACGCCATGACTTTAAGGAGATATTATCGAGTATTTACCTTGTTCAATCCAAATACTCCATGTATCATGTATCACTAAGAGTCAAGACACAGTTGTGAATGGCCACAGCTGCATTTTTTGGGGATTTTATGGGTGAAATATGCTAATATAACAAGGGTCGCGATGCAGAAATCGCAGACACCAAGGAGTGGTCGAGATTTTCTTTTTCATATATTTACCCTTTTAAAGGTTTTTCATTTCCTATTTTTTTGTATGGATCGTTTATTTATCATGTAACATATCGGAGAAAATGTGACTGTGACAAAAAAAATACAATTAAGCAATAGTTATGAGTTATTGCGCTAGACTTTTTCGTTGTCTGTCATTTTGACTGACAGGGTCATAAAAATCCGGTCATAATCTATTTTTACCCCTCACTTAAATTTTTAAAATGATAATAATGACATTGTGGTGACCCTTTGTTTAGCATAATTCACTTTCCGTTCTTGTGTGTCCATTTGGTCGAGCGCGTTACCGGCTACGACGCAGTCACGTGACAGAGACACTTAAGAGCCGCACGCGTTCCGGCTTGAATAGAGAGTTCACAGAGAGGAGCAGAGCTACAGCGGCTGGACACAGCAATTCGAGCTAACAAGACTCTTAACATTGCATACCGCTTCAACATATTCAATAGTATTTAGTTTTCATTCATTTCAAATTAATATTCTGTCCGAACAAGCTTAACAGAGAATCCACACCGTGCCATCACACATCAATCAGAGGAATATGTAACTTTTTCTTCGCAGTGACAAAAACAGCTGACTGTTGCCCCAGTAGGTAGGCTTCATGTGGAACAATGAAATTAACAGTTCACCTGCTGTGGCCTGAACGCAGTCTCACACTTTCCTCCTGGTGCGCATGGACTTGAATGTGCCTGCTTGTGCAGTCCCTCTTTTTTCACCTCTTTTATCAACACCATCGTCGTTTTGGGCCTTTTTGAAGAAACTTCGGACACTCAGTTGCCTTGACATTTTTCTGAGTAAGGCCAACGACGTCATGTATATATATATAAATATATGTATATATATATGTATATATATATATATATATATATATATATATATATATATATATATATATATATATATATATATATATATATATATATATATATATATATATGTATATACATATACATAGGCATAAAACAGTCTCTGTTATTATAAGGGGGCTGCCACAATGGCTTTTTCCGTGAATAAATGCTTAAATCACTGAATTCTTTATAGATATGGACGTAAAACAGTCTCGATTCTTGGTTAAAAGCAAAAACCGGGAAGTTGGCAGTTATTTTACATACGTTTGTCGAAGAATGACGCCAATGCCGTGGTGGCTCCCATTGATTTTTTTCACGACGTTTCAAAATGCATGCATTGTACGAAAAATATCATAATTACCTTGAATCCTGGAACAAATCACTCCTGAGTCAATCCTTGTTGTTAGTATGCGGTCCAGATTTCGTACTTTTGGAATGTTTCGATCTTTGTGTTCAAAAGCATGTATGAGAGTCATTCCCACCGACTTCTAATAAATGTAGCTGACTCACACAGTCCCCTACGGGCCGGCAGGGTGCAGAGAATACCTAATGTGACCTGTCAAGTATTTTGTAGTCTATGATACAACAATGTTTGTCAGGGATTACGGGCGTGCATGCAAGGAACTAAAGTGGAATGGTTCCTAAAGTAGGGAACATGAAGACAAAGCAGAGTGGTGGTAATGCAAAAAGGATTAAATAGCAAACTACCAAAAACAAAGTACAAACAAAAGGTAAGGGGATCCAAAACCACAAAGGCAAACTTGTCCATTCCCATATCCCTCCCATTTTATCATTTTTCATTTAGGAATATCATATATAAATCAAGATTTTAGGGGATAAAATGTAGAAATTGCTTCGTGATAGGATCTTTCCGACATCTCAATCACTTCATAATTGACAAAAGACTTCTTGATAGAGGCAGCTAAATGCCTATAGCCAAGCTAATTGTCTTAGCAATCTTGAGAGCACAGAGAACTGTGAGTACAGTTAACAACTCCGTAATCTCTACCATCGTGGAAAAATTGTTCTGTGGGATTCTCTATTCTTTTAAAGTGTTGGTTTTCAAACTACACATGCATTATATTCCCATGTTTTATGCTTTTGCTTAAACAGAGATGTGGCGTACTTCTGGACTATGCCAACACATTATTCTTTACGTCTGTTCAACTCAAAATGTTGTGTCAATTCCTGATGAATTTTTTCATGACCTCTATGTTGAAGTCATGACAGTTGCAGTTTTTAAAACCAGATCAGCACTAATTGTGATCTCTATCCAGCTCAAGGTACACCCTCATTATCATGAAAACACTAGTGTTGTTCGCAAGACTACATTTATCTGAGACAAACTTTTGTCCGGATCAGAATTCAATGAGAGCAGAACTTCTATGAGTTGACTCAGAGAGAATTTAAAAGGAAATATATCTAAAATATAACATACATATAAATATTTATTGTTAAGGTTGCAGCCAATTATAGGGGACATATCAATGATCAGAGAGAGTTTTGCATAAGTAAGTGAAATAATTTTTAAAATAACAGTGATGAGATGTTGAAAATATAATCATGAGACTATCTGCCTTTAGGGGTTCTATATTTGTATTTATGTTGGCGAGGAGGGGAGCATATGCAAGATTTGGTTGTCATCAATCAAAATAATATCCTGCTGTTCAATAGCATGTATGTCTGGCATCTATTATAACGTGAGTGGACATGTGCATTTCAACATGCTCCTGCGCATCGAAAGATGAGATGAAAAGATGCCCTGAGAAACCATGACTCATTCAACATCAATGTGAAATGAACCATTTGACAGGACTCTATATGCATGTAGGCTTACACACACACACAGATATTCACTACCTCCACGATTGTTTACAAAGGAATGATAAAATGGGTTGAGATGCATGGCTAGCTGACTGTAAAGTCAAGTTGTTGTTTTTTTCGTATGTGTGTTTGTTTGTTTGTTTGTTTGTTTGTTTTAAAGAGGAAATTCATGGATTTTTTTCAGAAAGGATACACTTAAGGGCCGTTTATATAGTGACACCAAGGCGCAATTATTGTGTTGTGGAATGTCCTCTCCTTTGCACTGTGATGGCGAAAAACGGAAGGCGAACACACAAACTTTTGATTCCGGCCTTCAAACTGGAACGATTCGATTACGGGCTTGCTCCACATTCATAAAACTAGAACGCGCTCAGTCCGATGACGTCAGAACTCACACAAGGCATGCGCAGTCACTGCTACCAAACATTCCAAACAGCAAACAAGGTGAAATGTCGGCTTTAATTTACTGTTTTTATAATGTTTTTAATTTAAGTATATGTTCGCGTTTTTGTTTTTTGAAGCATAAGAAAAAAACGCGTGGAAGCCATTGCTTCGAATGGGGGGATATTTTGTTTTCCAGTCTGAGGAGGTTGTTGTCAAGGAAGCATATCATTGGGCTGTCGACTTGTAAAACTGCAATGCCCCTGTGGCCAGGAAAAAATACTACATCGTCTTCACGTGGAATTGCGACATCGTTTGAACAAAGACGAACGATGTAAACACTGTGGCGCCCCAATGTCCAATTTGGTTCCCAAGTGGCCAATTCCACGGGGCTCACTTCAGGGGTTCAGCACTATGGATAGTGACACCCCTGAGAGGCGAGGACCACACCTGAAATCAATTGACTCATCAGGCTGCACCTGGTGGCTCGTCCACCATCAAGGTGCTCTCCCCAACATATAAAAGGGGAGAGGTCGTGTGAGAGGAAAGGAGTGAGAGACTTGGGACTGGTAGTGGGACGACCATAGAAGCATTCCATGAGACGAGTGTGATCCCCGACAATGGAGGTTTTGGTTTATTTTGCTTGTTGGATGTTTACTGTTTGCTTTTGTCAGAATAAAAGTGGGCCACAAGCGTTCAGCCTGTTCGTAGCCTCCACTTACCTGTCCTCCTTCCGACGTTAGATGTTATACTGGTGGAGGATGCGGGCACACTAGTCACCTACTGCCCAAAGACTCTAGCTGAAGGAGGACGTGAGATGGAGGCAGATGGTGCTGGTGCACATGGGCGGACCTGAAGCAGGGAATGCGTCCGGAGGGAGATGCCGCAGAAACAGAGAGCGGCCCAGAGGTAACCACCACTGAAACAGAGAGCTGCCCCAGAGAAAGCCGCCGTGAGCGCGGCCCCGGAGGAAGCCGCCGCATGAGGGGAGAGCAGCCCCAGAAAAGCCACTGTGAGACCAGCCCCGGAAGAAGCCGCTTCGGCCACTAACGGACATAAGGGACAGGCTGGAGTCATGGTGATGAAGACACCCTTTCCGAGCGGGACATGTGCTGCTATGTTCTCATCGGCCACCCTAGTTTCCATCCAAGGGAGGGAGTGTTTGACGCCCCAGTGACCTATTCCAGATGACTCACAACAGGGGTTCAGCACCATGGACGGTGACACCCCTAAGAGATGAGGACCATACCTGAAACCAATTGACTATCAGGCCACACTTAGTGGCTCGCTGCCCATCAAGGCACTCTCCCCAACATATATAAGGGTAGAGGTTGTGAGAGAGGAGAGGAGTGAGAGACTTGGGAGAGTGTCATGAGACGACCACAGTGGCATTCCACGGCGTGGCCATGAACCCCAACGACAAAAGTTTTGTTTTGCTTGTTGGATATTTACTTTTTACTTTTGTTTGAATAAAAATGCGCCACAAGTGCCTAGCCGGTTCATAGCCTCCTCCTGTCCTCCTTCTGACCTGTTATTTTACAATGCAAAAATGAAATGGGTCCTGTTTTTTTGTTCTTGTATGAGCATCACCATGTAAATGGCCCCTTAGATGGGGGGTGACATTTGTGAAGCAAACAAAATTTCAGTGAACCTGCCCGGGGGCTGTGGTGATGGTTGACGAGGAGGCAGGCAGTCAAACAAACATTTCTTTCATGCATACCATACTTTGAATATTGTTTTTAGGAGTTACTGATTTTCAAACTACCCTCTTGTCGAGTTCGGCGATCTCCTCATCTGCTGGAGGTTCTGCCTCCGGGTCATCACACTATGGAAAAGATTTTCATTGCTCTCAGCATATACAGTATGCTGATTATCGTCAGAACTCCAGCAGCATTGGCAAGTAAAATAAGCTTTTCTTTAATAAATCTGGAAAATATTTTCTGGCTGGCGACAGGCTATTTCTACATACACTATATATTGATAGAAACAGACAAAATTATGTGAATTCGGGAAAGCAAGGTATTTCCCCTTTAAATCTATATAGGCCTAAACGGGAAACAAGGTATTTCCCCTTTAAATCTATATAGGCCTAAATCCTCAAAAAGATAAGTAAAATTAACATGAAATAATAGATCCCATTCAACATGAAAGCAGGTTGACTTGAACTTCTTTGGAGTGATTTGTGACACACGACAAAAATATTGTTTCCTTTCAGCAGTCAAGGCCTTAATAATCCAACAAAGCGTAAGACCTCAACAGAAAACAATAATAATTAGAGCTAGGAAGCAGATTGATAAACTCTTTTTGCATGGGTGTGTGTTTTGGAGTTTGTGAGTAAGCTTGTTGCTTGTGCATTTGTAGAATGCCTTGCCTCTAGGGATATAAATCAATGTGTCACGTAATTGCTTGAGTGACCTTTGCTGATAAGAAACCGTAGCCTTTTGAAATCTCTATCTGTCTCTGTCACTTTGGCCATCTTCACCTCTCAACGTGTGTGTTCACTCTGTCACATGCTTTAACATCATTATACTCGTACACACAAACTTTTTGCTAACACACATTTTCATTATCAGTATGTCCACTTAATCTTAAATTTACCTTTACTGTCTTTGGTGAGGCCTGAGAGCTTCTCATGACCTTTAAAACTTTAAGATACCAAATATAGTGACAGTATATTATCAGGGCCAGTGGCCAATTAGGCCGAATATGATATTCCTTCACAGAGTGACATAAAACCAGGTGAAAAAGTACAATATAGTACAATACTTCAAAAATAGTGCCCCCCCTCCCCCCCACCGCCCAGGGTGGCGTAAAGCAATGCCGGGGATGGAGCATGTGACCTAAGGGAACATACTTTTTTGCCGTACTAGAATAAAGTGTAATTGCGCATTCACTCAGTGGGTGGCACTGGTGGTCTCATTTTGAGACTGCGTGTAGGATTGTTGACCCAAACAAGAACACACAGCAACGAGCACTTGAGATGTGAATATCTAAGACGAGGAAATATGATGAAGTGTATGTAGCATTTGGCTTTTTGCTTTGACAGTGGCAAAGGAGAAAAAGGCCATTCGGTTTACTGCAGACATGTCCAAAGTCCGGCCCGGGGGCCAAATGCGGCCCGCGGTCAAATTTCATCCGGCCCCCAGCCTCTTTCATAAAATCAATAACGTCTGGCCCGCACACAGACCTAATAAATTGGTCAGCAGTACTGCTACCAGCATATGAAGTTGCCTCCACACTAAAATCTGCTCCTCATTTACCCACTAAAAGGCAGCAGTACTGTGACCCTTTACTCCCAATTTTCTAAATTGGCAAGAATAAACAAAAACAAGAAAGTTGAGTGCGACGGCCGACGCTTCAAGGATAGGTGGAAATTGGAATATTTCTTCACTAAAATACGCAACAACTGTGTCTGCCTCATTTGCAAAGAGACAGTCACTGTTTTTAAAGAGTTCAATGTGAGGCATTATTACCAAACAAGACACGCTGACATGTACGACAAGATTACATGGGAGATACATTGCGAGAAAATGAAGCAACTTGAAGTTAGTTTAATTTTACAGCAGCAGTATTTCGTAAGAGCCCGAGAGATGAAAGAGCGCCACAAAGGCTAGTTGCGAGATGTTGAAATTCATTTAAAAAAATAATAAAGCAAATGTGACACACAGAATGGCTAAAATTTGCTTAAATATATTGTTCTACATAAAGGACGTCAGTCAAGGTCGGCCCCCCACATTTTTACCACTCCAAATCTGGCCCCCATTGCAAAACGTTTGGACACCCCTGGTTTACTGTATCTAAAAATGTTTGCAGCGGATAGCAGGAAGCCAAATCAACTAAAAGGTCCCTTAAAGACATTAGACCACAATCACATTGATAAGCTCCTTGACTATTTTTTCAGTGAAAACATGCCGAATATTGCCAACAGTTATCCCACTTTGCCAGTGCTACATCAGTAAACCAGCAAGCACTGTTAGCATGATATAAGGTGGCATTGATGATGATCATAGTGCAAAATAACCCCACGCCATAATGAAGGAGCTGATACTGCCTGCAGTAAAAATAAAAACGGTCTCTCTTTCCAATGAGACTGTCATTTTTGTTCTATTAATTTCTGTTTGTTAGGTCAAATTATTTGGCATATTGTACTCTAAGTTAATGTTTCTAAGTAATTTTAATGTATTATTATTTATTGATTTTATGAAATTTTAATTTTTCAGAATCAAATGGTCAAAAAATGCACGTTGAGTGTATTTTTAGTTAGAATATGATTTTTTTTATTTAGGCAAATTGAAGCACTTTTGAGTCTGTCACAAACAAAACATTATGAATTAAGTTATACTTTATTCTAAGTTGATCTATATTACTATAATATTTTTCTTCAAATTCTTAAATTGGATGCAGTTTTATGCAGAGGTGTACTTATAATGATTTTATAGACAAATGATACTATTTATACTGGTGGCAGAGATTTGGGGAAGGGGCGCAAAGCATTTACATCTTCCTTGGAGGGCGTAATGGAAAATAATTGAGAAGCACTGGTATACAGTGATTATATTACAAATTAAACAGAGGTATACACTGTAAAACCTTTCACTGTATAAATTACATTACTATACAAGCAGCAGTGATCCAGCAGCTGACTGTAATTTTAAAAGTACTATACAGAATTTTAAGTACAATATTATACCAGCAGCAGTTATCCATCAATTGAAAGTATTTTTTAAAGTAATTTACTGTATTTTTATTCAAATGTTTCTGTCCAGTAAAATACTGTATACAGTTTATTGATTAAAAAGACCTACTTTTAATATAAAATTGTGACACGGGCTGCGGCAGTGACCTAAAATCAAATTATGTGAACCAGAAATGCCCGGAAATCAACAGGAAATGACCTGTATATGTCTCATGATTACTTATTAGGGATAATCACAAGTCATGAAAAAGACAAAACAATTGGTCTTTGAAAGTTTCACTTAAAAAATACAACATAAAATGCTGCATGTGTGCGTGTGTACATCTTTGTGTAAAATCATATGAAAGCCCTCTTGTCATCACCAAGCTTTTTGATAGATGTAAGACATTGGGATTTACTAATATTGTCTTCTTTTTCATCATCCTTATACTCTATGCTATCTTGTCAATATTAATTTGGTTCCCCTCTCTGGATTGATATCAATGGAACATCTAGAAACAAGGTAAAACAACAACAAAATCAGTCTGTAGGTGTCAATCTGATTTTTAGACATGCTAACAGTTGTACGTACATAGAGTTAGCACATAATTGTAATTACATGATAGTTGGCACATTAAAACAGACTAAGCAAACTCATGATCCACTGAAATACATGGAAAAGTTTGAAAAAATATCATAACTCTAAATTTCATTATTACTCATTGGCTCCCATTGAGGGCGGCAGACATCTATCCTGTCAAAATGTATATGTCTCTGGCCGTCAATGGCATTGAAATATGATCATTTATTGCCACTCCACCCAGTTCAAATGGATGGAATGTACAATTTAATGTTTGCACCTTTTCCAAAATGATAATAAACATTTTTAAAACTTTTTGCTGTACGTGCATCAATGGGTTTAGTTTCTTTTAGGTTTTTAATATTGCATCAGTGTAATATGTCTTACCTCTGTGATAATATCATCATGTTAGCTGAGTCTTCCTAATATCGAAGATGAACTTAGTAGTAGAAGGAAGAGGAAAAACATGGCCAGCTCATGCACAAGACGTTCAATAACACATCACACCATTTTTTATGCTTATGCAGTGATTCATGTCAGTGATTAGAAATGATAATATATTGATAATATACTAGAACTATGGAGGAATGGGGAATTGAAAGCTGATTGATCATCTCAATATGATAAAGAAT
The DNA here is from genome assembly GCF_030265065.1 of Corythoichthys intestinalis. Taxonomy (NCBI): domain Eukaryota; kingdom Metazoa; phylum Chordata; class Actinopteri; order Syngnathiformes; family Syngnathidae; genus Corythoichthys; species Corythoichthys intestinalis. The sequence goes on from NC_080400.1 coordinate 37,868,832, forward strand.
GTTAAGTTACTTACTTTTGATGTTTCCTTAAATTATTATGAGTAAAAAAAGTAGTGAGTAAAAATAATAATCACCTTTATTTCACATATTTTCAACTTTTGGAAACACAGTGACTGATAATTTTGATTAAACCCTTCCAGTTGATGGTAATAGAATGGTAAAACTGTAGCCGCATGATTTTGACGTTGATAAAATCAGTTTAATGTAACAAAAGTTAAAGGTTGTATCGTGGTCATGACTGAGTGATAATCTCTTAACTGATTTCCTCATCAGCCCTTTTGTTAATCCTCTCTTCCCATCTGTTCTTTCGTGTTGTTTGTTTCTCATGCGGTGCTGCATTTGTAATTTACTGCCGTGTGTCATGTAAAAGCTCTCTCCTGTAGTGTCTGGTCAATTCCGGAAAAGGGAAAATGGACGACACAGGATAAAAGGGTTGATTTGTAATTCCAGGTAGATGCTCTTCTGAGATTTGTAATAGTCGACAACTCACCAAAAAGGTCGTCTGTTGGATTTAAATTTTAGTGCAGATTGCTAAGTACTTGCTGCTGGCCGGAAGCAGCTGTGTCAAAGATGGCACTGTTTTGTGAACCATTGATGATGGTGGTTTATATGCAAAGCAGCTTGCATGTCATTGTGAGTCCTCAAGTGCTGCAAAGGATGTTCAATTATGATTATTTGTTTATTGTATTTTTTTTTTTCTTTGAACTTAAACTTGCTCTAGTTAGTTCAGTGAATTTGGCATTAATTGTGTCAAAGCTCATTCTGATAGAATTGGCCCAATGTGTAATGGGCTACTGTGTTGTAGTAATCAGGTCAGTTCAAACAATGATTTCCTAAGCTGAGTGAAGTGGTTTTCCAAAAGGTACTCATGAAAATTTAATGTCAAGCCTCGATTTTGCTGCCTGACTCAAGTGTGTCACGCTCTCCAGCCAATAGAGCTTTCCCAGTTGGCATATACTGTAGCAACACATGGCATACAGTATGCAAGGGAAGTAAAGCAAAAACGTAGACGTACAAAATCAATATAGTTAAAGATGCTGAACATTAAATCTGACCATGAGTTCAATGCTGTTTTTTTGTCTTGTTTTATATATACGTAAATACGTATATATATATATATATATATATATATATATATATATATATATATATGCCCTATTGGCTACGCTGTCAACACCTTTTCATACTAGTGGAAGCAACATGCAGTTTGCCACGCAGAAAGCCATTCGCAGTGTATGTGTGTCGCGACACTCTTTGATGTCGCCGCAGGTGGTCACGTTGTTCCTGCAGGGTGTGAGTAGTTCCAAGCACAAGCAGCGCTGTAGTGGTTTTCAATGGAACTGACAGCGGTAATTGCGACATTTATGGGAAAATGGATAAACTAGTTTGATTATGTCATTGCATTATAACATATATTTAAATGCTAGTTTTACATTTGGAGGCAAGGCAAGGCAAATTTATTTATATAGCACAATTCAACACAAGGCAATTCAAAGTGCTTTACATCACATGAAGATCATAAAAATCACATTTAAATCAACACAACGTAGAAACGAAGACAAAAGATCGCATTTAATCACAGAATAAAAATAAATAAATAAAATAAAAATAAAACAAAAACTACTACTACTACTAATAATTGAAATCAGCAATGGAAATAAAAACAAGAGGAATAGAAAGCAGGTAGATTGAAATATATAGACAGTTATAGATATGCAGTGCTAAACAAAAGCGTTTTTAGCCCTGATTTAAAAGAGCTAACAGTTTGAGCATACTTCAGACGTTCGGGTAACTTGTTCCAGAGGTGAGGAGCATAATAACTAAATGCTGCCTCACCCTGCTTGGTTCTTGTTCTTAGAACATGCAGAAGACCGGTTCCAGACGACCTTAGGGGTCTAGATGTCTCATAGGACTCTAACATGTCAAGCATGTATTTTGGTCCAAGGCCATTAAGTGTTTTGTAGACGAGCAGTAGTATTTTATAGTCTATCCTTTGACTTACTGGAAGCCAGTGTAGCGATTTCAAAACTGGTGTAATGTGGTCCAGCTTCCTTGTATTTGTGAGGACTCTGGCTGCAGCATTCTGTACCAGCTGCAACTTCCTGACTGATTTTTTATCAAGACCTGTAAATATACTGTTGCAATAGTCCAATCTGCTGAAAATGAATACATGCATAAGTTTTTCCCTGTCTTGTTGAGTCAGAAGCCCCTTAATTCTGGTTATATTTTTTAGGTGGTAATAAGCGGATTTAGTGACGGACTTTAAATGGCTATCAAATTTTAGGTCTGAGTCAATAATTACGCCAAGGTTTCTGACTTGATTTGTAGCTGTAAGTGACATTGTGCTAAGTTGGCAGCTTATCTTTGACCTTTCCTTTTTTGGCCCAAAAATGATCACCTCTGTCTTCTGCACATTTAACTGGAGAAAACTGGAGGGGTAAGGCGACAAATGAAAACTATGTAAACCAGACATGTCCAAAGTCCGGCCCAGGGGCCAAATGCGGCCCGTGGTCAAGTTTCATCCGGCCTCCAGCCTCTGTCATAAAATCAATAGTCTGGCCCACACACAGACTTAATAAATTGGTCAGCAGTACTGCTACCAGCGTATGAAGTACCTTACACACTAAATGCTGCTCCTCATTTACCCACTAAAAGGCAGCTGCACTCTAAGAAACATTACCCCGTGTGACCCTTTACTCCCAATTTTCTAAATGGCGACCCTCAATAAAAAAAAATAATAATAATAATAAAATAAAAAAATAAAAAAAAAAAAAAGAAAGTTGACTGCAACGGCCGATGCTTCAAGGATAGGTGGAAATTGGACAATTTCTGCCTAATTTGCAAAGAGACAGTTGTTGTTTTTAAAGTGTTCGATGTGAGGCGATATTACCAAGTTGACATGTTCGACAAGATTACAGGGAAGATACGTAGCGAGAAATTGAAGCAACTTGAAGCTAGTTTAATTTCACAGCAGCAGTATTTCGCAAGAGCCCGAGAGTCGAAAGAGAACGCCACAAAGGCTAGTTGCGAGATTGTTGAAATTATTTATTTTAAAAAAATAATAAAGCAAATGTGACGCACAAAACGGCTTGCTAAAATTTGCTTAAATATATTGTTCTACGTTAAGGACGTTAGCCAAGGGTGGCCCCCCACATTTTTACCACACCAAATCTGGCCCCCTTTGCAAAACGTTTGGACACCCCTGATGTAAACTGTTACGCAGAATGGAACTTTCCCATGTGGAGTGAAAGTTTCATGTTTGTTTAAGCATTTGCACGAGAAATCGACTTTTACATTAAAATACAAGAACATTTAGGTTCAGAACAAGAATATTGTTTTTCCAGAGAATGTCTAGATTTCCTTGATTCACCTAACTGTGGTTATATATTAAAGGTAACACCATGTATGTTTGTTCCCAAGTTCTAAATCGCACATCCTAGTTTGTTTCGTCGCATTGACATATAAAAACACTTGTTTCCCAAAAAGTTGGAGGTCACATCTTTTAAATCCTATTTTCCACTTTTCTTTTTACTGTTGTACTTTCTAATGCTTATATACTGTATATATGTGTGTACATTTTCCTTTTTATTTTATAGAATTAGTTTGACCTGAAACACAAATATATTATGTTTAACAAATATTTTTGACTTAACTCAGATTTTAAATATAGCCTCTAATTTTAGCAAAACCAAACTTGTAGCTTTTTAGAGCCATTTTTCATCTAGTTTGGACCCAAGCAACACAAATAAAATGATTACAAGGCAGGAACAAAATTGTAATATTTTCTGTAACATGGTGTAATGTATAACAATAACAACTTATTACCCTTTGATAAAGAAAAACATTTTTTATTGAACAATTGGTGAAATTGGTGTCATGGTTCATGGTTACACCTAACATTTGATAGATCAGTGGCCTGTGATGGTTGGTTGTGCAGCATGGTTTCCCCAGAGAACAAGAGCAGCAGAAAAAAATGGATGGCAATGGTCAGCTGTCAAAACATGAAATAAAAGTTTTTTTTTAATATGTTTTTTGCTATTTGAAAAAATGGACTTCGTGCCCACAGCCACCAGGCACCAGCAGCAGTCCCCAGCAGAGGCGGATCTTGATAATGTGACCTACAAAAAAAAACAAAAAAAAACATTAGTTTTCTATTATAAATTTGTGTTTATTGTTTGTTGACATCACTTTTCAATCTATACAAATCTCTATAATATAATGATGTCAAACATTTTGGTGCAAAGAATACAGGTTGTCATGCATTGACTTGGTACTCTTCCATGAGGGTGATATCTTAGTTCAAAGCTTACAAAATCAAGCTAATTAGCACGTGAAAGCCAGTCGTCTACCAATACTCACAAATATAGATGCGTGAACGTCACAAAGGGCCTCTGAAAGAGTTGACAGTTTAAAAGAGGTAGCGACTTAATGAATTTATCCCTGGCGATACATTCCCAGTTGGCAGTCAGCTTAAAAAGTAGGAGAAAATCGCTCGTCACAAAGATAAAATATATGTAAAATTACACCACGCACATACAAATAACGCTCAACATATACATTATAAAGAGCCTCTTATAGAATATAGACTGTTGAAAATTCAAAAGGGACCGTTTTTATCATCAACTTACCTACGAATATACTTGACAGCCAGCCATTCGTATGAATGCGGTCCGCCCTCGTCCAAGCCATGTTTGGAACTACCCAAGGCTCCGTAACCCGGAAAACCCGGAAGTAAAATCGTATAATGGATCCCTATGGGAGTCTCGCGACTCTCTTTATAGACCCTACCCACGTGACATCACAACTCCGCTCTCCTGAATGGTACCGCCCACTTGTCCGTCAAAACATAGTGTTAACCTGTTACGGCTACGTACATTTCTCCTATTTACGGCGTGTTTTTCTGCTCCTTAACATTAATAATCAAAATGGTGAAGGCGTGTGTGGCTGTTGGTTGCACTAACAGAGAAGATGGAAGGAGATACTTGAAGTTTTACCGTATTCCGAGGGATCCAAAGAGGAGAGCGAAATGGACGGCTGCAATTCGACGTGAAAACTGGGCACCAAAAAAATCACCACAGACTATGTAGTAGTCATTTTATATAACCGGTAAGATGCATTTAAGATGTACTTAGAGGGTTTTGGGCTGACAAATAACCACAATTAAGATCATTGCGAGGCTAATCGCCGACAACATACGACGTAGTACGACATAGTTTCAAATTCAAGATGTTTGTGACTTCCCTTTCTTCCACCATCGTTATTTTTTGAATAATATTTAGCTGGTACCAAGTGAAAGAAACTGGCCTCGTCTACGGGGCTGACAAATAACCACAATTAAGATCATTGCGAGGCTAATCGCCGACAACATACGACGTAGTACGACATAGTTTCAAATTCAAGATGTTTGTGACTTCCCTTTCTTCCACCATCGATATTTTTTGAATAATATTTAGCTGGTACCAAGTGAAAGAAACTGGCCTCGTCTACGGGGCTGACAAATAACCACAATTAAGATCATTGTTAGGCTAATCGCCGACAACATACACGTATGTATGTAGTGAGAGTGCTATCGCTAAACCATATAAACATTAAAAGCCTTAACTCCATTGACAAACGACATGAAATACATTAGATTTGACAGTGGATGTTAGCAATAACAAAAGATTTTGAATTGAAAATTTCGTAACTCACCTTTCCAAGCACAAGATAGATTCCTGCCGAATTTTCGTGGACGAGGACCTGTTTCACCCAACCAGCAACGAAGTATTTATAAGCCTCCAAGCTCTTGAAGTTTTTCAAATTTTCGTGAGAATAGGCTGATTTTGTGTGGACAAGATAATTGTAAATATCAGCGTAGCAGATGTCAGGCAGACAGGGCGAAGACAGTGGGTCGAAAAACATCGATTTGGGCATCAAATATGGATCTGGCGACTGTATAGAACGAAGCTTTTCCACATAACGCCTTTTATGCAACACATCCAGTGAGTTTACGGCATCAGAAAGCACTGGGTCTTCCATGAAATGCATTTTAAATTCCTCGATCAATTGAAAACAATGCTAATACAGAGACAAAATGACGGACAAGTGGGCGGAACCACACACCGAGCACGTGGTTTTGTGACGTCGGTGGGTAGGGTATATATGGCTCTGGGAGGGGCGTTCCTAGCGTTAGTGGCCATATGGGACAGGGCAGCAAATTATGAGTACAATTGTCGTGGGGGGTCATGTCCCGAAATAAACGCTTGTTCTATTTCAAAGTGGCAAAATGTAACATAAAAAATCACGTCCAATTGTGGAATTCTTCCTTGAAATATTGCTGTTTTGGCAGAAATACACAAAGAAGACATGACAGTGGAAGCCTTGATCAATATGCTTTCTTGAAGTTTCCCAAGCTTGGGAACATTCTAAAATGGACTTTTACACCTCTTCCTGCTCAGCTAAATGGTATCTCACAGCACTTTGGATGGAACTGTAGCTCATGATTCACATTAAACTGTCATGTTTGTGTTCTTAGTATTTTTTTCTTTATTCAAGTCTCTGATTTAGCTGGGGTCACGCTATGCACCTTAGGAGCGCTGGCTGTATTTAAGAACTCCTGTGTCTATCGGCTTTGTCGGACAATTGCCTTGCTTACCGCTGTCTGCATGTCATTATCTTTGTGGTCCCCGACGTTTGTACGATTATATCCGAGTCTGATCATTTAGATTTTTTTTGTGCTCTGTTTTCCTATGGACTTTGTGATCTCAATAATTGTACTACTACTTTGTTATACTCGCATTTTCTGGCATGCTCCCTTAGTTGTACTGTGTTATACTCGCGTTTTCTGACATGCTCCCTTAGTTGTACTTATTAAACACAAACATTCCCTATTCCTGGTCTCCGAGTCTGTGATTGGATCCACATTAACAGCTAGCCGTTCATTACATAAACTCCTCATTTTCACAGAAACTAGTAGAGCTCTTTCTTTACAGCTGCCGTAATCTTCCCTTCCTCATTAAAATGACGTCCTGGGGGTGCCGGCTGTGGCTAAGTAAGCACTATGGGGATCCTTGCTTTTGCTATTGCATTGCATATTGTCGCGGGATTCTTTCACACCAGGCTGCTGCTAGTGAAAAAAAGGGCTTTCCCGTTCCATACTTCAGTCACCTGACTTTGTCGGGAGATGCAGGGAGACTCCTGCGCCCAAAAATACTTCCCAGAGGGTATTCCCTTTCAAGTACCGTTTTCAATAGTGTGTTTAGTGGCATAATGAACACACCATTTGATCGTTGAGATGGCTTTATTTGCTCGCTGGATGTGTTGGCATAGTAAGTACAGCTGTAACAATGAAATCGGTTGCCTCATTAACTCACACTTGACTTGAATAGAGCGCTTTTGCTCTCACCCGCACTCACTTCCGGGCATGCGCATCGTGCATTTTTATGCACATAGAAAGCTGCAGGGACGCTCGACAGTGTTGGCAATAGCACAAGCGGCAAAAGATTGACAGTGCCACACAAAAATGCCTTTTGTCTCTACATAATGTACTACATGGCTGTTCTTGCACAGTAAACAATTGACACATTACATTGTTCTCCTTGCCAAATGTCGGTTTTAAATTTGTAATTAGAAATACACTTATAGGCATTAGTTGGTTACTAGAACTACTGTGAGGTCAATCAAAGTTTGAAGATACGGTATATTCAATTTTTTGGGGAGAAATTACAGCCTACACCTTAATCAAACCACAGGTTATCCGTCTCTGATACTGAATGTCATATACTGTAAATACAGTACTTTTATAGACTTGGCTGATTTATTTCCTTCCCAAAGATTTGGTTTCTAAATTGTATATAGTTTCTCTTATTGGATCGACATACGATCCTTTCAACATCTGACGTACAATTTGATTCGTCATTTGGCTCGAAATATCACGACATGCTCGAAATATGACGATTTATGACAGTGCCGCAATTGAATTGTTTTCTCTTAAAACCGGCGCACGTCGGATTTTCCTGTGAGAGATATCAAGATGGGTCCCAAGAGGGTTAGTGCAGGTGGCCCCGGGGTCCTGTTGACTGACCAGCCTCCTGGGAAAGCCCCAGTATTTCCGTACACCATTTCGCCCCGATACAAGATGAATAAAATCATCATATTTTTATTTGCTGGGGAAGAAGTATGTGCGTGTGCGCATGCATGCATGTAATTGTAGGTGTGCGTGCATGTTTGTGAGTGTCATAAATATGAAAAAAAACTGCGGACAAAAATGTATTATTATTATTAGGTGTATTTCGAAAAAAAAAAAAAAAAAAACAGTCTCCAAGTTTTTACTTCATCAGACTGAATGTTCTCCACAAAGCTCTCTATCTCCACCTACTCCAGATTAGATTGACTCATGTATTTGTCCTTTATTATTACCCTACATTCTCACTGGCAGTCCAAGTGTCCCTTGTCTTATGCATCCTTCGACTTTCAATCATTTCCCTTTAATATGACTTTAGCGCAATGTTCTGCACTCTGTTTGATTGTGTCTTTGTCAGAAAAGAACATTTGCCTTATGCAACACACTGTCCAGCTACCACATGGATTATGAGGATGCAATAACACATGACCAACAATCAAGTTGCACAGAAAGTGTGCTGTTAAAGTCTGTTTATGCCAAGGAGACAATTTGTTTTAAGGCTTCTTTTATGGGGAAAAACAGATTGGGGTGTTTTTCTTGGCAGGAATGGTTTTAGTGACCTTTTTCATTGCCTCACATGCACATATAATTTTCTTCTAGTTCAGTTTATTTATCACATGGTAAAAAGAACAATGTGTGTGCACATGTTCATCACATATGCTAAAGAAGGTTATTCAGTACTATCACAATTTAGAAACTTACTGTTAACAGATGATTGAATAAATATACTCTCAACAAGTCTTCTACTTTTTAGTCAAAGAAGAAAGAAAAAAAAAAAAAACGTGTAACTATAAAATTATAGTATAAATGTTCGATGGAAAGCAGACCAAAGGATCATGTAGCATCTCATTCAGTAATATTCTTGTGTCAACAATTCCATACAAATAACAATAGATACGATTTGATACTGTAATGTATAATATATGCTAAATACATAATAAATACATATTTCAGGTCACACTGCTCTTTTGCGTTTTTTGTTTTGATTCAATGTAATTTGAGACAACCTGAAATATGAATCTTTATCACATGAATAGGGTATGCACACTTTCTATTTAGCGATGTGTTCGTAACATAATGCCAAATAATTGCATCTTGTGCAATGTTACTTTGTTACTCTGCATATCATTGTACTGACATACAAACAGCTGCACTAAAGTTGGTATTTGTTTTGGGTAAATAGAATGATCAGCACAGATTCTGCAAACCCGTCAGAAAAGCTTAAACCACAGTGACTCAAATTCCTAAAGCAACAAATGGTTGCCAGCAAATTCACAAACACATACAAGGGCCCAAAAGTGTCCACTTTGTCCAAACGCGCGCACACTGGTGGCTTTGTTCTGTGCGACTGCTTTAATCTTTAATGCGTTTTGGTAGCTGGTGGGTACTGATGTTTGGTCCTCGAGATTGCCTCAGACTCTGCTGTTGTCACACTACAGAGGTCAGTCCAATAACTTAGCTCTCATGGGTTGAAATATACAGGCCACATCAGACAAGTTACACACATAAAGACAAAACAAAAAGCACATTGCCTGCATACAGAAGTACTCATATCAGCAAATATATCCAAGACATGCATTAAATTCCAGTGACATACTTTGTAAATGACACAGTGTTGATGCATTTTCAGTTAGCAGATCTTTGTGCAACATTGAAACCCTATCCTTTTGAGTAAACCGAAATGTTATGAACACAGTTCTGTGAGGCATATGATAGCAACGTGTCTCACACTCTGAATTGGAACATAGTCTTTCAATTACAATGTACAAATCAGCTCATGGAAGATACAGACCTTTGTTCCCACTTCCCTGATGAGTTTCATTTCAAAGATACATTATAATAATAAAATGGTGGTGTTTTCAGTGTGCCAATTTTCTGAAGTTGAAAACGTCCCTTTATGTGTCCATTATGAGGGAAAATTCACTTTTCTGTCCTTGAACATTTAAGACCAAGAACATTTCACACCCAATAACCATAACATTAGAAGGTTGCATAGTTCATAGAGTTTTAAGAGTGATGGGCACCACAAAAATGTGGCCAGAACAACTTCGGCTGTGTGTAAGCAAGACACATTTGGGATTTTAACTTCTTACAGCAACTTCAGTTACCCATTTCACTTAATATCAACAAAATTAGAATGCAGTAATAGAAAATAATAAGCAACATAATAACCTCTACACAATAATGACATTCACAGCGATTCACAAGAAGTATTTATCCAATTCAGTGTTTCTTAACTATGCTAAAGAATCAGAACCCAACGAGTTTCACATATGCACTCACCGAACCCTTTGGAATAACGTACCACACGTTACACGTCACCTTTGCTCATTAATATTCATGACGGTAGCAACTGTTGCTCGGAGGGTCAAACTCGCGTTTGTCCCTCATGCTCGATGCATGTAAGTAGTGTACGAACGAGATGTTTACTGAGCTAAGCCTACCAACTGTCTCCGAAAAAGATGTCGCTGGCGCCAAATTCAATGGTACAGATGTAGAAGAACATACAAATGTTCAGTTAAGGAGATGGCTTGAGTGTTGAGGGCTGAAAAAGACAGGAAAAAGAGCCGACCTGATCCAGACCTTTTTCTTGTTTCTCCTGTTTCAACAAGCTATCCTTTACCACCATATGCCCTGTCTTTCTTAAATATTATATCCTCTGTTTGTCTTATGTCTTTAATCGTTCTTGGGGGTAATTTATATTGCTATTTTTGTGTAGCCATCGCAAATGCTACTAGTGACAGCCAACGAGCAATTTTAATTTTTGAGAAATAACAAATCTTAATTCTTTTAATTTATTTACACTTCCCCCTCACTAAGGTTGTTTCTTTACAACAGAAAAGTAAAGCTGTTAAATCTACAGCCTATCTGTAGGCAAGGAATGGCTAAAAAATACCTAAAAGACCCAGGCCAAACATGGCTGAATTATTTAAATATCCTTACTTTGGAAAATAGGCCTACAAGACTGTTCTTATATATAAACACATTTTCCCTTTTATATTTTTTTCAGGGCATTCATTGTCAGACAAAAACAGCACGGCAAAACGCCACACTAAAAAATAAGTAAAAATATCAAAATGGCTTACCTCTTTGGGGTAGGCAATGTTCAGGACTGTCAATCAGTCAACCTTGCTGGCGTTAAACTGGCCTTTTGGACATCTGCACAAGTTGATCCATTGTTCACATTTTTTCTCTCTGAGTTTTTGGCTTAGGGAAACGTATGAAGAAAACATCCTTCATAGGTGGACGGTCGTCTAGAATGTCTAGAATCATTTCTACAAGCTCCAGCAGTGTTTACTTTGTATGTTCTTTTTTGAAAGATAACCGGCAGAAAACAAGCAGTACTAGCATTGGTTGTATGCGAGCGCGCTTCTATGTTGACCCTCTTCCGGTTTACAATGGTGACGTCACGCAGCCTTGCGGTCTAAAAATAGCATTCGTGCAGTACTCGATTCGATAAAGCATTTTTTTCCTTCAATTTTACACAGCCTTGCGGTCTAAAAATAGCATTCGTGCGGTACGCGATTTGATGAAGCATTTTTTTCTTTCAATTTTAAAAACCGATATGGCTAAGCTTGCAAGCTAATATCGAGTAAACAAATAATCGTTTGAATTTCTTCTCATTTGGACGGCATGTTTTTAAACAGGTCAAAATTTGATGTAGTGACCATTCAATTTCTGTCATGTTTACATCTCAGATATTTATATTTTATTAGCAGGCAAAATATTCAACAAAACATACACAAAATCAATATTTACTTGAATCTTTACATAAAAAAATACAACAGTGTGAGACAAAAAATATTACAAATAATTTTGCCTTTTCCTGTTGCTTTTCACGTTGAAAATGAAATGACTTTCATTTCACACTGTTTTTTTCATTTCTCCATTATCATTCTATTGTCGTATCCTTGCATCCAATACTATTATCACTGCATTAAATGTGACGCAGTTTTATTTTCTTTTTATGCCAGTGGAGTCCACACTGCCAGTGGGTTTGTTGTACTTCCTCGTACCAAGCGTGAGTCAACCTTCCATAGAGCAAATTAGTTTCTCCTCTCATCAGATAGAGGACTAGGAAGTTGAAAAAAAAAATCAACAAAGCCAGTAAAATGGGGGTAAAACCAGTCCAACACCTGGTCTAAAATGCTACTTTGCATAGATTTAGTGCAGCGTACAAAAATACGTAGGGCCCTGTGTGTCTGAACCTTCGCCGAACCCCTGGGATTCAATCAAATCCTGGTTAACTCATTCAGTCCCAGCCATTTTCACCGGAGCAAGGCCCTTCGCTCCCGGCCGTTTTACTGGATTTTGACAGATTTTGCAAGGCCCACTGAAAATTATGTTCTATTGCTATATAAACATGGAACCCACCAAAAGAAAGATTAGACTTTCTTCTTTCAGCAGAAAAACAATTTAGTTCATACCTTTTTTTCATTCTTTAGAAATCAGCATTAGAAAATAGCTGATTTTGAGCAATATTCCAATTTCTGATGAAAAAAAAGAGAAATTGAGCTTTTTGTGAAAGCGTACATTTCAAACATAACTTTGAATGAATGGAATTTTATTGTCATCATCATCGGTATCATTGACAATCATTGACAATTACAAAATGTGATATGATTTGCCCGAAGGAACCGAAGAAGACGACAAAGGTGGACGAGATGAAGCATATGCTTATCAGTTTCTTGTCCCCCATACAACTAAAGACGCACATTCAGGCATGGAACATACATCAAAACTGTAAAATAACACAGTCAACAATCTGGATTTAGTAACTAAGCGTCCAGTCAAGCAGCTCGATTGTGTACAAGGTTATGACTTTGTCATGTCCCTGACATTTTTGCATCTGTTTGCTGTGGAACATTTTGTTGTGGCTATGTGTGTGACATGTTATCACAGCTGGTGTGAGTAGCGACTCAAAATGCTTTTCTTATAAGTCTAAAAGGATACATTGCTGAGGTGTACATGGTGGCAACAATTGGTGCACACAAGGTCACTGTAACAGTTTCATCAGACATGAATGTCTACAACATGCTGTACATATTTTATCCCAAGATTAATGTCTCCACAACGAAAACATGCTTATTATTCGTTTTATGCAGTATCTTTTCCATATACTCAGTAAACTAGCCATTTGAATCAGGAGCTCGGTAGACACAGCAGATAATTATGTTTTTACAATTGGGGATTAGGAGTTAGGGTTAGGGTTTAGATTGTCAATCATAATTGCAACACCCCCTCCCCCCTTAGATGCCCGATACATTTGTGTCATGTTATATCCGTGCAAATTAAAGTCAGAACCTTTGTTGTCTTTAGTAGATAATCCTTAATGTGTTCAAGATTCTTGTAACTCCTGCCGTTGCTGTGTAGTATTTACAGTTATCCAGCTATTGTAGTGAGTTGGTCAAGACTCGTAATAGCTTTAATCTTCATATCTTGCGTCTTGACAAGGATCCTGCAATCCGAGACCCAGGTGTTGGCTATTTTCCCAGCTTTCTTGAGTTGACGTGCTTTTCTTGCAATTTCAGCATTTCGGTGAGTCAAGTTGTCATTCAAAAAAATCTTCGACCCTTTCAGGTTTGCTGGTTAAGCAGGGCAGTCTAGGTCTTGTGGTCTGCCAGCTTCATGAGCACCGTCGCCGGTCCTCTCCCCCCAGATGGGAGCAGAAGGCAGCGACGGATGTCTAGCGGTTCCATGTTTATTCCATACTCTTTCAGCTTGGCAATTGCCAGTTGCGCCACTGTGTCCCCTGGGCCAGGCGTCAGTCGTAATCCAGAAATGATGAGCTCATTTGCGCGTCGGCACTGGTCGAGATCGTCAGCCAAAATTTCCAGCTTCTTGATGAGCACATCTCTCTCCTCGACTGCCTGCTTGAGTTTCTCGTTTTCAGCGCGAATTAAATGGAGCTCTCTGACGATTTCTTGATTCTGGTTTTGAATCAAGCCAGTCAAGGAGACCTCCAACTTCTGTATGGAGGATTTTATTTCATCCAAGTCTCCAGGTTTCAAATTCTTTGGAGCCATACTGGGAGTCGAGCTGTCTGGCCCTGAGCGCTCACCGGTTAAGATAAGAGAGTACTCAGAGTGCGTCTGTATGCTTTGAAGGCTGAGCAGCGAATCTCTTTGACTTTAACAAGCTATTTTTTCGCTTATGTGACATTCCAAACATCTGAATAATATTTTCGTTCTACAAAATAACAAACAACAAGACAGAGCTTTTGATCGCAAAGTAACAATTTATTCACACATAACTAAACTATTGAACTGTTGAACTATTTGCGCACATAACAACAGAGAAGGCTCTCGGCTGCTCCCGATTGAATGACATGGCTCCAAGTAATCTGATGAGTCTGGATCAATATCGGTCTCACTTTTTTCATCATCTTCATCGTTGGTTTCAACCTCGGGCTAAAGAGTGACGCAACGTGAGCTCCGCAGAACGCGTGTGGAACCTGACGCTGTTGTGGACGTCACCGTCTGTCTCATCAAGATAGATTTTTTAAAATCCTTCTTTGACGATGTTTTCGTTTTCTTTTCAAAACACTCCTCCAGTGTCATTTGCCTTTTTTTTCCCGATCGTTCTCCAAATTGTTCTCAAATTCTCACGCGTCTTCACAAGATCCCTCCAACTTCCGTTTCCTGACTATTTTTCTTCACTTCCTTTCTTGGCCTGAGATGAGTTCTTACCAAATGCGTTACTGACCTCCAGTGGCCAGTTTTATTGCTTTAAAATGGGTTTTGAGCTTTGTGCATAGTATCTTAGATAGATCGGAACCTATAGATGCCTTTTGTCAAAAAAAAAAAAAAAGAAAAAGACGTATAAATAAGTTTTTGGGACACTGAAGCAATTAAAAATAGAACGTATTTATACTTTTTTGGGAGCAAATGAGTTAAGAACCACTAATCTAATTACATAGTGAACACTTTTAAAAGAATGTATTGTATGTCACAGAAATTCTATGCATTCTTATGTATGAATAAAAAAAATTCATCGTCTCAACTTTGCTCCTGGTCAAAGCTATTTGTAACACTCTCAGGGGCAGTATTGTATCAATTTTTTTCTGGGTTGGAACAAACCAGCCAGCACACCTGCTGACTGACCCTTTGAATAAGACTTTGGTGTGTATATTTTCATTAACCAAGAGAGGAGAACAAATACAAGTCTATTTAGCCCAACAACTTAGTGGATGAGACAATACAGACATCAACGTGAACCTTGCTGCTCGCTTTGCAAGGTGAATTTGAAATATGACTGCTTAAAAAAGAGCCATGGTTTTACTTTGTATGTCAAGGCACTTAGAGGATTGGGGGCCTGGGCAAGTTACATTCACATAGCAAAACATTAAAGCTGAAACCTGATTGGACGAAAAAAAAAAATGACATGACATGACAGGACAGGACAGGACATATAGCTGGACACCCATGACAATAGCAATTCAATGAAGTTAATAGAAAATGCATTAATGTGATTCAACTCAGTGTTTCTGAATAATTCAACTTCAGCCAGTACCGAAGGCCTTGACGGCCATGACTTTCACTACTGAATTCAAGAGGTGATGCCTATAGAAATCAAATTGATTGGCTCCAGAAACTAGTCTCCATTTTCACATTTTGGTCTTTAGGTTTTGGTTTAGGGCAGTAATACTGTATGTAAGAATTTGTATTTCAGAGCCAGAGGGTTATTACTCAACTACTACATTACTGTAAACAAAATGGAAGCATATCAACACATTTTTGAGCGATGCTAGTTTGCCCCCCAGGCGACTGTTGAGGCAACCTTGAGCCAAACACTCTTACCACCTCCAGCTGTTTGTGTGTGTCCGTGTGTGTCTGTCTGTCTAAATGTGTGTGTAGACCAGGGGTGGGCAAACTATCCCACAAAGGGCCGCAGTGGGTGTGGGTTTTTGTTGCAACCCATTAAGAGGACACATTTTCACCAATCTGCTGTTTTACAAGTGCAGTCAGTCGATTGCATTCAGGTGCTTCTCATTTCTGCTGAAACCTCATTGGTTATACTATCTATGCTGGGTCAGTTGGAACAAAGACCAGGACCCACTGCGGCCCTCGAGGACCGGTTTGCCCACCCCTGGTGTAGACTAACTTTATAGAAGTAAGATGTGGATCGTTTTGTTAAAAGTAAGATCTTTTAGATTTCGATCATTAATCGGGTACCGTTAATTGTTTTTCTGCTGTTCTTCAAAAGCCCACTTGACGGGATTTTGTTACTGTTACATGGGTATGGTGGTGACGTGGGTTAGTTTGCGATGCAATATTTTGAATATCCTTTAAGCAAATTTAACATGATCTGCTCTTGGAGGTAAATGTGCTTGCACTTCTGTATAAAAATACTCCGTGCACTTCGACAACCTAAACATTCAAATATGTTTTTTAAAGTGTGGTTGTCGTCCTCCACCATTTTAGGACTGTCAAGTACTCCAAATTTTAATGGGGACGTGAAAATCTTTTCTGGGTATAATCAGCATATTCACACCTAGAACAGCATATACTGTTCCTCAATCTTTACCAGATGCATTGTGACACATATCGACCAATTTAACAAAACATGTTACAAAACAACATATGCTTTGCATCGTCTCATTTTAATCTCAACATTTAAGCATTTAATGACAATTGTCAGTAGCTTTACTTTAAAACCCTACTTAACACACGTCTGTGAAATTCTATTGTTAAATAGTACGAATATTGAATAAATATGTCATAGCTGTTTAAACTGTGTTAGAAATTGTAAGCTCCAGCTATGTATCAAATCTTGGAAGGCATATGAAAATGTCCCAGATGGGATGAGAAAGTAAAAAGTTTTCGTACCTCTCTCACTATCTCGTCAGTCACACGGTGTGAAATGAATAAATGAAGTTATAATGTACTCGTATAGGAAAATCCCACTTGACATACAACCAGCCAGGTCCCGGAATGCATTAAATTCATATGTAGAGTAGTGGTGTGCCATCTTAGGCACCCCACGATTCGATTCCATTAAGATTCAGGGTGCAACAGGTTTAAAAAAAAAAAAAAAAATTAAAAAAAAAAAAAAGATTCAGGGTGCAACGATTCGATTATTGATCAATGATCATGGTATTGACGATGATCACGGTTATCGCGATTATCGATGCATCGTACATTTCTAATTAATAAAGTAGCCCAACAAATTTATGTCCAGTATTTATTTAAAATGTCCTAATGATTCAAAAGGAGCAATGGAAACATGCCCACACAACAAAAAGCTGCACTTAAGCTGTTTTTTTTTTTTTTAAATTATATATATATATATATTTTTTTTTTTACAAGAAAGTGCAAAAACAACAACCATTTTAAAGGGAGTACTTTTTTCTCTCAACAATACAATAAAATTTACACAGGGGGAAAAATTCCACTTTTTCTGGAAACAAGTTTCTTTAGAAATAAGACTTCTTTTAACCAGTATGCTTTGTTTTCACAGATTTCTGTACTATTTGACATGTTTGTAGTGTTACCGCTGTACTTCATCATGGTTTTACATGTTCTGCATATGAAATACACGTTAGCGAATTAGCTAATTAGCTTAGCGCTAGCTATTAACATCTCAAAAACAACAACAATAAAGGCTAAACGGTAAAAGAGGGCTCGTGTCCTCACCTCTTATAGATGCACACGGGTCTTAGCAACACACTCAGGACATTTTTGAATTGAAATGCCTTAAATCTACTGCTGGACATCTGAAAGACAAGGAGCTCTGTGCCTGCCTGTCTCATACACAAATTTATTTTCTAGTCTTTTAAAAAGGAGTAAATCTCTCTCTCAGTAACCGGCAGCATCCATCACAACGTTGTGCGTGCGTCCGTTAATGGTTTCCAGAAGGCAGACGTGTCTTGAATTTCATTCCGCTTCGAGCGGCTGTCATAAAGTTATGAGAGAAAATCATTGTTTTTTAACCTTTATGGATTGTAATCGAATCGTCGTGCGTCGAATCGCGATGCATCTAATAATCAATTTTTTTTAAACTCCTCTAATGTAGAAGTATCACTGTACTATACATTTTGACATTCAAAGTTTGCATGCATCATGCCTTATTTGTTTAGCGAGAACTTACTGTATTTATTCATATTCCCCTATATCAAATCGTACCAGATATTTAAATTCTGATGGATATAAGTGTGTGTCCTTGTCTACCAACCATTTCCATTTCTTTATTAAAATAATAATAATAATAATAATTTTCAACTAATAAAAAGGTTTCCCAATTAAAAGTAATTGCCTGAGAAAAGAGTAAAGTCACTGGCGAGCTTCTAGGAAAATAAAATAAAGAAATGAATGCAATGTGTTTGCTATTGTGTCTGTTATTGTAATACATTTTCCCCTTAATTTGAACTCTTGCCACCTTGTCATCCACACTTTAACTGTATTTTAGCACAAAAATAAACACATCGCAAGATTTCTCCCTGTCAAATTGAGTTACAGCTGTGGGCCATGTCGATGTTAACTGGAGCATGAATTATCTTTACACATTATTTTTGTAACACTTGAGATTCCATTGCTTTTGAGTTCAAAAGATGTACTGTGAATAATAAACTCCTGCTGGATAATTAATTTGGTATATATGTTACCTGCATCAGCTTGACCTTTACTTCATACTATATTGATGGTTTTAGATTGATGTTGTCTGAGATATATAAATTATGATGGTTTTCTTCTTTTTTATTATTTATTTATACCATATGAGATGGTAAAAATATAAGATGCCTATTTTTCCACCACAGCAGTGATGGACAATAATTGTAGATGTTAAATTACTAAGCAGCTCTTTAAATCTTTACGTTTTCAGTAATAACCACAATATTATTATTTTTGAAAAGAACATATAGTTAGGTGTTCCATCTATTCATATGATGTACGTGTATCTAGTATATTTTGTAAATGAATACTCTAAAATAACTAAAATTTTAGGCTGTTCATAATCATATTTGTTGTTGTGATTTACTCCCACAACGAGGTGAGTGTTCACACAAATACAGAGAGGCAGATAAAGTACAGACAGTGCAGTGCAACAAAAACATGCACATTTTCAAGGGATGCATGCACTGGTAATATTATGCATGAACATTAAAAAAAGCAATGTATTTTAACTAAAATTATAAGCCCACTGGAAAGGTTAAGATATTACAAACAATAAAAGATCCTCACACACACATAAACAAAGGAAACATCTGGGATGTGCTTTCATATGTTGTTCACAGTTGTCGCTTTTTGGAATTTTTTTCATCCCGAACATATATATTTTATTTTCCTGGATTTGATACACAAAAAAGCTCAGTGAGCCCACCTTGGCCAAATCTCACATTCTTTCTCCACATCCAATTCACTCTCATCTCTATTTCACACCTTTTTTTTTTCTTTATGATTGCCTTTTTTTCCCCTTCCGTGCATGTCTGCAGCTCTTCCACCTTGTTTCAAGCTTTCTTATTTTGGCTCAATCTGTCACTCATTTTTCTATCTCCATTATTCTTCCCAAACTGTTTTTACCCATTTTTACTGGCCTAATACATTATTCACATCCTTTTACTTCCTTATTCCCACTACCTTCAAATTTTGGGTGGCCATGAGGAAGTAAATTGACAGTCCAGGTCTGCCATTTATCCTCATTTGCTGTCAAACATATGAGTGATTCCCATTCAGAATGATTGAGTGGGGCGGATGATTTGGTAGGAAGGGGATGTGTTGGGTCAAGAAGACGGAGGACACCTAGTCTTTATCACTTTCCAACAGATGTCTTTAACTAGTGTACCTTTTAAACAGGTGAAATGAAGTGCCATCAAGGCACATAAGAAATAAGATTGGCTATATATTTACAGAAGAAGGTTGGAAGTGTTTAAATCCTGCATAAGTCCCCCTCAATACTCCTTCAAGTTATAAAAAGCAGAAGTCCCCCTTTGAGTGATTATTCATAGGGCAGAAGTGTTTGCGGGTGTTCAACTCAGCATTAACACAAACACACAGGCCCACACACCCCCACAGCTTGCCACTTCATCACCATGACCAGCGAAAGCCCCAGCAACACAGCCAATGCCAGAAGAAGAGCTTAATTTTCAGCGCCTTCGACAACAACCCGTTCAAACCGAGTTTAACTCTGATTGCTTGTTTGTGAGTGTGTGGATGTGCAAACAAATAATTAAGTACTGACTGAACATTTTCGGAGGTTAACAGGTGACACATAATTATAGTATTATTAAATGCATGAAATGTTCTGTTTACAGAATACTGGTTTCCAATAACAAGCATTGATCAAGTCATTGCTTTTATTGTGCATTGAATAATAAAAGTAATAAAGTGAAGTGTTGACTTTGATTATGGATGTACAATCCCAAGAGAAAAGCAAAAAGTATGGAATCCCCAGTCTCGGACGAGCACTCACTCAGATATTTTATTATGTAGAAAAAAAACTCAGATAAAAGGCTTGAAAAAATAATGAATTAGTTCAAAAGTGCAACTCTTTAGCATTCAGAAACACTAAAGGAAATGAAAAAAAAACTTTGTGGTGGTCAGTAAATAGTACTTCTAGAGAGCAAGTACAGGGAAATACAGTGCCTTGCAAAAGTATTCGGCCCCCTTGTGTTAATACTTTGTAGCGCCACCTTTTGCTCCAATTACAGCTGCAAGTCGCTTGGGGTATGTTTCTATCAGTTTTGCACATCGAGAGACTGACATTCTTGCCCATTCTTCCTTGCAAAACAGCTCGAGCTCAGCGAGGTTGGATGGAGAGTGTTTGTGAACAGCAGTCTTCAGCTCTTTCCACAGATTCTCGATTGGATTCAGGTCTGGACTTTGACTTGGCCATTCTAACACCTGGATACGTTTATTTTTGAACCATTCCATTGTAGATTTGGCTTTATGTTTTGGATCATTGTCCTGTTGGAAGATAAATCTCCGTCCCAGTCTCAGGTCTTGTGCAGATACCAACAGGTTTTCTTCCAGAATGTTCCTGTATTTGGCTGCATCCATCTTCCTGTCAATTTTAACCATATTCCCTGTCCCTGCTGAAGAAAAGCAGGCCCAAACCATGATGCTGCCACCACCATGTCTGACAGTGGGGATGGTGTGTTCAGGGTGATGAGCTGTGCTGCTTTTACGCCAAACATATCGTTTTGCATTGTGGCCAAAAAGTTCAATTTTGGTTTCATCTGACCAGAGCACCTTCTTCCACATGTTTGGTGTGTCTCCCAGGTGGCTTGTGGCAAACTTTAAACGAGACTTTTTATGGATATCTTTGAGAAATGGCTTTCTTCTTGCCACTCTTCCATAAAGGCCAGATTTGTGCAGTGTACGACTGATTGTTGTCCTATGGACAGACTCTCCCACCTCAGCTGTAGATCTCTGCAGTTCATCCAGAGTGATCATGGGCCTCTTGGCTGCATCTCTGATCAGTTTTCTCCTTGTTTGAGAAGAAAGTTTGGAAGGACGGCCGAGTCTTGGTAGATTTGCAGTGGTCTGATGCTCCTTCCATTTCAATATGATGGCTTGCACAGTGCTCATTGAGATGTTTAAAGCTTGGGAAATCGTTTTGTATCCAAATCCGGCTTTAAACTTCTCCACAACAGTATCTCGGACCTGCCTGGTGTGTTCCTTGGTTTTCATAATGCTCTCTGCACTTTAAACAGAACCCTGAGACTATCACAGAGCAGGTGCATTTATACGGAGACTTGATTACACACAGGTGGATTCTATTTATCATCATCGGTCATTTAGGACAACATTGGATCATTCAGAGATCCTCACTGAACTTCTGGAGTGAGTTTGCTGCACTGAAAGTAAAGGGGCCGAATAATATTGCACGCCCCACTTTTCAGTTTTTTATTTGTTAAAAAAGGTTAAATTATCCAATAAATGTTGTTCCACTTCACGATTGTGTCCCACTTGTTGTTGATTCTTGACAAAAAAAATTAAATTTCATATCTTTATGTTTGAAGCCTGAAATGTGGCGAAATGTTGCAAGATTCAAGGGGGCCAAATACTTTTGCAAGGCACTGTATATATGGAATCACTCCATTCTGAGGAAAAAAATATGGAATCATGAGAAACAAGTTTAGTTTAGTAGCACCACCTCTGGCTTTTATGACAGCTTGCAGTGAGGCATGGACTTGATGAGTATTCTTCATCAAGTTGGTGCCAACTCTCTTTGATTGCAGTTGCCAGATCATCCTTGCAGGTTGGAGCCTTGCTGTGGACAATTTTTTTCAATTTCCACCACAGGTTTTCAATAGGGTTGAGATCTGGGCTACTTGCAGGCCATGACATTGACTGAATGAGTCTTTAAAATCTGTGTACCTCTTCCCTCTCGTCCAATCAGTGATTAATGAACTTTGTCTCTCCGTTAATTTAATTTCGCTTTTCGCTTTTTGATTTTTTTTTTGTTTTGTTTTTTGTTTTTGTTTAGTTATTTGCAGGTGGTTTTGGATTTGTCGTTCTGTTCTTTGATTTGCCATTGTGTCATTTGATTTGTCATAATGTTTTGTTGTTTGCTGCTGTTTTATGATTTGCCGTTGTTTTTTTTTAAATTTTTTTTTTATTATTTCTTTTTGTTTTTTTATTTGCCCTGAGTTTTCAAATTTGCACTTCTTATGTTATTTGCCCTAGTGTTTTGTACTTCACAGCCACCATATTCTGTTTAACTTTTTGGATTGCATTAGATTGGTGGATTTTTGCTTGTTCCTTTAGCTTTCAAGATCTTCTGCTGAATGACAAGGACTAAAAAAGTATAAGTAAAATAAAATTATCGAAACCCTTGAACCTGTCTTGTCTCTTAAATATTTAGGCCAGTAATATGGGTCGTAACAGAAGGGTACTGCCCTAAAGAGATATCCTTGATCTCACATTCTGTCATCATGACTCTTCCCCTCCTTTCGTACTACTACTGTAAATTCCTTCACCGACCTGGGTAACATAAATTATTTGACTTGTTTGTTACCCTGATTTTAACTGATGATGAACATCTGATTGTTAGAATAAAAAAAAAAAACGATTATTTAAAAGTGTCAGTTAGTTTGCAGAGGTCTTTATTCCACGGAGCTGAAACTGGTGCTCGTTCCGTGCTCGTGCTTGGGTGAGCACCGTTTCGTTCTGTTTCGATCACCCAAGCACGAGCACTAGCACCTGAAAACGGGTGCTCAGCAAGCACCAACTCATTGCTGAGCCAGACGAGAGCCAGCAAAGGGCTAACTATGCCAGTTGGGCTGGGCGCGGGTTCATTGATGGCGCAGGGGCGTGAGGCCGGGTTATTTCGCTAGTAAAGACACATAAATTCATAGCAAATCCAAACCTTGAGCAGAATGGACGTAAGCCTAAGCAGCACTGGTGACGCATGGCGTGGCCCCAATTTGGATCCTTTGCACATGGAAAGCCAAATGGGGTTTGGGAAGCATGCAAAACGGACCAGCAAAGCACAAGCACCAGCAGTGAACGAGCACGCTCATTCTTTGGGTGGAAAAGGGGTAAAAGATTACTTCCCCATTCAAAAGTGTTCATGGCTAATAAAATAGGTCACACATTGACAACCAAACACTGTAGTTAAAATGTGGCCGATTCAAAGCACCATATGAGTGTAGCAACATTACTCGGTATACAGTGCTGCTCGAAAGTTTGTGAACCCCACAGCGATGGTCAGATTTTTTGTAAAAAAAACTAAAATAACCTTATTAAATGTTAAGTTATACCCAAATCCACAATACTGACATTCCAAATAATGGACTGAAACAAAAGAAATAGTTATATTGTCATTCTTTCTTTAACAAAAGTGGTTGATTTAAGAAAAACTCAGATATCATGTGTGCAAAAGTATGTGAACCCCTTCAGTTAATAGGATATTGCGCCTCCTTTTGCAGAGATTACCTCAACCAAACGGTTTCTGTAGTGACTAATCAGCCTCTCACATCTACTTTGGGGGATTTTTGCCCATTCTTCCTTGCAGAACGCAGTCAGTTGAGAGAGGTTTGATGGGCGTCTGGCATGAACTGCTCGCTTCAGGTCCCGCCACAGCATTTCAATGGGATTTAGGTCAGGACTTTGACTGGGCCAGTCCAGAACACGAATCTTCTTCTTTTTCAGCCATTCCTTGGTTGTATTGCTGGAATGCTTTGGATCATTATCATGTTGCACGATCCACCTTCTGCCAAGCTTTAACTTCAAAACAGATGGCGTCAGGTTATGTTCTAGGATTTGACAATATTCCTCAGAATTCATGATTCCCTGGACTATGTGGAGTTGTCCAGGTCCTGAGGATGAAAAGCAAGCCCAGATCTTGACATTCCCACCTCCATGCTTCACTGTTGGGAGAAGGTTCTTTTGGTGGTATGCAGTGTTGACTTTTCGCCAGACATGGCGGTTTTGGTTGTGACCAAACAGTTCAATTTTGCACCTACATCAGTTGATGAAAACTCTTTTTAATTTAGTCTCGACAACACAACTGTTAAAAAAACAAAAAAAAAACTACTGAATTGATTGATTAGGAAATCAGGTTGAAATAATAGAAAATTCCAAAATGTTGAGGGGGTTCACAAACTTTTGAGCAGCACTGTACATTGAAGCCAGAGCAGTATTATATTTTCTTTCATTGTAGTTGCATGCTTCATTTGCACTAAACACAATTACTATACCGGGCAGAGGGTGAAACTTGGTGGTTAATGTTATAAATGAAGTAATATAGGCTTTGATGTAGTAAATATGACACGCGCTTAATTGCAAGTTGAAAACAAACAGACCTCATTAAACGTACATTACCCAACTATAGTATGCCATAATGTTTATACACACAGGAATAAGGCAATATGGAAAGGTAAAAGTTTAATAATTTCGTTTCAATGCCTGGATTATCTTCACAAATGATTCTGGTTTGTTTTAAGTGTTGATTTTGTCTGCCTTGATATACTTATGAGGCTTAGGAGAATGGCCAGATATTATTTCAATCTCACGTTAGAACCTCCAGTGTGGGCTTTGCATGTACTCTCTTTACCTTTGTGGATTTTGTACTGGTCCTAAAGCTTCCTTCTACGTTCATTTTTCACATGCATGCGGTGTTAACATGCTTATAGGTACAGTATGGTATTACCGGGGTGACTGAATACATTTTTCATATTTAGATCATACTACAGTGGTACCTCTACAGACGAAGTTAATTCATTCCAGGACCTTGTTTGTAAGTCGAAATGGTCATATGTCGAGCAGGATTTTCCCATTAGAATACATTATAATTCCATGTATTCATTCCACAGCGCGAAAGCCTACACTAAATCCTTAATAGATACTGCTCGTACTATTAGAAATGGCAATAACACTTAGCAAAACAAATAAATTATAAATAAAAATTGGAATTATAATACAGTATGATAATAATAATAATAATAATAATTCCTTTAATAATGTAACAAATTGGGTTCTAATGTAGCGGTCGTTTTCTTGCGTGCTGTACCTGAACACAACGCATATCTAACGTGACAATGAGATAGAGAATGCGGTGGAGATTTTACTTTCACTTTTAATGTTTTGTTGCTGGCGTAAACTGCAGTGGACAGTAGCAGGCGTGTTGTGTTGCACAAGTTGATGGTATAAATGATTAGAAACCTGATGAAGCTGGCGATTTCTATGGCAATGTTACCACAATAATAATTATCACCTTAACTTATAAAGGCTGGCAAACGGAGATCGGAGGAGGACCGTCGATATCGAAGACATTCTACGGCCGTATTGTCGAGCGAGTTCACGGATGCCCACACTACGCTCATATCTTTCTATCATTTCCATCATAATTTTGATGGTAAGCGTCACCTTTTTCACCACCTGCACTTACCTTGGAACCCGTGTTTTCTCTCACGAGAAAATCCGCCGTCCGTCCGTCTTCTGTTAAAACAAAGAAACTGCAGTGCTGTCATAAATCGTCATATTTCGAGCATGTCGTCAGATGTAGAAACAAACGGCGTGTGAGATTTCACGTCGGATGTCGAACAGATCGTGTGTTGAAGCGATCGTATGTCGAGGTACCACTGTACTAGATAATTTTAGCCTTCCCTCTGCCTGTTTTTACCTTTGTTTGTAAGTGAGGACATTGAAACATTGTATGAAACTGATGAATAAGAATATTCATGGGTAACCTCCTCCAAATTTTTACAACAACCTTGAATAAGCCCCCACTTTTGGACAATTATCTAATCCAACACACTTTCTTGTCCACAGTTTCTGCTCTCATTCCACGTTCATTACGATAAAGGATTGTCTTGAGTCTTATGTTAACAAATTTAATGGCCATCTCCCATTGTGCAGTTTCCAAGTAATCCAAAAGTAAAGCCTATTTTCCTCAATGCCACCAGACAGTTATATCCAATTGATTGTCTGCTATTTTGATGACTCCTATCTCAAGGTTAAAACAGGGTAGGGTGCACTCAGTGTAACTCAGCGTGATGAATAAAAGGTCATAATTGCCCTCAGTAAACAAGGAGCACTCAGTCATTTTGCATAGACACATGCTCGTACACATAAACAGAAAAGATGTTTCCCACTTCTGTCCACATGAACAGCCATGCATGAAATCAATCACAAATCTGCAAGTCATCCATTAGATTAGAAATGGTGACTTTTGTCACAATGTCACATCTAATTACGCAAAAGACACTTCATGTGCCTGGGTGACAATTTTTTGTCTGTTCGTCCGTTCATCCTTACGTACGTATGTATGTGTATATCTGCCAAAAGTTCATTCTGAAGATCTAGACAGAATGTGACCAGTCATTGATAAAAGTAAAAGAGTGGCACATTAAAAGAGGATGTAAGCCCACAGCAGCACAAATCGCCAGCACCTGCCTGCCCGTATCCACTAAACTGTCAACACCCAGTCTAAAACACCTCCTCATGTGACACAACGTGTGTTCTGCATAGGATTAGTCACCAAAATAGAGGTATAGTACATCAATTGCGTTGAACTTTTGTTCAGAATGAGCTTCATGTCACCCGTTACGATGTGGCTTGCTTTTCATTCATTCGTGCAGTTTCACAGTCTTTAATAAAGTGCCTATAACAGCAAAAAGCATGTTTATTTCATATTTCACGCGGTTTTGTGCGCTCCTGAGTGAAATGGACAGCTTGGACGTGTGTGGAAGTGATCGATATATTTATTCAATTTTCTGAATCAAGCGCATTGAAAATAAGTGACTTCCAGGATTGACGAAAAATGCGAATGCGATGTCAGCGGGCTAATCATCTTCAATATACAGCCAATACTAAAATATGCAGAACGACTGTGGATTCAGCTGATTTTGCAGATTATTTCGTTTATTTTTTGCATCACGCCAGCCCAACGTGCTGCAGGCTTTTGTTGCTGCACCAGGGAGAGGCGTGTGAGCCTTTTTGGGTTTCAAAAAGTTCCCATTCACCGCAGATAATGGGCAAAACACGTCCGACAACTAAGAAGTGAGTAAGCTACCAGTTTTATATTATGTCAAATACTGGGATAATGGCACACATTTTAATAAGGAGGTGGCTTTGGGTGACAATGCTCCTTGTCCACCGAGAAGGTCACTCGGCCGATGACCTGCGGCTTGTTACACACAATGGTCACTTCCACCCCCTCGGTCCCATTTACGTGCCCGCCAAGAATGCACTTTCCTCGACCTGGCCACTAGCAGCTCCCCGCTGTGACGTCGGCCGGTTTGGCTGGCCGATCCAGCCCACTCGGTCTTATTCACGTGCCCGCCTGGAATGCACTTTCCTCGGCTTGGCCACGAGCAGTCCCTCCCCCGCTCCGACATCGGCCGGTTTGTCCACCGTGAATGGGCGATTTTCGGCTTTCATTCCCCGCGACGAGCACTGCCAGCCCGCCGTGGCCACAGCAGAAAGTCGCTCGTTCTTCCGTCTCCGATGCCGGGGCAGGGAGATGACAAAAGCCGAACTAATGCCAGTGGCATAAAATACCGTTCGGGAGAGGAAGTAGTCAGCCGTTTTGACCATTATGCAGTAATTTTGCCCTGTACTGAATAAATGCATTTTCAATTTTTCATATTCCATTCAGCACAAGACTGTTATTTGTCATGATCATACCATTTATTTAGCAATTGGGGAAAAAATACTTAAAGATAAAAAAAATATCCTGTAAAAATATTGGAGTATAGAGATTGAAACATTCATGACATTTTACTCCTCTCTATTGTATTTTCCTTGTTCTGAATCTTCCCCCTCAATGGGCTGAATTCTAAATCAGATGAAATCGTGACCCTGCCGATGTCATCGGCTGGGGACGCTAGAGCACTATAATGACAGGTGGGTCTAATGGGCAGATTAAAAGACTAATTTCTCATTATCTGCGCTGTGCCAAATTGTTGTATATTGTCGATTCTTGTCAAAATATGACTAATTCACATAATAATGCTATTTAAGATTTTTTTTTAATGCTGTCACAGGCACTTTAAACAGTGTAGAAATGGTGAGTCTCCAGAGTTCAGAGTGCATTGTTTCACTACAGCGAAACAAGACGAGTCATTGGCTAATGGCTGAGTCTATGCACCTACGTGAGTGGGCGTGGCTTGGCTGGTTCGGACGCTCTGCTTCTCTGAATGATGCTTGTGTATGGAGACTTGACTTCTGGCACTCTAGTTTCTTTCCCTACCAGGCAGCGAGTGCTGCTGAGCCCCGCCATCGTCACAAAGAACTCACAGGCGGACGCACTTTGAGCTTCCCCTAATTGAAAGACTAGCTTCCTCCACTGGTAAATAGTATAATGAAATTGGAGCAATAATCCACAGAAAGGCAAGAAACAAATCAATATTGTTATAAATATACAGTCACATACACCACACACACACACACACACCCACACACACACACACACACACACACGCACACACACACACACACACACACACACACACACACACACACCCCAACGCATACCCACCTATATCCACACATACTGGATGATTTGAGACAGACGCTTCTTTACGCTGCATCTGCACAGGCCAATACATTTCTTTAGTGTAGAAGGGCAAGGAAAACCCATAATCTGTAAGGTGAAGACAGTCTCAGTTACAAGTATTCTCCTTTTTTAAAATGATTGCATATTGTTACAAATTATGGTTTGTAAAGTTATTATGTATTTGTTTTGAGTCTATAAAAATATTGTTTCTTGTTATCATTCATAACTATCGGTGTTGTCACAGATTACTTGAAAAAGTAATTTAATTACTGATTACGCCTCAAAAAAGTAATCTAGTTACTTTACTGATTAATGTATTATCAAACTAAGTTACTTTAAAAGTAATTCATCAGTTACGTTTTACCGATTTTTCTCCCTTTGCGGCATTCACATAAGAATGACAGAACAGAAAAATGTCATCGCATTTATGCATTGGTAATGTAAAGTTAGCGGGCGTTTAATTAGTTGAAGGAGTTGATTGCAACCACCATTGACTCGTGCTATCTTAGCCACTCCGGAGCCCTGAAACTAGCAAATAACTGACAAACTGCACAGAATTTGTTCAAATCAACTCCAGAAGCTAATTAAACCCCGGCAAACTCAAAGATTAAGCCTAATGTAAAAAAATTCTGAACTTCCCCTTTAAAATAAAGAAAATTAAATATAGCCATTAAAATGTTGTCTATAAAAGTTGTAAAGCAATAAAATAAAAAATAAAAAACAACAACAAGAATGAACGAAATGAACAAGAATCCTTCAAAGTATTTAATAATGTGTCAGGCATCAAGGAAAGTAACTTTAATCAGATTACTGATTTAGAAAAATGAACGCGTTAGATTGCTCGTTACAGAAAGAAAGTAATCAGATTACAGTCACACTTTACTTAAACACTGATAACCATCATGTAGACATTATAGTTAAGCCTCTATCAAATGACAAACACATTTACCATGAGCTGAGGTTATTGACATTATTAGTGCATTTAAATGTAATGTAAATGTAAGTATGCATTTAACAAAGTTGGTACATGCATGAACAAATATGAATTGATAAAAAAAAAATGTAGCCACCCAATATCAACAGTAATGGTTAAAAATCAAATACATTTTTTTTTTTTTTTTTAAATGAAAATTTCATTTTCAAGTAAGGTTCAGCACATAAGCCAAGTTGGTAATACAGTGGGCCTCAGCCTTTTCTATATACCTTGCCTGTGTAGGAAAAGAAATGGTAGACGCATACGTAACGCTTCTTCCTTAAATGTTGGATAATCTCGCTCTCTCATCATAATTCTTCCTTTTTCAAATGTCCGTTCTCTTTGTGATGAGGCCAGCCCTTCCATGGTGATGAGGCAGACAGAGGGTGATTAAAGTGGAGTCTCAAACGGTAGGAAAACTGACCTCAATCAGAGACATTCTGCCAAGAGGACATCCACCTTCTTTTTTGTCCGCCATCCATTCCTCCAACTTACTATATCCCTATCATTCGCATTTCTTTATTCTCTCTGACCTGCTCGTCATCATGTCAGTGTGTCCCATCGCTCATCTCCTCCATTTCAGTACCCACTCTCATATCTCGTATTTTAATATCCACTTATTGTGATCAGTTTCATTTTATTATTGTTGCCTCAATTGTTATGTGATGCAAATCTGATTTTATCTGGAGCTTTCCATTTTGCTTTCAGAAAAACAAAACATGAAAGCAGATGGTATGAACAAAGTTGATTTCAATTCCTTAATTGATGATGCTTTGAGGTGCAAACACCTTTCGACAGTTTTTGCAATTGCAATGCTTTTTTTGTTTTCTATTTCAATTCATACATTAAGACTAGGGGTACAATGATTCCCAATAGTCACGGTTCGGTACCTACTTCGGTACAGGGTCATGGTTCGGTACAGATTCAATCGAACTTTTTTTTAAATCACTGCATTTGTGAGTAGGTTTGTTCTATTGGCTAAAACTGAAGGCAGCTCTTATTAAACTGCAAAATGAATAGAAGAAAACATTAAACTCGTGAATTTGTGTTTTTATTGTCATAACATTCTTTAATTCACAGTTTATGTGGAAAAATAGACAACACACTGTTTTTTGTATGGACCGACTCAGGTAACAGTTAAAGTCAGGTAGCACCCACCAGCTGGCAACCTTGAAAACCTTTTAATCAAAATAAGATATTACATTTTTTAATGTTGGATAACACACAGTTAACTCTAACCCATTACCAGTGAACATACAATCCCACATAAAATATATTTTTATATGTGGTCTAAAATAAAATGAAACTGCAAAAAGTTCCAAAACTGAAAAAGCATCTCTTGAAATGGTGCAAAAATGGTGTTTCAATTACTTCAGCCAAAATGAACATTTCCAGATTTGAAAATGTAAAATAAATACCATAATGAGAAGTGTTATTAGTACTGCATTTGATAGTTCCTGCTTTGTACATTCACCATAACTTTCCTAGAAGTGATCAATGAGCATTTCATTTGTTTTGGTTTGTCTTTTTTGTCAGTTGTTTGTTTAGGCGCATTAGCTCTACCGCACCCTGGATTGGAGGAGGACTAAGTCTGAAATGGATTTCATTTATATATTTATTTAACTCAAACTTATTTGTCGTCTGACTGTGTGCAGTGAACCGTGATGCCTGTACTGTGAGAGTATACAAATAACATTACATTCTTAGTTAAGAAAACTAGCCGTTAATCCTTAACCTCCAAATAATGTACCCTAAATGGTTGCTTTAATTTTCAATCAATTCATCCAGTCATTTTCTACTAAGTGAACCTTCCAACCACACAAGGCTGACTTCTTGCAAGCATGAATGCCAAACTTTTTGCCAGAAAACAAAAAGGGTTGTATTTGTGTGTGGAACAGGTTTCATATATAACACTTACAGTGGGGCAAATAAGTATTTAGTCAACCACCAATTGTGCAAGTTCTCCTACTTGAAAAGATTAGAGAGGCCTGTTATCGTCAACATGGGTAAACCTCAACCATGAGAGACAGAATGTGGAAAAAAAAAAAACAGAAAATCACATTATGTGATTTTTAAAGAATTTATTTCCAAATTAGAGTGGAAAATAAGTATTTGGTCATCTACAAACAAGCAAGATTTCTGGCTGTCAAAGAGGTCTAATGTCCTCTAACGAGGTCTAACGAGGCTCCACTCGTTACCTGTAGTAATGGCACATGTTTTAACTCATTGTCGGTATAAAAGACACCTGTCCACAACCCCAGTCAGTCACACTCAAAACTCCACTATGGCCAAGACCAAAGAGCTGTTGAAGGACACCAGGGACAAAATTGTAGACCTGCACATGGCTGGGAAGACTGAATCTGCAATAGGTAAAACGCTTGGTGTAAAGAAATCAACTGTGGGAGCAATTATTAGAAAATGGAAGACATACAAGAGCACTGCTGATCTCCCTCAATCTGGAGCTCCATGCAAGATCTCACCCATGGCGCCAAAATGATAACAAGAACAGTGAGCAAAAATCCCAGAACCACACGGGGGGACCGAGTGAATGA
The DNA here is from genome assembly GCF_030265065.1 of Corythoichthys intestinalis. Classification (NCBI taxonomy): domain Eukaryota; kingdom Metazoa; phylum Chordata; class Actinopteri; order Syngnathiformes; family Syngnathidae; genus Corythoichthys; species Corythoichthys intestinalis. The sequence continues at coordinate 37,901,461 of NC_080400.1, forward strand.
CCTACAGAGAGCATGGACCACAGTAACAAAGGCTGCTATCAGTCACACAATGCGCCGCCAGGGACTCAGATCCTGCACTGCCAGACGTGTCCCCCTGCTGAAGCCAGTACACGTCCAGGCTCGTCTGCGGTTCGCTAGAGAACATTTGGATGATCCAGAAGAGGACTGGGAGAATGTGTTATGGTAAGATGAAACCAAAATACAACTTTTTGGTAGAAACACAGGTTCTCGTATTTGGAGGAGGAAGAATACTGAATTGCATCTGAAGAACACCATACCCACTGTGAAGCATGGGGGTGCAAACATCATGCTTTGGGGCTGCAAAGGGACCAGGACGACTGATCTGTGTAAAGGAAAGAATGAATGGGGCCATTTATCGAGAGATTTTGAGTGAAAATCTCCTTCCATCAGCAAGGGCATTGAAGATGAGACGTGGCTGGGTCTTTCAGCATGACAATGATCAAAGAAGCATTTCAAGATCCTGGAGTGGCCTAGCCAGTCTCCAGATCTCAACCCCATCGAAAATCTGTGGAGGGAGTTGAAAGTCCGTGTTGCCCAACGACAGCCCCAAAACATCACTCCTCTAGAGGAGATCTGCATGGAGGAATGGGCCAAAATACCAGCAACAGTGTGTGAAAAGCTTGTGAAGAGTTACAGAAAACATTTGGCCTCCGTTATTGCCAACAAAGGGTACATAACAAAGTATTGAGATGAACCTTTGGTATTGACCAAATGCATATTTTCCACCATGATTTGCAAATAAATTCTTTAGAAATCAAACAATGTGGTTTTCTGTTTTTTTTCCACATTCTGTCTCTCATGGTTGAGGTTTACCCATGTTGACAATTACAGGCCTCTCTAATATTTTCAAGTGGGAGAACTTGCACAATTAGTGGTTGACTAAATACTTATTTGCCCCACTGTATGTACTCGATAAGGAAGAAATGTGAGACCAGGTATTTTTCGATGCACAGAGAGGGCAATTTTGAAAAAGGAACATATTTACCGATACCCTGGGCATGAATATTGCCAACTTCATACTCAACAAATAAACAGATAGTTCCACAGTCACTTTAAAATTTGGTATCAGCGTCACTTCCTGATCATCTTCATCAGAGGGTTAAATTTCCTCTTATGAGTCGAATCTGAGTCAGCCATTACTTGATGAAGTACTTCGTCAACTTTAACAAAAAAAACAAAACAAAAAAAAAAAAAAAAAAAAAACCTCTCATCCTGGTAGGTTTTCTTGCTTGAAGTCTACTCTGCTCCCTTGTATCCTCGACTGGGGGCGGTTCTCAAATGCTATAAACTACAAAACCTTGAATGAAAATGCTCACCATAACGCTCAGGTTGAAGTGGCAGATGTCTGTCATCTTTTGGTGCAATGTAGTAACCACATGAGGCACCATATTTGTATCTCTAAGTGTTTTATGGCCAGACTGAAAATGCAACTCCTCTCAATGTCCTGGAGAGGGATTCATATTTTGTTTGATGTTATCTGTAAAGTGACACTTTTCTGTTGTTCAGATAACAATCATTGAGTCAAGTATTTTCTTACAGTGGACAGAAGGGGTGCAATACAGCTGACATTACTTACATATTGTATTTCAGTTTATAATTAAGTAGATAAGTATAATGTAATCATCAAACTGTAGATACTGTTATGGTCCGGTGAGAGCTCTCGATTTCCTGGCGATAACAAGTGCAATGCAGGCTTATTATATTTATTCTCATTAGATTATATGAAGCATTCAATTACTCTGGCACCAGAGGCATTTTAGTATCTCTGCTGAGCCGGAAGTGATGCAATCACACTGGCCCAATTTCCAATGATATTTAAATTATTTTATGCGTGGATGGACTGGCCAATTGGCAAGCAATTCCTTCCATGAGAATGTTTTATTTATAATAAAATTTTTAAAGCATGTTTTTGTCAACGTACTGTATAAATAGGGACATGCTGTCGAGCTATTTGATAACATTTCAGAATATGTATGTATATGTGTGGCTTTCCTGCAGAGTCCACAGTCTGCTAGTTGCCACCTTTTCTTTCTTCTTTATTTAATAAGCATATGCATGCAAATATAAGCTATTTTCTTTTTCTACAGGTTCAGTCCAATTTCACCATAATAGCTAAAAGTTGAAAATACATAGAAACAGTCAGTAAACATTATTTGTGACTTTTTGACTTTTTACTTGCTGTTAAATAGCCTTGGACTTTGACCAACTCTATTGCATCTTCATTGAACCAAGGTTAAAGAGTTTAGTATTTCTTTTTGGGCAAACAAGTCAAATAATGTAGCTTGTAGCAACACGGGGGTGAGGGTTGATGGGGGAACTTTGGACTAGTTCCATTTTGGAACAACTCTGAACTCAATTTTTTCATTCAAAAAAATGTGAACTCAACTTTGAACTGTTCACGTGTAAGATTTATTTCACCTACACTTTCTGTGGAAGGGCAGAAGTTCCATAATACTGTTAGTCAGCACCCCAAATTTATGGCTTTCACAATTTCTATGTTTTGTAGTCATCACCATTTTGCTGAATGTTATTAGTTACTGCATCTGGCATCAAAGTGTTTCCAATTAACAAATGCATACGTCTTGAGATGTTTTTCCATTAAGCATTACTTCCCGTGGATAAGCAGTGCGGAAAATTAATTAAATAATTACTTCCCGTTATTACATTATCAGGAACATCTGCTTACTTGCTTGGCACAGATGCAGATTGTCTTCGGGCCTTTGGTAAAAGAAAAATAATTTCGAGAAAGAACTCACATACGCATTTTTTAAAAATTAATTATAATTACATTGATCTTACACGTTGGAATATTAATTAACAATAGTCAGCCAGTCATTATGATATTGCTAAACACATCATAAAAGAGCGTACATATCAAATAATCAAATGGAAAGTGGTCATTAATTCATGAAAAAAGACTGGACACCAGCAAATTTGAGTTCTCTCATTTGGAATGCTTAATCAGACCTTTACTCTACTCCATTTCCTTTTCCATGCCTCTGTCTTACCCTAGTATTGTCTTTAGTATGCAATACATTACATGTTCTGTTGCCTTTAAATATGGCCACTAACTTGTTCATGACTTATAACTTGTTTAGGCATTAAAAAATATTGAGTCTCTTTGGTTTTAGTCCAAATACATTTAAAAAGGCAAGGGAGTATAAAAACCTGTCCTCACTGAAAATGTCAGATGTCAGATTGCGTCTTTATACATTGCACGTACAGTATGTGAATTTCTGGCATTTTGCCTGATAAAGTAAATGCCACTTGCTACATTGTTATGTCTTATGTGAGCAGGGACTAAAAATACCTTAATGAATAATATGATATCAGAATACTAATTCTAAAAGGTGGTTACTCCTCTTTTGGATTTCCATTCACAAATCAACAGTACGGATTGCGCACTCACCCTGCCCTGTCATACAGTAGTCTTTCCTGTCCTATTGGTTAGCTAGTCTATCCCTTTCACACAGGGAGGGCCCTGGGTAAATATAAGTTGTGACTATGTAATGGTACTTATGATTTTGCAGCATATACAGTGCTGTTTATTGAATATTGTTTCAATATTCCTATTCCCCACGCTTGTTCTTTCTGTCTTTCAGTCCTTAAACCCATTCTGTAGAGATTTTTTTTTTTTTTTTTTTTTAAACAACAAATGACAAACAACAACCTTAAACATTTTGACAATCAAGAGTATTTCAAACTACCCTGTGGAACAGTACAAAAAATACTTAAGTATACCATGCTCCTGTTTTTTTTTTTTTTTTTTTATTTGAATTTTGAAGAAGATATAATGACTGGTGATGAATGTGACTACGAGTTAGATGAGGGAAAAAGTCAACAATAAAAGAGGTTTGATTGCAGAGCTTTTTAAGAAAAAAACAACTATAATATAAAATTAGGATTCAGATTCATGCTAATTTGTTCAAATTGTGTCTCTGGGAAAATACTGTATACTGTCTATTTCTCGCTCAAGTGGTCAAAAGGAAACCCTTGTAAAGGAATGCAAAATCTACTCTAACCTAAAATTATGTCATACTCAGACACTGGCACTCCACCTAATAGTGAATCCATGATCCACACGGACTGAAGTTGCAGTCGTATCTATTACCAGCACCTGCAGATTAAAGAAATGAAAAAGAGTGACTGATACATGTAGATTTGGGTTAGCCTTGTTAACGCTCTCTAAAAATGAGGGGCCATATTAGCTCAATGTCTCATTTGAACAGATTGTTTTAAAATGAAATGAAAGACTAATTTTAAAAATCATCAATCATGTCAGAACATTGTGTCCTTAGCCTGTTAATGTTTGCCATATACTAGTATATTTAGACTGAACATACAATGATCCCTCGTTTTTTGTGGTTAATGCGGACCAGAACTTGCGGCGATCAGTGAAAAACCGCAAAGTAGCGCACCCCCCCCCACATAAAAAAAAAAAAAACAAGTGTTTTTGATGTATTTATTCAAATTTAGTATTTAGTATTCACTTTTGTTCCCAAATTATAATTTAAAAAAATAGATGTGTGATATGTATATATTTTTTTTAATAAATAGTTTTTAAGCACTTCAAATTTAATAATTATGAAAAGTTTTAAACCTGTTACCGTCCCAATGAATTCATTTTAAACAAGAATAAAGTACTGTACTGTAGTAGAAAAATGATTGGCTTTATTAAATGCTTCGGTAACACTTTATAATAACTATCCGTTTACTAGTTAACAGATCATTAGTAAACTGTTGATAAATGATTTATTGTTGATTTATGAAGTATTTGTTAACAGTTTGTTAAGCATTTACAGGGTGTTCTTAACCTGAAACACAGTTTGTGTAGAAACGTTTCAAGTTTTTGTGTGTAACGTTTGGCATTTCTATCTTTTCAGGTTAAGAAATGCCGTTCACTTCAAAAGAAAAGGCATTTTGATAAGGCATTTTGCAGGCAGCGCTCATGTTGCACATTTATGAAAATCTGCCATAGAACCGACAAATATTTGTACTTTTCTTTGTATATTTAACCAATAAAACGTATGACCTTCGACATAAAGTGTATATAGTTTAATTAAGATCCATCAACCAGCATGGGCATTTAGAATGGGGTCAACCATATTGGAACACCCTGTAAATGCGTAACAAACTGTTAACAAATACTTCACAAATCAACAATAAATCATTTATTAACAGTTTACTAATGATCTATTAACTAGTAAACGGATAGTTATTATAAAGTGTTACCAATGCTTCTGTTACCTCCCTTGGCTGTGACTCTAGGAGTGACATGTGGAAATTACAAACTGGTCAGGACCATTTTTAACATGTGGCGTTAATTACCGTGAACACAGCACGTCCAGCTGCCTCAAACGTCGCCGCACACACACTATCATTCCAGCGAGCGCACCCTTATCGGTCCGTCCGCGCATTGCACACACAGAGCCTGTCTGTTCCAGGGCAGCCCTTCATTGAGTGAGTCTACTCAGATCCTCTCACTTACACACAATGAGTTGCCACAGCAACTGTTTGACAAGTTAAACAATGATTGACGCGTGTGGCGCTTTTCAAGCCCGTGACTCTGGCAAGATCAAACACAAACCTCTGTCATCACTGTTAACTTTAATAAGCAACTCCAGTGAAGGGAGAGGCGAGGGAGGGAGTGAGAGTGAGACTAAGTGATCAGCTCGAGACAGCATTTTTTTTTTTTTTTTTTTTTTTTTTAATCCGCGACGGACTGAGGGCGCAAAGTTTGAAGCCTGAAATAGCGAGGGATAACTGTATTTTTTCTGCATAAAATCTTTGTGGTATGTGTGTGGAGATCCTGGTAAAAAAAATATACATGAATATTAAGACAATTTGATGATTTTTCAGTTCTATCAGTTATGATGCCACCCTAAACCTGATCTCTCCGTATTGTTGTTTGAAAGTACAATATTTGAAATACTCACCTGAGTATCAGCATTATAATAAGGTGTCAGATCATGTTCTGTTCCATCCACCTCTGTCAGAGTTACTCCTGTGATAGTGCTCTCCACCCCCCACACTTGTACTATGCCAAGAATCAAATGGTCAGCTGCAAACAAGCCGTTGTGAATCGTTTTACACGACAAGGTGTTCTAGAAGTGAAAAGACAAAAACACATTGGGAAAGAGGGGGAAATTAGTAGAGGTGTGCATCGGTACTGCCCTCACGATTCGATTCGATTACGATTCGGAGGGCCACGATTCGATTCAATTCGATTCGATTCGATTAAGAGGGTCACGATTCGATTCGGTTCGATTCGGCAATGCATTGCAATGCCTTAAAGCCTGGGATGCATTAAAATTCTAAAGCAAAGCATATTTTTCGTGAATCATGAGGCAACACAAGCGGTCAGACATTAATCAACTTTTTATTGGCTCTTGTGGCACTCCTGGTTGAAGTCAAATGAAAATACTTTTAGATATATATTTCTTTTAAAAAAACAAAAAACTGATCACAGCATTTAATTGGTGATTTGAATGAGACCAGGGCTTTCTCTTTTTTTTACACACAGTAGCAGCCTTTCACACAATGCAACATCTGAACTCCTGTGCAAAATCAGTAATAGCAGTCACTGTATTTTAGTCACAACAACCCATCGATAAAAATATTCAAGTAAATATTAAAGAAAGCGATAAAGAAGATATTGTAGTGCAGCAGCATCTTTATCGCAATATCAATCCAGGGATCAGTTCAGTTGCAAACAAAACATCCAACTAAATTGCAATGTAGAACAAAAGTAAAATGTAGGCCTAGCCCACTATATATGTGCAATCAACTTAGAAATGCAATTAGTAAGTACCACATAACAATAAAAAATAATGAATTAAAATGAAGTGCAGCAGCATTTTAGCAGCCATAACAATCTGTTTCAACATGAGGAAATATCATTTTTTTGCAATTGAGAGAGCAGAGAGATAGTAGAGGTTAGATGCGGCCTAAAAAATCCAGCCCGACCCGATACGGCCCGCTGGTATTGAAGCCCGACCCGGCTTGGAGTGACGCAAAAAGAAAAAAAAAAACGCAGCAGCAATTTATTTTTATTTCTTCGAGATGGCAGAAAAAACGCATGTTTCTTAATGTTTAAATAGTCTACATATTTTTGTGATCATTATAGAAGCAACGCGTTAACGAAATAACACTGGGAAAGTTTAATATTTAAAAAAAAAAACATCTGATTTTGCAAACACACAGAGGAGAGGATTCAAAAGGATCACATTTGTGTTGCCTTTGTGTGCATAAAAAAGTGTCTTTCGTAACGAATTCTCAGTTGGCAGAAAAAAAAACGCAAGTTTTCTTCATGTTTAAATAGTCTCCATATTTTTGTGATAATTATAAAATCATTTACACAACGAAATAACGTTGGGAAAGTTTAATATAAAATAAAATAAAAAAAAAAACGAGTTTGCAGACACACAGAAGAGAGGATTCAAAAGGATCACATTTGTGTTGCCTTTGTGTGCATAAATAAAAGTCTTTCGTAACGAATTCTCAGTTGGCAGAAAAAAAACGCAAATTTTCGTAATGTTTAAATAGTCTACATATTTTTGTGATAATTATAAAATCATTTTCACAACGAAATAACGTTGGGGAAGTTTAATAAAATAAAATAAAATTAAATTAAAAAAAACGAGTTTGCAGACACGCAGAGGAGAGGATTTAAAAGGATCACATTTGTGTTGCCTTTGTGTGCATAAATAAAAGTGTCTTTCGTAACGAATCGCAAGCGCCACAGCGGAGGAGAAGAAGAAAAAGCGGGCAGCGCCACTGCTTCATGTGAGTGCACAAGCAAATGCACAATACGGAGAGCCTGCTCGTGGTTTTATCCCATTTTTTTTTATTAGTCCGGCGCAGGGCGGCCCAACCCGACCCGACCCGAACGTGAATGCGTAACATTTTGGGCCCGAACCCGAACCCGAACCCGGGCACAAGATCTAACCTCTAAGAGATAGGACATAACATAACAATGGCTGAAGCGGAGAAAGAGGGAGCAAGAAAGATTCTTGATGCACCTAAGACATTGAAAGCTGACATCTGGAGACATTTTGGCTTCTATGAGGTTGGTGGGAAACTTGACCAGAGTTATGCAGTGTGTAAAAAATGAAACATGACAATAATAATACAAATGGGGTAACCAAATCCATTGCATCACCGGAATTGCGCAGGGAAGATTTTTGAACGTACTTATATATTTTAAAATGCGCTGAATCGATTCGGCTTGTTGCCCGCATCGAATCGAATTGTCCATGCCCCGCATCGGGATGCATTGCCGCATCGATTATTGTTGACACCACTAGAAATTAGTATTGTACACCATTTAGAACTGAAGAGACAAGTTTGTTGTAAAGTTTGATAGAAAAATGTAGATAACATTCTATGCATAGAGTTCAATCTCCCTGTGACTAAGCATTCATCAAGGACCACAATGTATACGTAAAGTATTTAAAACATTACAAAATAGATATGAATGAATACAAAATCATTAGTGCGCTTTGCTTATTACAAACATACATAGCAGAGCTACAGGACCTGCATATCCGTGCTACTGGTATTGACCTTGAACAAACCGTCTGCTAGGAGACCATTACATTAATTATCTGACATCAAATGGCGTGGTTGAATGGTCACCAATGACCGCCACAGGAGCACAGGATGGTAGTAGCCCTTCCATACAAGGCCATGCTTTTTGGATAATATCCACAAAAGACAAAATGTCCAAATGTGAAAGTGTGATTTTGCCAAGTGGATCCAAAAAGAAGAAATGAATGGGATTTTTTTAACACACTCATGGTAGAACATAAACAGGAAGACTCAATAAACACTCAATAAACACATAATAATCACTGACAAAGCGAGGTAGAACACAAGTATATTCAGGGAGCTGATTGTCATGGACACAAATAAATATATGCACTATGTAAAAACTACTACTTGAACTGAAGGCTTATGATATAGCACAACAAAAGTTAAAAAAAAAAAAAAAAAAAAAAAAAAAAAAAAAAAAACTTCTGAGCCCCAACCCTAGATCTCACAAGTGCTAAAGTGTTAGGAGCACGTACTACCCACCCAAAGTCTGAAATTAGTTGATCGTTTGAAAATACTACTAGCTGGTAATAGCACTCCTAACATAGAATGCTGACTATTTACACACATATTAACATGCACACACAGACTCTATGATCAGTGTCATCCAAAATGGCATGTGATGTGCTAATCTTTGAGGCAGGATTGACTTTCTTGACGAACTTTTCCCCATCCCCTCACATCTGTCTGTTAATGCACACAAACACACACTCACACAATGAAGCTTTCTTTTGCTTTCTTTTTCCGTTGGCTGATAGACGGTGTGTCTGCTTTGTCACTGTGTGAAATTGTTTTGGAATGAGCATGACAGTAGGCAGAGGACAGCCACAGATGTTTGGCTTTGGTCGCTCTGTGTGCCTGGGTGTGCATGTAGGGGGTGGCGTGTGTGTGTATACACTGCGTTCCGCTTTATGTTTGCAGGTTCATATGTAAGTGTTTGGGATTAAATATATTCATTGATGTACGCCCCTTTTTCTTTATAATGTGAGAGCCTTGATGAAAACAAATTGAGGCTTGGTGAGAGGCACATGCACAGATAGAACCCTAGAGGCCCTTTTGCACCTGAAGATAAAAGTGCCTTTTCTGTTGGAGCATCAGTGTTGTCACAGATTACTTAAAAAAACAGTAATTTAATTACTGATTACGCCTCAAAAAAGTAGTCGTTACTTTACTGATTACTTTATTATCAAAGTAAGTCAGTTACTTTAAAAGTATTTTTGCGCTTACTTTTTTCCAATTTTTCTCCCTTTGCTGCCCCCAACTGAATGACAACAGAAAAATGTCATCGCATGTAACTGACTTTCCGATAATTGAATTTAGAGGGGAGGATCAGAATTTTTCACATAAGGCTTAATGTTCGAGTTTGCGGAGGTTTAATTAGTCGATGGAGTTGATTTCAACCAAAATTGACCTGCGCTAGCTCAGCCACTCTGGAGCCCTGAAACTAACAAATAACTGACAAACTGCGTGAAATTTGTTGAAATGAACTCCACCGACAAATTAAACCCTGCTAACTCGAAGATTACGCCTAATGTAAAAAATTCTGAATTTCGGGTTCGGGTTAACAGGATATCAGTGCTAATGTAAAACAATGCAAATTGACTGCACAATAATCAACAGCACAAAAATGAAGTGCACAGTGCAATAAACACAAAGGTGGGGGTGGGTGCGCACAACCTGGAAGTACACCGTACACAAACGTGGTCAATTTTGCCACAAAACGAGGCGGCAACTCAGCACTTTACACTCAATCGGCCTTACAACACATCCCAAAGATCCTGAACGAACACGTCACCTCACAGCATAAATGTGCAACACAAATATGATGTAAACAATTCTTGCCAACTTGGAGCGATGTCTACCCCCATTGCAACGGCAAAGCTACAAAACGACCGCGCATGTAGGGGGTCCAACCTATCGCTGGAACCTCTCCAGAATGAAAGAAAAATACTCACGTTCATTCATGGACGTTCACAGATCAACATTCCCTCGCACATCTCAAAAGGTGGCTGCATTCAGCTCGAATGTGCACTGCGCTGGCACATGCCTTTCTTATTTCCCAAAACACTTAGCGCATGTGACTCGAGATCAAAACAGGAAGTAAGTGTGAGCGGTTACCATGGAAATGAACACGTATCGGTAACATTTCTAGCATTTTCTATTCAAAATGCTTGTCGTACATGACTCCAATATTCTTCATTCTAGATACATTATGAGGCAATTTCAAAATAGTAACACAAAGACACTAAGGAAACGAACTTTAATCAGATTACTGGTTAGGAAATATATACGCATCAGATTACTCGTGGTTCGGCGGCTGATACCTAAAGAATAGAAATTGAGTAGGAATTAACTTTTTTTCCCCATGAAAGAACAGCATTTTATCTATCCTTCTCTTTTGGTAGGTTCCACATTTTAAATGTCATTAGAACAGAATATTCTCTGGGATTTGAAAAATCAGTTAAAATCCTGGCAATGGGATGTTGGCTTTTCTGAAAATGGCCGTCAGTGAATGCCTTAAAAAAAGCTATTTAAAACTCTTTGGTCCTGTGTGGAAAAGTAATTGACCTAAAAAATGGTTGTGCAACCCTCAATTGCAACAAATGTACTTAGGCATTCACTGTAACTTGTAATGATTCTTTCACATCACTGCAGAGATATTTTGGCCCACTCGTTCTTGCTGAACTGTTTCAATTCAGTAACACTTGAGACTATTGACTATGAACGGCCTTTTAAGTTCAGACAACCGAATTCCAATTGGCTTAAATTCCGGACATTGACCAGGTCACTCCAGAGGCTTTAAGAAGCCGGAGATCCCTTAGAAAACCCAGGGAACCTGTACACTGAACAAACAATTTCAGAACTATGAGGCGGACGTGCTAACTACTCTTCCGGCATGCCACCTCTCCAAAGGCTTTATCTTGTCTTTTTAAAGGCATCCATTAATTGACTTGCTGATTTTTTGGGGATAGTTGTCCTGATGCAGAACCCGAATGCGCTTCTGATAGAAGTCACGAACGGTAAATGGTGTTATACTTGTATAGCGTTTTTCCACCTTTCAAGGTGCTCAAAGCGCTTTACGAGCTGATGGCCCAATGTTCTCCAAGATTCCTTGGAAAGAAAATAATTAATGGTTCTATCAATCGCAGCAGTCATTACGCTCCTAAAATGTCAAGGCCCAGACTATCAAAGTTACTACTGCCATGTTTGATAGTTGGTATGGTGTTCATTTTACAAATGTTTTTATATTTACATAAAATGTAAAAAGGCGCAAATTTGGTTTCCCCGTATAAAAAAAAATAAATGAAATGCTTCATCTTATCCAGAAAGTAATATAAACCCATTATAAAACATTGTAAATTATGTCTACACGTATAAAAAATAAATAAATAAAATGCTTCCTCTTATCCAGAAAGTAATATAAACCCATTATGAAACATTGTAAATTATTATCATAAATTGTCATATTTAATTATTTTATTTATTTATTTTTTTTAGGCGCATTGCTGCAACTATGACATTATGGCGATTATGTAGCAGCACGGGTGACAAATTGATGTCAAAAAAGGATCATAACTCCATGCCATCTTACCTAAAAGGGGCAGCGCATATCTGTTTAATGTTAAATAAGTCATCTTTCCCAGGACTGCTGCTTCAAAGTATACTTCTAATAAGGAAAGTGTTGAAGCTCCAAAATAAGTCACACACATTCCGTTTCCTTGGTCTGGACCAATTTCTCTGAAGGCAACCTTTCACATTTACCATCCACTACTTATGGCAAATCAATGAATTACACTATGGCTGCATTAATAACAATAGTGACAATAAAATGAAGCAACGTGGCATTTAATCAGCCTCTGAACTCACCGATTCTACGGCAAATGAGGTCAGTAGATATTGTCCTTTTCCAACTGTGTCTGTGGGGAGAAATGTTAGTACAGTATGAATTTATGAATACAAACTCTTATAAGCAATTTGAGCAACATATACACAGCAAAATCAGTACTATTCTATATACGATGCTGTATCAAACCAAACCAAAACAATCCAAACCTAGTAATTGGATGCACACACCATTCAAAAAATTAGTTTTTTTGTCATTAAACTTCTCAACTTTTTATAGACAAGTTTCTGAGGTACTTCCGCTTTACTTCCTTATGTCTGCCTACAACTTCTGTTTTCAATTTTTTTTACCATTGACTTCAATGGCGCTGGAGTGGCATCACTCACTAAAAACCCTGAAAAATCACGATTTCGAAATACCGCATCGTTCTGCGATCTTGACATGGGAAGACAACATAAAGAAGTGGCCGAGAGTGACCACAAGTAAAATATTATCATATTTTGTTGACTTTATGGCAGTGGATGGAAATGCCATCAGGAAGCTCCGAGGCATTCCAGTACCTGCACAGCCACAAACTTAGTTGGATGTTGCCACCCCAGTCTCATCTGGCTAGATGGACCTCTTCTTGTTCCTTTACTCTACTGCATCTTTACAGACTGTAACCCCGTCTGCTAATACCCATTAGCAGTCCTGGTGCATCCTGTCTATCCGTCCTGGGAGTGGATCTCTCCTCACTGTGGTACTCCCCAAGGTTTCTCATTTTCTCCCAAAGAGCTTGGAGTTTTTGGAGTTTTTCCTTGCCGACATGGAGGGTCCAAGGACGGGGGATGCCCAGGACTTGAAGTTTATTTATTCATCTTTGTTTACTTCATTTGCTGTTTCTGACTGTGTATCATATTGCCTCTGCAACACCCCTTGAGACAAACTTGTTGTGATTTAGGGCTATACAAATAAAATTGAATTGAATTGGATGTGTCCTCATCCACGAACACAGGAATTTTGTCTTCATGAAAGCTGATGTAGTACCAAGCCAGTCCCTCAATGCTCTGTACCACAAACCATGGGTGCTGGTAACACCGGACGGAGACGTCAAAACTACAGGCTGTACATGTATCGTGGATCCCGGGCGTTTGTGTCGTCATGCTGCTGCTGTGTTATGGAAGGTATGTTCTCCAAAAATACGAAACCTAAAATCTGGCGCATCAAACGACTTGTTGCCTTTTCTATTGACATTACGATGATGATTGTATTTATGAAGTTTAATAATTTTTACTACAACTACTGCTGCTGCTAGCCTGTTGCTAATCAGTACGTGCTGGATAGTACCACATAAATCCAGGTGTTACAAGTTTTTGTTCGTTTGTTTGCTGCTGGAAAAGGCTGTTAGGCAAGGGAAGACAACTTGACTTGTACTTTGATGGACATATATCGAGACCATGTGTGTTCTAATTTGATGATGGATGGCTCGACTTCCGGGGGCGACCGAGAGCCAGGGGCTGGGACAGACGTTAATTCGCCTCGCGGCGGACTGTCAGCTCGATCCCGAGATCCAACTATGAACTTTTTAATTGCAGCAACTTTAAGATACGCTATTGGAGCTGGAATTACCGAGGACAGCGGGAGAAAGCCCATCTGAATGCTGCCGAAGGTCTCGTAATGTCGGGTGAAAGTTTGGCTCCCTTAAGCTCTGATGTCTGATAACACATTCCTCGTATGCTAAACCTTCATTAATATTTTTCTAATCATTTTATAAATTGTGATTTATTGACCAATGCACATTCACCAATTGTTTTAAATAAAACAAGAAATGGAATCATGTTGTCCAATTTTTTCTATTGCGATCATTATCTGCAATAAAAAAGAATGACATACTATTTTTGTTTATATGTACATACTTTGTAGTATTTCCTTGTAACAACAAAATCCGTGTCAGCCCTTCTGCCTTCGGCAAATGTAATAAAATGTGTAATTTTATCTCATTTTGGTCACTCAAGTGGTCGGCGTATCACTGTATAGGCTACCTCACGTCAACACAGGCTGACAGGTTGTTATAATTTTGTCCACGAATGATCAAGGAAGTGATACGAACAATCATACAGTCTCATCTACGTCTCATCTACATCGTGCCGAATCCATTTATGAAGATTCCGTGAGTTTCTCTGCTTAAATTTTGCAGTTTTAAGTTTGTCAAAACACTGCTTATTTCAGCCGTAATAATGTTGTTTTTTCTCAACCGGAATTTCGAGGCAAACATTGTCAAAGATGGCACCACCCATATTTCGCTCAGGAAACGTGTCTATACAATGTCAACTAACTTTTAAAAACACTTGTTATTTGAATGTGTAAATGATTATGTAGCTTGGCTGGATCAAATGACTCATGAAGCCATGATTTCACCGTTTATTGAAAAGCAACTCAAAAGAATGTGAAAACAAATCATGAAGTGTTTTACTCACTTAGAAGAGTAAATAATTTGTTCACTAAACTTGACAGTATACATTGCCGTGGGAAGGAGGGCATAAATGCTGACCATGATAAACATTTTGAGTTATCAAAATGTTATTTACATCAATTGCTAATACTGAAACCCCTACAAAATGTAAGATATGGGCCACTTTAGTAAGTGAAAAGGTCAATTTAACATGACAAATTAGACCTGAAAATGAAAGAAGAAAGAGGTAGGAGAGGAATAGGCAAGGGACATTAATTTATAAACTTTCATTAGTTTCCTATTTTGGTAAACCATCAATTGGTAAAAGCTTTTCAAGTGCATAAAAAATGTATCTTGGAATGTGCGATTACATTTGTGCATAGAAACATGATTATTAAATAATAAAACTTTTAACTTAAAACTATTCTTGTTTATGTGTGAATTTTGTCTCAAAATTGTCACAAAATATCAAACAAGACTGATCCACCCTACCACCACTGCTGGTAGGTGAACAATATTTTCAAAGAAGCATGGTTCTTATGAGCCCTGTGCTTACCTATTCCTTCACCATCGTCCCAGAAGAATGACCCTTGAGCAGTCCCATTGTCACTCAGGGCAACGATCAGTCCCAAAGGATTCTTTCGGCTGAAATAGAAATACTGGTCAGAGTTGTAACAGTCAAGGCACTTGCTATACTTATATTTTTGCTGGCAGGAACACACCTAATCTCTATTGCGCTCATTCACACAAAGCTCTCTATGTAACATTTTGTATTTCTCAAGCTTGCAATAACCTCTTTAAACCATTCGACACAACCTGGGTTGAGACTCAAAAATGAGTTCCGGATCACTCTTTTTATTTGCTTGTAAACATTTTTTTACTGCTCATCAAGCATGAAATACATTATTTTATAAGATGAATGGGCATTATATATCTCATTATCACCATGTACAGTACAAATGAATAGGACATTCTGAATTTGGGTTCCAAGATGAATGACTTTAAATATTGGGTTCAAACCATGTGCCGCAAACATACTGGTACATTTTTGTTAAACACCTGGTTACGGGTTCTGGAAGCTATTCCTGCTGACTTCGGGCGAAAGACTACACTTTGAATAGGTCACCAACCAGGCCATAACAGGTGATACAATTTTTATTTCATTCTGTGGTTGTTTATAACAATTGCTGTACTATTACAAATTCAATGTACAAGAGCAAGCAAATCTCATTGCTACTCAAACGACACAAAAGGGAACCTATTCCACCATTAAATGGGTACATACAGTACATAATGCCACAACACATTCTCATTCATCGATTGTCAAACCTGTCAAATGGTGATAACCAAATACCTCTTGCCTTCCCTCTTTTCTGAGAGGTAAACATATAGTACACACTGTATGTGGCTCTTCAGTACATTCATGTACTCTTTAGTTATATGATATATGCATTTACCTGTAGTATGTTGTGTTCTCTGGTTTTTGCCAAGGTAAAATGTATCCTCCTCTGACATGGAGATTGATGTGGTCCATCGGTGCGGGCATCAAGATCATTTCGCCACGCACTTTGATGTCTTTTCCCTAAATAAAAGACTGAAAGTTACATCTACGGTATATATCATATATCCCTTGGATTTCTTTTTTTTTAACCTATTTTTTTGCTTCCTGCTACCCCATTACTTTAACTGTAGCAGGTAGATTTTGTAACTTTGCATTCAGACCAGCCACGTTTGGTCGTGTGACAATGCGTCACTTGCGCTACGCCCGTCATCTAATGATGTTTTGTGTTCACACCGAACTTAATGTCGCCAAAAGTTGAAGTCAGTGTCACCCGAAGTACTTTCAGGTCATGTAACGTAAAAGTAAGTATAACCTCTTTAATCTCATAATTTAAAGGGATCCTCAGACTAAAAAAGGTGTAGGCTTTAATAAGCCACAATTGTTCTCTTTTACTGAAATGTTATTAGAAACACATATAATATTGCCATTCATTTAAAAAGCTATAATATTTAGTACATGTTTTGACCTATGGAGGGCGCCATGTTTTACGCGCGCAATGCACGCTGGGGGTGATGACGAGGTTGGCCTAAGCTGGGAGAAAAACTGTGCTAACTAGCAAGCGAAGCTAGTATGACGACTGGCATGATTTTGTCAGATTCTGCTGCTGGTCTGATTGTTTTGTTACAGGAATGTGGGATGAATTCCCAATGTCGTAACTGCATCCAATTCCAGCTCATCAGCGGTGTCTTTACACCGATCCTAGGTGGCTTGTGTTGACTTGCTGCCATTTGAGATTTTGTATATCCCTTTGGTGTTAGTGGCATCATGCCTTGTTTTTTTTTGTTTGTCTGCCTCTCACCACAATTTTCCCTCTTTTTTTTTTTTTTTTTTAATATTTTTTTCTTTTTTTTAATTGATCCCGACCTACTGTCACGGTCCCTTTTTGTGTCTCCCTTCTCGCGATCGCGTGAGTTTTTTTGTGTTTTCAATAAACCCTTTTTACGCAATCCCTTTGTTCTTGTTGTCTGCTTGCTGTTTGAAGTCGGCCACGTTTTTTAATTCAGTGGTCAAGCCGGCCCCAATTTATTTTCAGTAGTGTTTCCCTTTTAGGTTTTACCGCACAGACAAACAGTGCATGTGGGTTGCGATTGCTGTATTAGGAAAATCAGAACCTAAAAGTCATGTCAAGTCTAGTCAAGTATAGTCTTGTGGTCTAAGTGTTCGTCCATCACACGGGTCCGAATTCCACTGGATACTTTCATTTAATTGCTTTTGCTGCTCGTTTTGTGAATTATCGAGACTGTTGTCCTGCTCATCACTTTTCCGTTCGGGGTCAAATTGGAAGGGCAGAACCAACAAGATGTTTAAGTAGCTAACGAGTGACACTGTGGAAGTACGGCAGCACTGCCCAGTGACGTCACCGCATTGTGTCCTCAACATTAATGGCTAGTTAAACTAATTTTTCAAATTTTATAAAAACGAAAACAATATGTGGAAGTTTGAATATAAAATTATTATAATTCATACTAACATTTATCTTTTAAGAACTACAAGTTTTTCTGTACATGGTTCCCTTTAACAACTTTTTTCTCTTAATCTTACTTCAATCTTCTAATAATATGCCAAAAGTAATTGTCTGTTGATACAGACCAGTGGTCTCCAAGCAATTCCACATTAGACAGCAATGGGTGCACGATTTCATTTCAACAAAACAAGACGACACCTTTGTACTAGGGTTGGGAATCTCTGGCATGAAGCTGATTCGATATGTATCTAGATACACAGGTTACGATTCGATTAAAAAACGATACATTTTTTAGGCTGAGCGATTCGATACGATTCGATACAGTTGAAGAACGATACGGTTCGATACAGAGTGAAAACGATACGATAGTAAACATTTGTTGTGTGTGTTCGTACAGTATTTTAAAAATATAAAAAAGACCACATTTTTTAATAGCAAAATTAAACAACAAAATTTCATACCAATGTTATATTTTTTTATGAGAAAAAAAATAAGGCTTACCATATGATCGTCATTTTGTTGGATGGCATTGATAATACAATAAAACTCCAGTGACAGACAACAATAGAGTGCAGTAATTTAATAACTGTATTTCCTGGTGTTTTGAAAACAATAGGTAAGTAATTTAAGTGCAAACTTTCAACGTAAACATCTTACAAGCAAAAAATATTATATGCAGCAGCTCTTGAAAAAAAGAATTAAACCTGTTAGAGTTATCATAAATAAATAATAAATTATGCTTTACCACTGGTATAACTGGGGTAATAAAAACATGGCATTTTAGACAGACAGGTCTATAATCATTACTTTAACTTTATACACACCAAGATCCTTCACTTATGCCTGTGCTTCCACATTTTATTTATTCCTCATCACTGTCTATATCTCTTTTGAAGGGCAGATTTTTCTTGAGGAAGATCAAATGATCCACATGTTCATGTTTAAGTAGACTGCGTTTCGTGGAAACAATATCTCCAGCAGATCGTGCTGCCCTTTCCACCATTGTAGTGGGTTATTTTCAGGGTTACAAACTCACGATCTCTGTACCGCTTCACACTTCACACTAGCTCTGTCCCATGCGAACAGATCTGGCTGCCTTCGTCACTTCAAAGTCCGACCTTTGTTTTCCTGAGTGCGTTGAAAATCAATCGCTGCACGTTACTGACATGGTGCGCAAACTCTCCATTTTTTTAGCATGTTGCTGTGTTGCCACTACTAGTTTCATTTTGGCCTGTGAAGAAAACACTATGGAGCGTGCGTTACAGTGGTTTTGTTAGCTCTCGCGTTGTTACAACACGCCCGTGACGATCGGGTAAAGATGGCGACTACTAGCGGTTCTGCCGAAATGAATGGGAAGTTGAGGCAACTATGACGGCGGTCACAATCTAAGTGCGCTGTGTGGTGAATGACACAAGCGCAGCATGTGAGGTAAAAGCTAAATTATTATCATATTAAGCAATGGATTGAACTAGGCATTAGAAGCCGATTCTTGTGCTCACGATAGCCGAATTCTATCTCTACTATCGGTTCATTGAATATTTAATGGCTCATTACTGCCGAATGGTAAGTTTACTATCGATACAGCTGTATCTCTCACCTGTAAAACCGGATATCCGGTCGTATCGGTTTATCGTTCTCAAGCTTACTTTGTACCAATCTGTTTGGACTTTTGTTGATTGGAAGTTGAGGAAGGTTCTGGCTTCGTCACTTAAATAAGAAAACATATTTGATTTGCTGCTTCCTTGTCATCACGGAAATCTTTCGTAGAAAGTTCAACTCAGCCATCTTTTCTGCGGGGCGAAATCCTACACACGATATCGTGGGGCGCAAACTGATGACATTGCATCGCACATGATGCATGTTGCCGGTCGTGAGGCTGCCTGTCTCCCTTTCACCCACGATTACATTGACTTTGTATGGGAACTCATCACGCATTGAGAATGGTTAAGACCAAAAATGCATTGCTCCTGTTAAGACACCCTGTTTAGATTTTAGTTGATTGGACAACAATTTTTGTATACTTTTTAAACTGTGTTTTTTTCTTTTTCTTTTTGCACCACACTGTTAGTAAACATTATACCTCACCTCAATGTTGTTATTCAGCAGTTTTACAGCCGTTTTGTTAAATGCCAATGATTGAGCAAGAGAAGGGTTTAAATGTGTTCTCTGTCACTAACAGATAAATCTGTCTTCCTCATACATTACATACAACTGAGCAATACATTTGGTGATGGACGCAGGTTGAGTTTCAAGTGAGAAACTTAAATGATACTACTGAACCTCGACTTAAGTCAAACATTTAACGTTATTAAATGTGTTGAGCCCAACCACAATAACTAATAATAATAATTAAAAAAAAAACACAAAAAAGCCTGCTTTTATTATAATCATGCAGCGCAGCACCATTAAATACCTAGGGTTATATAGGTAGCAAATACAGACATAACTACATAAATATTGAAATAGACATAGTATATGTCTCAAAGGTGCCTCAATGCAGATGTATTTTGATTTAAATTTGAATTTGATACTACTGTATATTGAGATTTTTCCAATTCAAAAACAAATACAGTGTCTTGCATCATACCAAAGTTACTAACTCTATGGACTCACCGTGTGAAAGTCATACCAGCGATCATCAGGAACATAGGCTTCTATTTGTGTGACTCCCTGCACATAAGGTCAGAGTTAGGTAAGGTCATGAAAAATAAATATGCCCAAAAAGTAAAATAATGCAATTTTACATGGCTTGTTTTGTATAAATGTGCGTTTTGTGTAATATTTGCAAAAATTGTATAATTACAAGGCCAATACTGTCTACTGTATACTGTTCCGTCTTGCAAATTCTGGAAATACTTTTTTCCACATAAACTTGAGCAAAGGAATAAAGGGAACAAACTTCATTAAGCTGTTTTAGGGTCAAGCCATTTTATTGTGTTCATTTTTGGAAAAAGGTTTTAATTAGGGCTGTCAAAATTATCGCGTTAACGGGCGTTAATTACTTTTTTTAATTAATCACGTTAAAATATTTGACGCAATTAACGCAGATGCCCCGCTCAGGGAGTTTTAAATGACAGTACACATTGAAACGCTCACTTGTTGTGTTTTATGGAGTTTTGCCGCCCTCTGCTGGCGATTGGGTGCGACTGATTTTATAGGCATCCATGAGCATTGAGTAAGTAATTATTGACATCAACAATGGCAGGCTACTAGTTTATTTTTTGATTGAAAATTTTACAAATTTTATTAAAACGAAAACATTAAGAGGGGTTTTAATATAAACTTTCTCTAACTTGTACTAACATTTTTCTATTAAGAACTACAAGTCTTTCTATCCATGGATCGCTTTAACAGAATGTTAATAATGTTAATGCCATCTTGTTGATTTATTGTTATAATAAACAAATAGTCCTTATGTACCTTATGTTGAATGTATATATCCATCTTGTGTCTTATCTTTCCATTCCAACAATAATTTACAGAAAAATATGGCATATTTTATAGATGGTTTGAATTGCGATTAATTGCGATTAATTAATTTTTAAGCTGTAATTAACTCGATTAAAAATTTTAATCGTTTGACAGCCCTAGTTTTAATATTTTTTATAGAAAAGAAAAAGGTTGTTTGTGCATACCGGATCAAGGGCAGGGCTTATAAGAAGAGCAGGTCCCCAGAGAAACTGTTTGTAAATGTCCCAAGTAGTTTTATCATTCACAAACCTGTGGCACATCAGCAAAAATTACATTAAACATGACTAAAAATAATGACGGCGTAAACTTTCACATGTCGAGGTTCCTTAAGAGTTGAGATGTATTACTATGCAAGCTAAACAGTTATCCCCTTTCTGTTGAAATGCAAATACGATATTCACTCATCATGTTCTACGAGTATTTTTCTTTCTTGTATTTTCCCTTTTTTTTTTTTTTTTTTTTTTTTAAAGAGTACAGGCACGTTTATTTGAATGGCAAATAGTGTTATATAGCGCTTTTCCACCTTTCAAGGCACTCAAAAGAGGGCATTTATTTGAGTTGACACTCTTATTTATTCAACTGAATTCCCCAGAAAAAATCCCAAACACGTTTGGTAGACTTTGGTGCACTTACTCATGCAGTAGTGGTCTCACGACTGTATTTCCTTTGGTATGAGCATCATACATGAGCGTATACAGGTATGGCAGGAGTGTGTAACGAATGTTGAGGACATTTTTGGATGCCTCTGCGAAGTTTGAGTCCCAGGCCACAGGATCTTGTCTCTGCAAACAACACATATTTAAGAAATAATCATACAGTACATGAGCAAACACTGAATATATTTAGATTGTGTTTTCCCACCTATGTGGTATGAACTGAAGAAAATTAACTATTCTTGTAGAGATCCAGATCAATTAATTATAACACTGGGATGTGCGCATTGTACATGAGAAACATTCCGACAGTAAAACATTCTAACATATTATACCCTTGTACCACATTTTGAGAAACCACCGACCTAAAGAATAAAGAATGCCAGAATTGTCCTTTTATCCTTTCTTCTTTTTTACCTGTTGCATCTTGATCTTTATAAGTTTTTGATTCCAAGCTCCAAAGCTTAGATAGGGGTAATCGTCCTACAGAAGTCATTCCATTTAAAAGCCATTATTAACCAACGAAATAATGAGGTTCGTGTGTATTGGTGATTGGTGGGTGCTGTGTAGTGGTGCTCCGATCACCTTGAGAATTCAATTAAGCTCCCCACCTGCAACACACACATATACACCCTTGCCCCCTCCACACACTTGCGCAAACACAAACTGTCCTGTCGAGTACTTCAGACTCCATTTCAGAGAAATTTTGCCTCGTGGGATCGATCCCTGGACAGGCCTTATTGGATTTCTCAGATGTGTTACAAAGCACTTAAAGGTCACTCCAAGAATGAATGCCACCAACACAACACCACCAACCTGCTGTATCTCTTTGAAGACTTCAGTGTGTGTGCTTGTGTATGCCAGCAGGCGTGCGTGCATGCAGGTCTGTATTTTTTTTTTTTTTTTTTTTTACAAATATTTCCCTCTCGCCAAACAAAAAACAGAGTCTCTTAAGATATTCAGGTTTTCATCTTTTCATCGAACACCCGCGCTTGGTTGCGGTATTTATACACAGTTAACACCAAAGGTAGGCAGCAATCTAGTGAGGGCAGGTAGTCGACCTGACATTTGTTCAAATTTTGAAATTCTTTGTTCCACTCATAAAATACAGTGATTATGCAGTCTTACTGCTGTGAATGTGAGTTGAC
The DNA here is from genome assembly GCF_030265065.1 of Corythoichthys intestinalis. Lineage (NCBI taxonomy): Eukaryota > Metazoa > Chordata > Actinopteri > Syngnathiformes > Syngnathidae > Corythoichthys > Corythoichthys intestinalis. The sequence continues at coordinate 37,924,647 of NC_080400.1, forward strand.
TAAATTCGTATAACTCCCAGGTACTACTCTTCTTGTATCATGTTCTTATCCATTTAACAACCCTTGCTAGGGCTAATTCTTTGTTTTGAATAATGATGTAAATTTCAGTTTGACTTTGAATGTTTTTTTTGTTGTTGTTATTAGGGCCCGAGCACTAAGCGTGCGAAGGCCCCATTGTTTTGCAAAGGATTATTATTATTATTATTTTTTTTATCATTATTTTATTTTATTTTTTTTAATTTTTTTTTTCAGGGCAAATGAAAATGGCCAATTTGGAGGCCTGAACATGCACGAAAAGTCACCAAATTTAGATAATTTTGCAATGTTGCAAAAAAATGTAACAAAATGGCTCAGTGGCGCCCCCTCGAAATTTTAAAATTGGCCTATAACATTAGGGTCTGTCAGCGTAGAGTGATGAAATTTGGGGATTTTCTCCCTGTACCGGGTGCCGGGGAGGTGCCCTCTGGTGCCATACCGCGCGCCCCTCTTGGCCCGGGGGTGGGTTGTGGGGGGTGCGCTTCCCTCCCCTTGGTCTGTTTCCGGCCATGTCCGCCTCCCTGGGCCGCAGCAGCCGCGGCTGCCCCCCGGCCGGCAGGGTCGTTGGCGGGGCCTCTTGGGGCCCGCGGGGCCTAGGGTGAGGCTTGCTGTCCCTTGCCGGTGGGGTGGACGCCCCCTGGTCGCCGGCGCTTGGTGTGGCGCCTGCTCGGGGTGCGGGGTGGGTGCTCGGTGGGTGGGAGGGGGGTGGGCGGTCGCAGAGGCGCCGTGGGTGGTCTGGGGCGGGGATTGATCGGGGCCCTGACGCTTCTTCCGCCCTGGGGCCGGTGGTTCTGGTGGACGGGGCCACGCCCGCGGGAGCCAGCCTCTTAACTCACGCACTTCTCACTTCGGCACTGTAAATATTTTTCACCCTGGCACTTACATGCTCATACATTTCTCCGGGGAGAGTTGGGACGGGGCTTTACAGTCCCAGCCCGACTCCCCCCTGTTTTTAATGCACCACACACCAAGGTTGTGGGATGGTTGGGACCTGTTGGGGGGGGGGGGGGGGGGGGGGCTCACGGCTGCCTCCTCACCACAGGCCCCGCCATCCCTGCACCTTTTTTAAATGCACCACACACATCATACTCCACAGGAGAGCTCCGGCAAAGGGCGGTGGGACGGGCGGCTGGACAGAAACTCCATGCTGCGGTCCCACAGCCCCAAGCCAAGCTCTCCTATTTTAATGCATACATTGCATTACCCTCCCCTCACACTCCCATCACGGTGCTGGGTGATGGCTGCCAGTCGGGAACCTGGCAGCCACAGTAATAGGGTGGTAGGTGGGTCCCACACTTTTTCTATATGGCGTGGCTCCCGGGGTGTGGCCTCCCCTCTGCCTCGGCTGCCGGCCACGGGAGTGGGTTGGGGGGTCGGGTCTCCGATATTGCATCGCCCCGTGGCAGTTCCTGGGCGTTCTCCTGCCTCCGCCTTCCCCTCTCTTCTCTGGCTGGGCATCCGCCCTGCGCTCCGTCGCGGGTCGCTGGCTGGGCGCCGGTGTATCAGCAGGGTGTCGCCTGCACTGGCGGGGGACCCTGCCTTGCCTGGGGCTTGGTGGGCCGCTGGGGGTCCCGTGGCGTGCCGTGCCGGTTGGGGGGCTGTGGCTGTGGCTCGTGGCCCGGGTGGGCGGGCGGGGGTGGGTGTAGGCGTGGGGTTGGTGATGCGTCCCCTCCTGCCATCCCTGAAGGCCGGTTGATGGGCGCGCGGGTGGCCCAGGGGACCACCCTGGGTCCCGGGGGGGGGGGCGGTGGCTCCTTTGCTGGGCGGCGGGAGGAGGGATGGGCTGCGCATGGACCCCCCCCGCCCTCCCCGGGCTGGCTGGGTGGGGGCCGTGGCCCTGGGTTGGCGCCCGCGCGGTTTCTCCGCCCGCCTGCGTGGCTGTCGCACGCCCGGTGGGGCTTGCGTGCTGCTGGATGTGGTAGGGCATGCTCGGGTTGGGGGTTCCGGTGCCGGGATTGGCGATGCGGCGGCGTAGGGTTGGTCGTCAACGGGCTAACACTCATAAGAGATTCACACGATTACTGGGTTCTAGATCACAGAACTGATTTGTGTACACTGTACCCCTTTCAATCACTTAGCTTATAGTCTTATAGACACCCCCACCCCCATTCTCCTCTTTCACTGGCCAATTGGCCCCCACATGGTGTAAACCGGAAATACATCTCGCTGACGATAGCACCAGCATATTAGTAACTAGTTTAGATGTTCAATGTATTTCTTGTTGTTGTTTGTGTATGTGTTTCTTTTCTTTCTTCTCTTGTATTTCTTTTCTTCTGTCCCCCCATAATCCCTTCCTGTTCGCTGCTTTGTCATAATAAAAAGGTATTTTGAATGATCACAATGGGAGTATGTCAGACTCTCCATGTGAAACATTAAAACTGTTCAGAATCCGGGCACTTAGACTTCCATTCTCTGTGTCAAACAGCTGAACAGGACAGGTTTAAAAAAAAAAAAAAAAAAAAAAAAAAGAAATTTGGGGATTTTATACCTTGTCCAAAACCGCTCCAAAAAAAGCATTGGCACCCATATTCCAAACCCAACAGGAAATCGGTTATTTTGGATCGAATATGAATTTTTTATCGATTTACAGGGTGCACATTTGAGACCTTTTCGCCGAAGGAGTTAGTTGGATCATGTTCAAAATTGGTGAGACTCTTCAGGAGACATATGAGATCTTAAGTTTTTAAAATGGTGCATTTTCATTCATGGGTCTGACCTGGGCATGGTGCCAAAGTCGACCATTTTTTCGGCAGAATGACAAATTCAGTAAAAGACTAATAGCTCTTTGACACAACGTTCAATCTTTTTCATATCTGGCATGTATGTGCGGGATCCCACCCTTAACACGAGTGCATTGAAACATTACCCATTAGGCCTGGTGCCCCCTATTGGGAACAGGAAATGCCTTTTTTTACGAAACAGGCTCCTCCTCCAAGGAAAAAAAATATATTCACCTGAAACTTGCATCAGGGGAGCCTTAAGACATGTTTTCAGGTGCCTGATGAAAAATATTGAGGTTTGGTTGAAGCAGAAGGGTCCAACAGGAGAAGTAAAAATGACTGAAGCCATTTCGTCTCACCACAAGTTTTAAACAGTCATAACTTCTACAACATATCTGCGCCAAACATCTCGTGCTTGTTGAGTCATACTCTGAAGGGTCCTGTAGGGGTCATTTGCATCAACCCTACAGAGCCAACTAGTGGCAATAGAAAGTCACTCATTTTTCTAATATATGTCCAGTTCTTTTCAGGTTGGTCATTGTAGTTTCAAGACCTTTTGAAATACTTATTTTACAGCCCATGTCCACATGTCTCTGTCTGTTGCCGTGACGACCCTTTATTCGCTCCTTTTTTGCAGTACTCTGTCCAATAGGGGTTTTTACCTCTTAGGTGTGTGAAGGTAAAGAGGCGACTTTCGAGCATGTTAGGTTCTAATGAGATGATTAGAGAGGACGATCTGCCACCACCCTGACCTGCACACTGTTGCGTGACGTCAGAGTTGCGCTAGATTGCGAGGGCCCGTTCAGTCCTGCTTGCAGGCCTAGTTTTATTATTATTATTTTGGGGTAAAAACAATGTAATAACAAATGTTACCTCACCTAGCTTTTGGTTGCAGTACAGCATGATTCCAAAGATTTATTACAAATTTAAGACAATGTTCATTCAGTCGTATTCTGGAAATGGTGATACAGTATCTCTACCAACATTGAATCCTTGCTCTAGTTGTCTATGTTGGAAAGCTAGGTTCTTATTCTTATTCTTATTCTCAGCAGTTTTTTACTCACCCGGTTGCCTTTCCCGTTATGGTTACGTGAGTATGGATAGAAGGCACCCAGTTGCATCCAGCGAAGACACATCTCGTACTGAGCTTTACCAAAGAATCCACATATGTCTGCCCCAGTCTAGAGGTCCAATGAAAAATGAGATAAATGGGAAAATAAAAGAGCAAAATCACTGAAAATATTATTGATTGAATAAATGCATGAATAAATACTGCATATGAACAGCGTGCCATACCATTTGATTACTGGTAGGTGGAAAAATGTTGGGACAGTTGTGAGCATATCTGCTTCAAATGGGGGCTTCTGGGTTTGAATTTAAGCTCATGCCAAATGTGCATATTCTCTCCATGATTGCATGGATTCTTCAATACACTGAAGCTATTTTGCACAATCCAAATACAGTGTATCACAAAAGTGAGAACACCCCTCGCATTTCTGCAGATATTTAAGTATATTTTTTAATGGGACAACACTCACAAAGTTACACTTTGGCACAGTGAAAAGTATTCTGTGTGCAGCTTACAGTATATAATAGAGTTAATTTATTTCCCCTCAAAATACCTCAAAATATAGCCATTAATATCTAAACACCTAGCAACAAAAGTGAGTACACCCCTTAGAAACTACATACATCCCTAAACGTCCAAATTGAGTACTGCTTGTCATTTTCCCTCCAAAATGACATGTGACTCGTGACAGAAGTGCTGTCAGCATTGCAGCAGAGATTGAAGATGTGGGGGGTCAGCCTGTTGCTCAGACCATACGCCGCACTCTTCTGAAGACGGTACACAAGAAAGCCCGCCCGTCTCATCAGACCATAGGACATGGTTCCAGTAATTCATGTGCTTTGTTGACATGTCTTAAGCAAACTGTTTGCGGGCTTTCTTGTGTACCGTCTTCAGGAGAGGCTTCCTCCTGGGGTGACAGCCATGCACACCATTTTGATGTAGAGTGTGGCAGTATTCAATTTGGATATTTAGGGATGTACGTAGTTTCTAAGGGGTATATTAACCTTTGTTGCCAGGGGATTAGATATTAATGGCTATATTTTGAATAATTTTGAAGGGAAAATAAATGAACTCTATTATAATAAATAAACTATTAGTTTTTAAGGGGTGTACTCACTTTTGTTGCCAGGTGTTTAGATATTAATGCCTATATTTTTCGCTATTTTAAGGGGAAATAAATTAACTCTATAATATACTGTAAGCTGCACACAGACTACTTTCCATTGTGTCAAAGTATCATTTTGTCAATGTTGTCCCATGAAAAGATATACTTAAATATCTGCAGAAATGCGAGGGGTGTACTCACTTTTGTGATACACTGTACATGCCTTTTATGCTGGATTTACATTATGCTGCTGGCGGCCATGACAGCTCTGCGTTCAGACCACTACGGGCAATACCGAATGGAAGTGAGACCAATAGAAGGAATAATATAAGAATTTTTTTAGCTAAAAAAATGCCACAGCAGTCAAGATGTAATTGAAAAGTTGGCCATATTAAAATACAATAAGTGAATTCAACAGATCTGATGGTAGCCATTTCTCCGAGTTCAAACACATCTAATGGCTATGTGCATTTTAAACGGTATGACACCGCACACAAGGTCTGGCAGTGTCAATCACCTGCCTGCACACATCTCTACAACTCTTCTAAAGCAAAGCCATGAAGCTTCCCAGTATAGACACCCAAAGAAAGCCTTGACAGAACCTGAACATTGTGAGACCTTGATCAGAAAGCATTAGGTTATTTGAAGATGGATAATTTGTATGAATGTGAGGTGAATGATTGACCAGCAGGCCAGGGTTTACCCCACATCTTGCCCAGTAAGCTTGAATAGGCTCCCTTAATTAATGTTTTGATCAATCTGTGGAAATGGAGATTTCATCCATCCAAAGAATAAACACATGAAGACCCCACCAACATTTAAATCCATCTTAAAAAAAGACTGGTTAAAGATTCTATTTTTTTCATTTTTTTTTATTTTATTTTTTTTATGTTGACTGACAGCATTAGATTCCCTGCATCTTGTTGCAATAACAAGCTGTCCTTTGATCAAAGTGTCCAACAAAATGAAATAACATCACTGTGGCCATGTAATCTACTTACAACGGACAAGGTCACATCAATAAGATTATGTCTGTATCGAAAAGGAAGGATCGGATGATGATGATACTTACATAAGGGATGCCAAACAGACTGAACTCCATCATGCCTGTGAGACAAGAATCTTGTGTGACTTTTACAGTAAATACTACTGAATATGTTCATCATAGTTTGATCATGATCTAATTGTTGTAAGTGTTTGTACATACCTATGATGGATTTATATAATTGGTCCCAATTGGCACTATTGTCACCCAGCCAATGTCCAGCCCATTTTCCACTCGAGGGGTAAGTGGACCTGGTCACTACTATACCTCGTTTCCCAGTGACATTCAGCAGAGCTCTTTAGGCAGAATATGAAAGGATTTTCTTTATGTAAATTATACAATGAAAATAACAACAACAAAAAAATACTGTAAATAAAAACATTATCCCAAATGTACAATGAGTCTGTTGTGCGATGCACTAAAATGCCAAAGGCCACATTCCACTGATGGAAACAATGTAAAAACTTAAAAGCCAGACACATTTTGCTGTCAAAGCTCTTGAATTGTGCCCTCTAGATCCAAGTCACACAGCATGCTTTTTAGTCTTCCTTTATGTTGATTTTCAATAACTTTAAGTTCTCTATTTGAAATAGTATTTCATCTACTGAACGGTATGATAATTGGCATGGCAGCAATTAAAAATCTATATTCTGGGGATTATGGAGGTAGGTGGAGGACTACCTCTCTGTTGTTCATAATACATAGTAGAAGTGCTTCTTATCAGTGCACATGTTTGGCATTTCCATGATACAACACATACATGTATAAATATTTGCTCTTATCTTCATGCTCCTACGTCACTCTGTATTCTAGTGATGGATGCTAAATTATGTGTTGTCTTTGCTTTCTGATTTTGCATAATTTTCTTAAATTCTTACTTATAGACGCACATATGTCTGTGTGTGATTCCACCAACTTTCTTACGACCTGTGGGCTGATTTTACAAATGTAATAATGAAAACATATGACAATAAAAAAATAAATATTTGATGTATACAGTGATTCGGAGGGTGTCATGCACACTGTTCACGTATTTAAGAATGAGACACATTAATGTCATCCATCCACTATTTAGTCTAATTGTGTGATAGCAAATGATATATCTCACTCATATGTAGGCTTCGTATGGGACCAGCCATAGATGCTATGGACATCGTAGTGTCTGACCGCCGTTCCATCACTGAGTATCTGTTCACTGTTCATGCACAGCGTCTTATGATTTAAGCCAAGATGTTTGGATTCTAAGGCTATTAGGGCAAAGAAACAAAAACAAACACAGCGGGAATTTGTTTTTGTTTGACAATTCTGTTCAATTAATTCATTTTCCAAGCATCTTATAAAATGTAATAATGAGAGGCAGAAAAAATGCTTTGTGCATTTTCTACCTGGCATATATGGAGGGTTCTCAAGCATAGGGTGACCCAGGCAATTGCCTCCTACTGTCCCATGTACAAAACTGGCGGGTTCATTCATGTCCTACAGATAAGGGTGGACAAATATTTGATCACTGAATTCCAAAAATAACTGGACATAACAGGCAGCATAAAGATCGGCAAGTTATCAGTATACAGTCAGTATTATCTTGTGGGTCACTCACAATCCAGAGGCCATCAAATTTCATAGTAGTTTGATAAAAATCCATGATTTCTTGATGCCACCATTTTGCTGTTGCGTTACGGAAGAAGTCAGGGAAGGCAGTGAAAGCCCTGTATTGCTGCAAAAATTGGAGGTTACATCAGACGATGCTGTTTTCCGTCAACTATTGGCCTATGAAGCCCTTTCAGATTCTGTACATTTATACATTTGACTTGACATGACCGAGTGATTAAATACTAAATGTTTGTTAAAATACACAGTTACAGCTGAACCCCTATAGAGGAACAGCTCCAGAAGTGAAATAATTTTCTTAAAAATGTCTCAAATGTCAAATAAAATATGATGATCTTTATGCAAAATGTCATAATCAGTATATTATGAAGCATAGGTCTTCCACTTTCATAAGGTTAACAATCAGTGGGCAGCTAATAGATGAACTCTAAGGGTATGTTGATTTTTCATGTGAGTGAGTTTTGCAACATCAAAGACAAGTGTTTTGATGACCACAGAAGCAACTTGGTAAATAATGAACCAGAGACTTAGAATACCAACTCCATATGCAAAGTCATATATTTTTTACTTTTGTATTTCTTTGTCAGAATAATCTCTAATTACAAATTCAGAACTACTTCCACTCAGAGGTTTATGTATAGTCAAATTAGAGCTAGTCAGGATTTGTGTTTTTTTTTTTTTTTTTTTGGTAAATGTGTTTGCTTAGAAATTACACTCGCAAAAAAATATGTGTGCACTTACAAAAAAAAAAAAAATATTATATATATATATATATATATATATATATATATATACTCCAACATTAATTTGCAGGTGTAAAAAATATTTTCACACAAAAAATTTGCAAGCACATTTTTTTGCGAACACAAATAGTCTCAGGCACTATTTGATTCCCTAATTAAGTTCCTAATTTCCATAATTTTCGGGCTATATGCAGCTACGACCCCATTTTTAACCCTGTGGTTTAAAGTGTAGTGCAGTTTAAAGAATATATGAATTTCTCCAAGATTTCTTTTGGTGTACATATTCCATAGTACTGTGTGGACACCTGCGGCTTTATAGTCAAGTGTGGTTTAGATATGAACAAATACTGTTTTCTTGTCAAATTTAGAGGGTGCAGCCAGGTGTGCCTTATCGTCCAGAAAATTGTGAAATTACTTCAAATGATTGGTATTAGACACTATCAATTTCTGGATGTATGCATAGTAAACAACTAATGGTTCCAACAAGTTGCTAGTTTACTTTCAAATTTAGCTTGTTAGAAGAAATGAGTGATGGCATGTGATCATGGCATATTAATCCACTGTTGAAAAAAAGACTTCAAATTCCCTCTTTTGACTGCCTGACACATCAAATAGCAAGCATGAATGGACTGGAAGTAATGTATTGTTCATCCCATGTTGTAAAAACCCTAATATATTAACTTAACTATATATAGTCGTCTTGATGATGTCCTCACTTGGACAGGTTTAGTGGCGTGAAGAGTAATGCATAATTTTGACTGTACTGATAGTTATATTGTTGTTGCAGCTACTCTTTTGCTTGGTTATGAATATTTCCTTAGGAATATCAGATTTTAGAAATTGGACAATCTTGACGATGCAACGGCTTGTTTTCCAGTTTGGATGTTGCACAATATAATATCCAATGCATTTACCATTCTGTTATTATCATACCTCTACTTGAGTGTCCCAGTCCAGAGATTCATTTACTGTGATATTTGGGAAATCTGGCCAAACCTGCAAGGTAACGAGGGCAATGACAACAATTTATTCATACCTTTCATACCTGAGAATGTTTGCATTTTTGTTTGGCCATCATGCAACATTACCTTCCCCCACACTATGTCATCACTGAGTGTTTTGGGCCATTTAATGAAGACATCAGCGGCCTTACCCCTCTCAAAGGCAGGGTAATGAGTCTCATTGCCTGAAATAGCTGGATCCTGGAATTAAAAAAACAACAGCATAAAAGGAGGTGCAAAAGTGGGTTGACAGTAGGGGCACAATTTTCTTTAAAAAAAATATGCATTATTTTTAATGATTATTGTGTGTTTTTTTTCATATCTGTATGCCTATCTTTGCGCACCCTCTTGCATTAAAAAATGTAACAGACATTTGATTTTTTTTTACATCAAAACTACTGGCTTCCAATATAATGTTATATGTTTGCCTTTAGTCTGTTTGGCTGTATTACCTAGACTTATAAAGAGATTACCAGAATGAAGATGAATCTCATGCCCTCTTTTCTCATGTTATCAACAAGGGTGGGTAGTCCCTCAAACTCGGGGTCCAGGACAAAGTCAAGCTGCCGATTCATGTAATCGATGTCAGCATACTGCACATCCTGCAGATTTCAGTCACAACAATAAACAAGATTTCCATGTACACTATTTTCAAAATGCCCACCATATAGTAAAATTTAGTATATTATACCTCTGTAAATAATAAGTAAACAACTTTAGTTTTAAATATCAGTTTTAAACACTTATATTCTGCCCTCTAGCTTTTTCTGTTTCATAATTCAGTAGAAACATATTTAAGAAGAAATATGAATTAAATAATTTATTAAAAGCAATGGAAATAATCATATCACATTTGATTTAATAAAATTATATCCCCTGTGATTTATATGGTCAGAACCTTTTTCTTGATGTTCTATATATACAGGTAGTATCAGAACTAGTGAGGTTAAACAAAGAAATCCATTACAGTTTGCATACAGATGTGTGCTTTGAAAAATAGATTTGTGATTTATATGGTCAGAACCTTTTTCTTGATGTGCTATATGTACAGGTAGTATCAGAACTAGTGAGGTTATACAAAGAAATCCATTACAGTTTGTATACAGATGTGTGCTTTGAAAAATAGAATTAAACGATTGCATTTCCTATTAAATAGATCTCCCGTTTCTCAAAACATGTTGATGATTCCGAAACTCAGTGTAAACAATAAAATTAACTTACAAAAATATTTATAATAATGAGTTTTTTTGTTTCTCATCATTCTTGAGGGGATTCTAAATTAGGCTGCTCAGGACAGCTATGCTTTTCGCCAAGATCGTCATCCATTCAATATGGTACAGCCGCCGGTGTCGTGCCAATGTACTTACCCTCGTCTAAAATTGTATCCCCTGGGCGGAGCCACTGCCCTGCACTGATTTGCTTGATTTCTGTGTTTTGGTGATGTAGTTATTTACAAGGTTTTAAAACATGGCCCATCCATCAAAAAAAAAAACAACAACAACAACTTTGTTTTCTGTCATATGACGGAACATACGTACTGAACGTAAAAAAAGGCAATGTTTTACTGTTTTACTCATAGGATGACCTATAACTGTTATTATCGTAATTCAAGTCCTGTATGGAGTTTCTCTAGTTTAATAAATGTCAATGTTGAAAATATATAACTGTGGTTCATTTCTGGCTTCAATTAATTGTTTAAGTCCACATAACTCATTACTTACAGTGGGGAAAATAAGTATTTAGTCAACCACCAATTGTGCAAGTTCTCCGACTTGAAAAGATTAGAGAAGCCTGTAATTGTGAACATGGGTAAACCTTAACCATGAGAGAGAATGTGGAAAAAAAAAAGAATATCGCATTGTTTGATTTTTAAAGATTTTCTTTCCAAATTAGAGTGGAAAATAAGTATTTGGTCACCGGCAAACAAGCAAGATTTCTGGCTGTCAAAGAGGTCTAACTTCTAACGAGGTCTAACTTCTTCTAACAAGGTCTAACGGGGCTCCACTCATTACCTGTATTAATGGCACCTGTTTTAACTCATTATCGGAATAAAAGACACCTGTCCACAATCTCAGTCAGTCACATTCCAAAATCCACTATGGCCAAGACCTAACTGTCCTAACTGTCGAAGGACACCAGAGACAAAATTGTAGATCTGCACCAGGTTGGGAAGACTGAATTTGCAATAGGTAAAACGCTTGGTGTAAAGAAATCAACTGTTGGAGCAATTATTAGAAAATGGAAGACATACAAGACCACTGATAATCTCCCTTGATCTGGGGCTCCAGAGAGCTACAGAGAGCTGGGACCACAGTAACAAAGGCTACTATCAGTCACACAATGCGCCGCCAGGGACTCAAATCATGCACTGCCAGATGTGTCCCCCTGCTGAAGAAAGTACACGTCCAGGCCCGTCTGCGGTTCGATGTGGATGATCCAGAAGAGGACTGGGAGAAAGTGTTATGGACAGATTAAACCAAAATAGAACTTTTTGGTAGAAACACAGGTTCTCGTGTTTGGAGGAGGAAGAATACTGCATTGCATCGAAAAACACCATACCCACTGTGAAGCATGGGGGTGGAAACATCATGCTTTGGGGCTGTTTTTCTACAAAAGGACCAGGACGACTGATCTGTGTAAAGGAAAGAATGAATGGGGCCATGTATCGAGAGCTTTTGTGTGAAAATCTCCTTCCATCAGCAAGGACATTGAAGATGAGACGTGGCTGGGTCTTTCAGCATGACAATGATCCCAAACACACAACCAGGGCAACAAAGGAGTGGCTTCGTAAGAAGCATTTCAAGGTCCTGGAGTGGCCTAGCCAGTCTCCAGATCTCAAGCCAATAGTAAATCTGTGGAGGGAGTTGAAAGTCTGTGTTGCCCAACGACAGCCCCAAAACATCACTGATATCCTTGTCAACAAAGGGTACATAACAAAGTATTGAGATGAACTTTTGGTATTGACCAAATACTTATTTTCCACCATGATTTGCAAATACATTCTTTAAAAATCAAACAATGTGATTTTCTGTTTTTTTTTTTTCCCACATTCTATCTCTCATGGTTGAGGTTTACCCATGTTGACAATTACAGGCATCTCTTATATTTTCAAGTGGGAGAACTTGCGCAATTAGTGGTTGACTAAATACAATTTGCCCCACTGTATGTGTGTGTGCGCTCCCGCGGCCAGGGGATACAATTTTTGAAGGGGGTAACTACATTTGCAAGAAACTGGCGGCCGTACCATATTCAATGGATAACGATCTTGTTGAAAAGTCGCAGACACTTTTTCGGCCACTGGGGGGCCTGCCCCCCTTAAACTCCACGTATGATTCTGACTGCAATTTACTTTGCCTGCAGAAATGGTATCTTTAAGTCGAGCTTAAAATGAAGGTTCAGCTACATTTCGTACTTCTAATACAAATGTATGATTTATATGTCAATATAACTGATCGAAAGAAATGAACTGGTACTGGTACTGCACATACGTCGTCATTTGTTGAAAATGTTTCCTACAGATATGCTGTTTCCAGAAGGCTATTGTACCTGTGTACTTACACCCGATGTCATTAAAGAGTCTCAAAACCTTTGACCAAGAGTGTATTTATGCATGGATCTCAGCAAACTTACATACGGAATTTCTGCCGCCCTCATTTGCTTGTATAGATCGGCTATTTCCGAGTCGTTAGTATAACCATAGCGACAGAGCTGAAATCCAAGCGACCAATAAGCAGGTAGGACAGGTCTCCCAATCAGCTATAAACATAAAAACAAACGAGGAAGTCAAAGCACTTCAACAGAGAGAAAAAAAAAAGTTGTTTTGGAAAAAGTAATGCATGTGTGTGGGTGTGTGTGTGGGTGTGTGTGTATGTTTAGACTGTCCAAATGAGAGAGTGCAATGAAGCAAAAAACTCCCAGCTGCTGCAGTCCATCAACGGAGGCCCAGGGCCAGACACAAAACATACACACACTCACAGGCTCACAAACAAAATGTCAACCCCCTACACGCAGACAGACACAAATGTATGTAGGGTGTGCACACGTACATTCACAAACAAATCACAGAACTTAAAAGACTTACATCAGTGTATTCCTGAACCACCATCTCAGGTGTAGGTCCAAGAACCATGTAGAAATCCAAGATCCCCCCCACAGTCCGGTAGGTCAAAGCTGGCGTAGGTTGAAAAGTCACATCTGTGGAAAAGAAATGAGATAGTCTGGTTCATTTTAAATTATTCAATTATGTTTCTCTGTGTGCACAACATGGTTTTTCTCATCTGGGTAAAAATCGAGCATAAAAAGGTGAGGGAGGGGAAAGGCAACAAAAATAATTACGATAATTGTATACATTTGCATAGTTAAATTTTATACATAATTAGTGACTATAGTGACATAGGTTCCTAACATCTTCTAAAAGATTAAGACCAGTTGATTTTTTTTTTTTTTTAATTTGTATAGAAAAAGGGAGCCCCATTATATCACACAAAAGGGTGTTAATAATCATTGCACAATAAAAAATGTAATTCAATTTGAACTGATTTAGAGTTGTTTTAGTAAGACACACACCCTATTTTACCATGTAACGACACAGGACTGGAAAAGATGTAAAGAGTTTTTAGGAAATTTTAAAGAGGTAATAAAAAGAAATGACCTTCAATTGGACCCGTTCCTATTATTGGATTTTAATGGGTGTGCATTATAACATGCCTGTCCGTGTTAGAGGTGGATTACATCATGGTCTCAAACTTGCAACCCAGGACCCAATTGGGGCCCGCAGGACAGTATTGCAGCCCCTTCCATGACAAATACAAGTATGTAATTTAACTGTTTGGTTTTATCATTTTTTTCCCCAAATGACTTACAGCACACGCTATCATAGTTTTTTTTTTTTTTTTTTTTTATCTCTAATATTTGCAGTATTATTTAATTTACTGTTTATTTATTTAACATTTTACATGTCAACTGTTTGTATGTGAAGCTCTTTTGGAACTTTTGGTGATTTCGGGCTATATAAATAAAGGACTTGACTCATACAGTCACAGTTTACAGCAGTGTTTGTCAAGAGGTTATCTAAACTGAATCACTGACAGTAACTTGATTGAAACATAATTCCAAAGTGACAGGAGGTGGAAAGGAAAATATATCCTGTCACCCAGTCAAGTCCCCGTCAAAACCTGCAGTGAGGAGAACGGTTGATGACCAACAGAGTCAATTTCAGGAAAAGTGGAAGAAAGAATAAAGACTCTTGAGCCCAATGTGTGTTTTCTGCACAGATAAAGTTGCAATGCTCAAGAATTACAACAGAATGCCTCATTATTCAATTTAGGAATAGGTAAACTCCTGTAGTCAAGATTTGCGAAATGGGATCGGGTCACCAATCTTCATCATGGTCTCAACTATTATTCATAAAGACTGAAAATATCGGATTCCATTTTACTTTTTTTTTTTTTTTTTAATACTAGGAGCTTCAATTATCCAGACTCTATCCATACCATCCCTAGGATAATTTGAGTTTGAAACACCTTGGTTACACCCTGGACTAGTAGTCAGCCAGTTGCATTGCACAAAACTTATAGACCAACAATAACACGCTCATTGGAATCCTAAAAAAATTAATACATTAACCTAATGCATATTATTGCATGTTAATGGGTTATGAGAGGTCATTAAAGCTGAAGAACACTCATGCAAGCAAAAGAGCACACATCACACTACCGCTACCTTGGGAGAACAACTCTAAACCTTTGGTTGTATTGCAAACATGCTAATGGTATAATAATTATCATATAAGTTAAAACTAATCAGTAAATAAAATTCACCCGCAAACATTATTTGAGGAACGGAAGATGAATGAATAATAATGCATAAATGTGATTTTTTTTCATGTAACTTTGTCCATGTGAGGAGTTAGGGTGATAAATCGTAAGAATGCATGAAAGAGGAATGATTACTTATATTAATTGGCTAATGCTTGCACAACTTACATTTAAGACTGATCTATGAATCTGTCCAACTGTGTATGATGAATATACCGTATTTTTCGGACTATAAGTCGCACCTAAGTATAAGTCGCACCAGCCAAAAAATGCCCAATGAAGAGGAAAAAAAACATATATAAGTCGCACTGGAGTATAAGTCGCATTTTTGGGGGAAATTTACTTGATAAAATCCAGCACATAGAACGGATATTTCATCTTGAAAGGCAATTTGAATTAACTCATTTGCTCCCAGAAACGTATAAAGACGTTCTATTTTTAAATGCTTAACTGTCCCACAAACGTATTTATGTGTCTTTTGCGTTTTTTTGTACAAGAAGCATCTAGAGCTTCCGATCTATCGCCGAAACAAAAAACAAGCCTCAAAACCCATTTTAAAGCAATAAAACTGGCCACTGGAGGGCAGTAGCGCATTTGTTAAAACCCCACAACCCAATTCAAACAGTACAACTTTATTAGGGAAGTTAGCATTTGGCTGTCGCAGCCACCAAACGTCATCTCTCAGTTAGGTAAGTGTGAATAAATTGTTACTTTGCTATCAAAAGCTCTATTTGGCTGGTTGTTCATGTTATTTTGTAAAAGGAAAACATTATTCAGATGTTTGGGATGTCACTGAAGCAAAAAATAGGCGTGTTAAAGTCAAAATTATGTTTGAAATTTTTGCGTTTACAAAAAGCTCATTTTCTCCGTTTTTTCATCAGAAATTGGAAAAATGCTCAAACTAAGCTATTTTCCAATGCTGATTTCTAAAGAATGGAAACACATATGAACTTACTTTTTTTTTCTGCTGAAAGAAGAGAGTCTAATCTTTCTTTTGGTGGGTTCCATGTTTATATAGCAGTAGAACAGAATTTTTTTGTGGGCCGTGCAAAATCAGTCAAAATCCAGTAAAATGGCCGGGAGCGAAGGGCCTTGCTCCGGTGAAAATGGCTGGGAGTGAATGAGTTAAAATACAATATTGAACAACATGCTGAATAAGTGTACAGTATGATAAGGGTTACATGATGCATGAACAACAAAATGCGAATGTGGCCAGTATGTTAACGTAACATAGCTATTAAGAGTTACTCAGATAACTATAGCATCAAGAACATGCTAACAAGTTTAGCAAACCATCAGTGTCACTCCAAAACACCAAATTAACATGTGAAATGATATAAAAATGTGTTAATAATTTCACATATAAGTCGCTCCTGAGTATAAGTCGCACCCCCAGCCAAACTATGAAAAAACTGCGACTTATAGTCCGAAAAATACGGTAACTGCATGTTTGTTTTTAACTGCAGTAAGGTGATGCATGTTGCAGTTTACTGATATGGTATCAGTGCATGAATTATAATGTGGAAAAAAAATAAAAAATCAAACAGCACTCATTGAGTTGGAGGAGGCTTTTAGAAGACTTCCTGTCATGCACTGTAAAATATTCCATTAATATTAATACTTACAGTAAGTGCCCACTACATCCATGTCATGGCTTATGCTGACATTGTGTTTCATTAAACATGTGTGCGTGGGGTTCAGGGGGGTGCGTGCGTGTGTGCACATTTTGATTTTGTCTCACCCATTGCATTGCTGTTAAGCAACAATACACCATGAGCATCATTAGTATCCTCAAGGCCCATATAGAATGGGTGGACTCCATAGCAGTTCATCTTGTACTGTAAACAAGAGGAGACAAGTCAAGTTAAGGACTTTTTATGTGCTACAGTATGTTGTTTGTATGCTTGTAATGTGTAAGATCCTTTTTGTAAAGTTTTATTAAAGCATTACTTTGGGAGTTGCATACCTAATTGAACATTACAATGAGAATATGAAACAAGACTGAATGGGCAACGGGGGACACAGTGAAGTGGTAGAGATGGGAAATCTGCCACTTTGAGATGTCAACATCCATGACAAAAGCTCACGGGCATGTCAGACTTCATCAGCCTCTTACTCTACTGGTACCTAAGGAACTGTTAAAAGTCTGTGTGTGGGTGGGCGTGTATTTGCATGGGATATGTATGTGTCCACTGCCTTACTATCTGTTTGACATAACTCAAGAAGAAGGGTAAAGGGATTGTTGTAGTTAAGAGACTTCTACAATCACTGTAAAATACTTGTGTTGACACAGCCACATTGGTATCAAATGGATATGGTTAGAGCTATCTTAGATCGAAAATGATGCGGAGAAAATACTTTATTTCCAATCCCTAAACAATGGCCTCTATTAACCTATTTGTTGATGTCTATGTACATCTGTATAATACTTCCATGATTGGGGATGATAAATAGCCTTTTGCGAGCTTAAAAACCATAAGTCTTCACACTTACACTTAGCTACTCATTGAAAATGTTTAGCTTGTGCTGATAAAATGGATATAGACTATATTGTACATCGAGAATAGCTTTCTTGCATCCAGAAAAAAGTGCGGTACTCCCCCCGCCCCCATGGTTTTATTTTTAACAATTTTTAAATCAAAAGAACTGTGACACCTATAGGCTGTAACAGATAAATTAATTCATTGTGTTTTCAACATACAAATCCAATAAAGATTAACTTGTCATGCAAGATTATTTGATAAACCGTCCCTCTCTTGACCCATTATATGCCATATGTTTATTTTCATGTTTACTCAAAAACCGACTCAGTAAGAGGACTGCTTGCCAATCAGAGAATATAGAGATATAAGGCATGATCAAGAGATGTTGTCAATCAGTTTTTCATTGGCACTCTCAGACACTCTCGGTGTGCCTGGTACATGCAAATCTTGCTAGCAGCTTGAAAATAGCATCATTCAACTTGAAGTGTGTACAAAAAAAATCTTTGTGTGTGTGCACTAGTTCATGTGTGTTTCAGTGTGATACTTACACCAGGAGGTTGGTCTTTGGAGAACATACCCCAGGTGTGGTAGTTCAAGTCATGTCTATATGTTAAATGTTCTGTCTCACCAAAGCCGTAGATGTACTTGGATGACAAAAATGTCGATACTTGAATGAACATATCTGAGAAAGTAAAACCTGGCGCTGATGAGTCCCAACTGAGAAAAAGTGATAAAGCCTTAGAGTCAATCACTGGGTATTATTGCAAAAGGGAAACACAAACAATACTGTTAATCACAAAGTATGTGTGTACTTTGAGTTACACAAAAATAATATTTAGACCGCAGCTTGAAGGGACCCAAATCGCATCATTTTGCCATCTAACTCGACTGTGGTTCTCATCTCGACCACGTTCTCATGTAGATTTAAATCTAACATCGCATATATTAAATGTGACTGTTTTATGAACAGTGCACTAACCCTAAATTGGAATTCATGTGACAATGACATCAATTTGTATTTCTCAGAAACAGATAAAATAGAGGGTTAATGGCAAAAATGCAGATCAGTATTGTTCCAAACAGTAAATGATTGATAAAACCAAGTTAAATTCATTGAACAAATCAGAATGAAACATTTTTAACATGTGCACTCACATTTTGGTTCCTGTGCTTTTCCGTATGACCTGGATGCCAAATGGATTAGTTGTATAAAGAACCTTGTAAAGTCTCCCCTCTTCATCAATTGCAGGAACAGGTGGTATAGAGAGCGGAACTGGAACCTCATAACGATCTGTGTTTGGGTCCCAGATCTGGACAGAAGTTACATAGTATATGTGGTGAACACATGATAGTAGCACTGATAGAAAAAAAAAAAAAAATCAATACAGAGCATTGTGCTATTACGTGATTTTCCATAGTATAGCACTACATGTATACAGTATGATAAAAATTATTTAATTGAGACAAATGCTGTTGTAGTTCATTAATGCAACATCTTGAGGAAACCAAGAAGTTTAATGCAACTATCGTGGGTCATTTTACTCAGCTGTGTTGAAGGAGCCATAAGAAAGATTGGTGGGGAAAAATTAATGCAAAGTAATTATAGGTAATAATTGCAAAATGCTGTAACCGGGATCAAAATATTGAACAGGACACCATCCCCTTTCCCTTTGGGTTGCCAAATAAACTCTTTGCAATGGAGAATTAATGATGGCAGACATCTGTCATCTCTTGGTGCAAAAGAGGAAATTACATGAGGCACCATATTTGCACCTTTGGCTTTTGGCAATTTTTTGGTCATAATTCTGCGACTTTGCCGCTCAAAGGGTTAAGTTGTGTTATCATACAATTGCAGCATTTCAATCAGGAAAGATTTACAGTATGTACAGAGTATCACAAAAGTGAGTACACCCCTCTCATTTCTGCAAATATTTAAGTATATCTTTTCATGGGACAAAACTGACAAAATGACACTTTGACACAATGAAAAGTAGTCTGTGTGCAGCTTATATAATGGAGTTAATTTCTTTTTCCCTCAAAATAACTCAAAATATAGCCATTAATATCTAAACCCCGGCAACAAAAGTGAGAACATCCCTTAGAAACTACGTACATCCCTAAATGTCGAAATTGAGTACTGCTTGTCATTTTCCCTCCAAAATGTCATGTGACAGAAGTGCTGTCAGCATTGCTGCAGGGATTGAAGAGGTGGGGGTCAGCCTGTTAGTGCTCAGACCATACGCCGCACTCTACATCAAATTGGTGTGCATGGCTGTCACCCCAGGAGGAAGCCTCTTCTGAAGACGGTACACAAGAAAGCCCGCCCGTCTCATCAGACCATAGGACATGGTTCCAGTAATCCATGTGCTTTGTTGACATGTCTTCAGCAAACTGTTTGCGGGCTACACTTGCCTTATTTCAGATTTTTTTTTCTTTTTTTTTCTTTCTTCGCTATATTGGTAGATAACATCGTTAATTCAGACTGTAAAAGTTGTGCAAGTTAAATAGCCTTAGATTATTGAGCTCTGGCAACCTGGACCTCATAATTGGCAGAATGGTGGCGGCAGGGACGTCTGTAATAAAAACAGTAACAATTTGCATGGTCTGACAATCTACTCTTACAATGGGGAAATCTAGGCTTTACCATTGAGAACGGCGTTAGAAGTATTTGCAAAACACATACAGTATTTCTTTTATATCTATTAAAATATTAGGGCCATTCATGAATACGTGAAGTGAATTTTTTACATATGGCCTCTTTAACTTAAAATTCAAATTGGTAAAATATATAGTGCAGGTGCCGTGGCGAATGAACAAACAGACTGACCTTGAACTGCAGCATTGTATTGCTATGGTAAGTGATCTGAACATGGAGGTTGTCAATGTCAGATGACTCAGTGCGGCCGCTACTCAGGGAATTTTTATTCCGTGTGATGTCAAGCCAAATGCCAGACAAAGTGTGCTCATTTAGTCGCACACGATATCCATGGTCTTGTGGATAAAAACACCAGGGAACGCGTTCAATGTTGCTTTCCTAATTGGGATATTGGAAGAGAAAAATTAATTAAATTAAGAATTTAATCTGAGTTTTACATGACGTCTTCCAGTCACCTTCCAGATGCAGCCTCGGGCCTTGCACTTTGCCTCATCTGCATGCTCCTCGGGGTGGCAGTCAAAGCGCAGGTACTCCTCTTTCACCTCCTCCCACCGCACGAGGTACGTCTCCCCCAGAGTTAACGACAGGTGTTGCAGGAACAAAACCTGCATTTGAGTTGGAATTACAAGTAATACGGTGCAAAAGTATGTCATTCTCCCTGCGATTGAATTGATGCTTAGTCTGGCTTTCAAACACAGTCATAAACAATATAGCCTAAGCAGATAACCTTTTTCAAGTTATTTTAGTCTGTCATTTTTTCTTGACTCTGCCATGTGGCTACATATTTAATGTTTACATATAAAACCTCCATCTCACAGTGGGCTTCTCTTGCTCTCTGGCCCCAGTCGTTTCCCCGTTTGCCGGCATCCTTGTTACCCTGCAGTGGCCAGCATGCACCGGTGAAGTGGGGGGGATTCAGTAATTCACTAGCCTTGAGGCAAAAAAGGTGACACTTTTTCTTTGGAATGAGAGAGTCCTTGGGGGAGAAATGTCAGGACCAGAGGTGGGCAGAGTAGCCAAACGTTTTACTCAAGTAAGAGTATTGTTCCTTCAAAATAATAATACTCATGTAAAAGCAATAAATAACATTTCTCAAGCAAAAGTACCTATCCGAAAATGTTCAAGTAAAAAAGTATTTCGTGAAAAGAATACTCATGTGATGAAGAGCATTGTGAGTAATTGCTTATGGTGTTTAATTTTTTTGTATTTGTTTTTTTTTTTTTTTTATCAAACAATGGTATTTTTTTCTCTGTACAAAGTTATCCATATAACCAGTTATTAATATGCTGTACTATAACATATTACATAACCACATTAAGCCAAAGAAAAAAAAAAAAAAAAAAAAAAAAAAAAGACATAACACTGAATTCCGGCAAGAGAACAAAATCTTCAGAAATTAAGCATTATTTGTCTAGAGAGCATGAGTGCACTCTATTGGAGAAAACATATTTCCTATGATGTAACTAAAAGGTCACAGCTCTGGTTTTCCGTGGTCAATCTGTGCCGAATAAAAACTGAGAGAGATTAAAAAACGCGTGTTGGAGTCATGTTGATGGCTATGTCAAATACTTAATTTTTAACAGTGCTTTAAAGACGCCACATGATTAAACAGGCTGGTGTAAACATAGAACGTCAAACTTGATAGCAAGCAAGATTCCTCAAATGAATGTCACTTCTTCAGATGCAAAAAGGTAATTCTATAAATGGCTAAATGCCTTAGTGAGGCAGTTGCTTGCTCCCGCTGATGTGGAAGTCACTACCCACTGCAATGAATATTGCTGAGTTTGATGTGTTGGAAATGCATTAGTATGTGCTATGTTTGGTAAAATCAGATTTTCAGACAAACCATCCCTGTCGGCGACCATCTCATTATGTCTCCTGTTTCTCTCTTGAGGGCTCAGTAGTAGTGTCTCTTCCTTTTTAATGAATTTCCAATGGACACAGTTTGGATACCCACAATTAGGGAGGTCGCCTTATTCAATGGAAAGAATGGCCCTGAAGAGCTGTTTTGCCATAATACGAGTGAGTAACTGATAGGTAGACAGGATGTTCGTTCCACCAGTAACACCAAGCAAAAGCAACAACACCCTATTGGCCCCCAACCCCTCAGGAATCACACACGCAGAGGCACGAATAGAGTCACTCTACACCTTAAAATTAGAAATGAAGGTGATATGTCTTCAATAAATAACGGTCCAATTGCCTTGATCCATCCTTTGCAGATTGCCATAGTACGAATAATAATCTTAAATAATGATTATTTTAAAGTAATTTCTTTTTGTGTGCGACCTCATGTTCCTCTGGGCTCTCTTTCCAAAGGGCCAGTGATAATAGCTTCACGTTTGTCATCCAAACAGTCTCGTTTAGGGGTGTGCAAAATATTCCGCAAAGGGCTGCAGCTGGTGCGGGTTTCGGTTCCAACCCATTAAGAGGATGTCTTGCAAGCGCAAGTTGATGGCAGTCAGCTGATTCTTGTTTCAGCAGAAACCTCATAGGTTAAACTGTCTGTGCTGGATTAGTTGGAACAAAGACCAGGAACCACTACGGCCCCTGAGGACCAGTTTTCCTACCCCTGGTCTAGTGCATGGTTTAGACTGGCGAAACGTTCATGGGGCAATTATCATCGGATCCTATTGCTAGCAACAATTAGCCTGATTAAAATAAATATTAAATTTCCTGTTATGTAGCCTCTGTGCAATTGATTTATTTTGTTTCATATACACTACAACCACTGAGAACTCCTGCATGGCAAAGCTTTGTACAGATAAGCTTCCTAGAGACTGGCTAACTGATGTGCTTGATGTTGTTTAGCTACCAATTAAGACACATCTGTTAATATTCAAAGCTTCAGTAGCCTCTGTTGGGAACTGTGAGTCACAGCAAGTCTTGGGGGAGCTAGAGTCACAGGACCAGCCTAAAGCTTGTTGATCTGTTGGGTAAACATTAAGGATGTTCACATTTTTTTTTTTTTTTTAAGTCAAACTTCTATTATTAAAAAATAATAATAATACAACAACAACAGTTGATTGAAAACTTACAACCATAAAAGGAATTCAACTGGGAAATACTTTGAAGGTGTGACTCAAAATTTAAAGCAAGGGGCTGGAGAGAAAGACTAAATAAAAAGAACAGACTTATACAAAAGTTGCATGGTTAAAAAACAAAAAATAATAAAACAACATGAATAGACATCAATACAGATAAAATGAATCATCCAGCAATAGGGATGGGAATCGAAATCCGATTCCAATTCCGAACCGGTTCCTAGTGTTTCGAGGCCTCGACATCACAATGAAAAAGCCTTAATGATCCCTTTAACAAATCCTAAAGACGCGTATTGCGTCGTGACGTGTCTTGTTGTCCAGACGCATCAAACTAGCATGGCGCCAAGAACCACTCGCTCCAAAGTTTGGCTACACTTCACCAGGAAAGAGGGTGAAAATGAAAGGCTACGATGGTTTAGCACGAGCATTGCAGTCGTAAACATAACAATGACAGCACGTAGGTTCAAACGCTCGAAAGTGTGTATTCACTTCACGAGGAAAAATTACAACAAAGCGACTTGCAGTCATTGCAAGGTGGAGATCGGGAGGGAATACAACTGCACTGTCCTCACCGAGACGCTAAGGCTCAGTACTGGCTATATAGCTCCCAAATGATGATGCAGAAGACGTTTGTATAATTTGCTGACTTTATTCAACCATCACTTGAAGAGTGAAACTAAAAATAGAAATGAAAGAAATCAATTTCGTCCCCAATAACAAACAGGTTTGCATCAACGTAAATCAGCTATGATACAACAACAATACATACAACAATAACAAACAGTTAGCATGCTTTCGCTAGCATTAGCAGATCATTCAAACCACTGCACAACTGGATTCAAGTGTCCGATCGTGAGTGGAAACACACAACAACAACACAAAAGATGATACATACAGGCGTTGCCTCTAGATAGTTTACAAACATTACCAAAGAACGTAGGCTCGTAGCAGTGTTTCCCTCTCTCACTAACTCGCTCATTCACTTGGATGCTTTGTAGCCGCACTTCTTCTTCGCGTGTAAGCGCACTCTTCTTCAGGTGAGCGCGTTCTTCTTCGCGTGAGGAAGCACAAGGGCGCCCCCACATGAGTGTGAAAGCACCATAAAAACTAAAAGGCATGCATTTTAATATAATGGTAAATAATAAAATAAAGTGTAATGTCCCCGAACTACGGCCCGCGGGCCAGACTCGGCCCACCTCCACATTTGGTTCGGCCCCCTGAAAAATTTTTTTTTCCAATAGTGTTATATATTTCCTAGCTTTATTCTGTGAAGAACCCAGAGAGGGTTATTTGGTTATTATCTATTTAATTAATAGTGTTATTATTATATTATATTATATTATATTATATTATATTATATTATATTATATTATATTATATTATATTATATTATATTATATTATATTATATTATATTATATTATTTACTTTTGTTCCATGAAGAATCCAGAAAGGGTTATTTGATTGTGGCTTTCTGAAAAACAATAATTTTTTACATTTAGGCACTCCTGCAAATCGTCACACCTTTTCTGTTACAAACTGACCCTGGCCCCTCATCAGAGAAGGTAAAAGTTATGTGGCCCTCACAGGAAAAAGTTTGGGGACCCCTGCTTAACACATATTGCCAAAGGCAGAACAATGACCTATATGCCAATATATACCAATATTTTTTATTTCTATTAGAAAAATGTTTCAGTAAAATGTTACACGTTCTCGTGTATTTGTCACTTATTGCCACAGTTAACTATGAGGCTTTGGGCCTCTTTTGACCTCCTTGTGAGTTTGTAAGGTTGTGACTTCTGATTAAACAAATTCGATGCCAATCAAAACGTTTGTGCTTCTTTTTCGCCAAATTAGAATCGATAAGAGAATCGATAAAGAACTGAATCGTTAAGCAATATCAATAATGGAATCGGAATCGTAAAAATCGTTTCAATTCCCATCCCTACCCAGCAGTGACTCCCATTGTAATGTATAATTAAGGCAAGCTCTATTTAACTAATAATGAATATATAGGAGCCTGACTGAGTCCAACAAGAAATATAAAAATATTGATTTTGAAAAATGTAAGCGTGCAGAGCACTTGTGTCCAAACATCGAGGAATTAATGTAAAATGTGATAAATATACAGTAACGTCTGACCTGAAAACCTTGAGTATAACTAAAAATGAAAGACCAAGTTTCTGTATATGGAAACTATACAACGCACTGGTTCACTAGATGTTTTTCTCATTTTATAGACTTGTTTCATGGCCTTATAACCCATAACCCTTTCGTACATGAAAAGGTTGTTGCTCTTAATAATTCTTTACTTGTCTCTTTTTATAGAAACACTACCCATCGTAAATTGTCACAATTTCTCACACTTTGTGGTTAACCTTGAAATGGTACGGCCAGTATCGTTAGTCATCCACCTTTTCATCCCATCCATTTCTATTCAAAGATACATTAGATTTACTAGAATTAACACCAAATATTAGAAACTAAAATCAACACTTCTCATTTGTATCTTGAATATTGTAAAATATACTAATGTATGGTATCTGTATGTTATGAATCTCTGTGCGACTTCAGACTCATTTTGCTACGCCATATCACAGTCACACACTGTGCAAGTGTGTGAATGTGGATGAATAATAATCAACGGTACCTTTTTGGTTCGATCATAGTGTATCCCGGATTCTGGAATCATGGTTGTAGAGTTTCCATGCGATCCTGATCCAACATGTGTCACAGAGGCCGACAAGGGAGGTTGTGGAACCCCTAAGATTGTGATGTTCTCAAAATGTAGGTTGTTTGGATCTCTGTAGCCAGCATGTATAACCTGCATGGTCAGTACCCCCTAATAAAACAGTTAATAATTAATTTCGGGTGGATTTTTTAAAAATCCAATAGGATAAAAAAATGTCACCTTATTTATCATTTTTTTAGTTCATTGTGTGTGGGGTTTGGGGGTGTATGAATATGTATTTTGGATCAAACAAAGTTTGAGCAGAGTAGGTAGAATCAGTCTTTAGTCACTTTCTGTACCAGAAATGTCTTCGCTGTTTTTAAACTTTGAACTTGATTCCAAATCAGACAGGATGTAATGGCTGGATTTAAAGCAAAACAATTGTGCAAGGGAGACTCACATAGATAACAGTGAATTTGTAGAGGATGTAGTTGCCTTTTTTGAACGTCTCTGTGAAAAATAGAGAACAGATGTTTGAATTTGTCACAGTGATTTGATATAGCTGGTGTTCTGTCACACTGAGTAACTGACCTTCATTTGTTCATCTGTGTGAGCGGAATGTTTAAACAGCTCTGCTATATGCATTTTCAGTTTGTAAGTTAAGCATCCTTAATGGTATACATGCATTAAAAAAAAGTAAAAATCGTCATCGTCCTTTCCATTAGTACACATTACCATTATCCTTTAAATTCGTATTGTAAAAATTGGGATCACTAAATTACTTAGTGGACTAAATATAATTAAAACATAGATAAAATGACGAACTGATGTGCTCCAAGTAATCAAAAATGCCTGCAAAAAATGTAAAGTAGATTTGTGGTTTGCTATCGTATTGGGATAAACGTAAACCTAATCAAAGAACCATTACCTCGGGAATCTCCATCATCCCAGAACAGCTCCCCTGCAGCCTGGCCTTGGTCGTCCAGAGCAATGATCAAACCCATGGGGTTGCGTCGACTATAGACCAGAATAAGAGAGAAACAACTTTGAAATGCATCAGTAAATATGGAATCATCCATTGGGACATCTGGCTCGGCTTTTAAAAGGCAACTTGGAGGCAGTGAATGTTCATATTCCATGTTGGGTGCAACAAACTCAGTCCATCGCCACCCTGTTTCATTGGTGCAGCGACCCGAAGGGGGGGCGAGGTTTTGGGAGCCTGAGTGTAACAGATGCCATAGTGGCTGTGCAAGACTACTTTTAAAAACCTCACAGGAGCAAAGCCTCTACATCACGCATTGTACATTTTCCCCCTCCTCTAACCACAGTGTAAACATTGAGCACACCAACAAAGTTCTCACTCTTTTTTTTTTTTTTCTTTCACCTATCTCATGGGTATCCAACTCCGGTCCTCGAGAGCCCCTATCCAGCTTGTCTTCCATGTCTCCCTCCTTCAACACACCTGACTCAAATAATCAGGATTGTTATCAGGCTCCTGCAGAGCTTGCTGATGAGCTGATCATTTGATTCAGGTGTTTTAAAGGAGGGAAACATGAAAAACAAGCTGGATAGGGGCCCAGGAGGACTGGAGTTGAATGCCCCTGACCTATCCTATTCAGCTCCTTAGACACAGAGAATGGGAATCTGAGTGTGTTGCTTTGGCTTTGCATATGCTAAAATTGGGAATCGCAGTGTCCTTATAGACTGAACAGTTTTAATGTGAAACATGGACATTTGATTAACTCCCACTGTAGTTATTCATATTGTTTTATTTATTTATTTTTTTTTAGGAGAAAGCAAGGGGCAGGAAGGGGTTTCAGGGGGACAGAAAGAAATCAAGTAAAAAGACGAGAGGAATAAACAAACAAAGAATACATTGAACACAAATGCTACCTGTAAATGTAGTGGTGCTATCGTTATTTAATTATATTTACCAGATATTTACCACACCTTGAGGAGGGGGTGTGGTGACCGAAGGAAAAAAGGAGGGAAGGCAAAACAGTATTATGAAAATCACATATAAATGATAAGTTGACATCCTACTCTTTGCTGCCTGATCGCTATTCCTGACACTGACAATCTCATTTACTTGAATGTGCCAAGTTTCACCTGGCCTTGCTGTTATATGATAGCCCCTTTCCCATTTACTGGGTTTGGTTACCCAAACAGTCCCCACAATTCTACCACTGGGATTTTGGTTCAGTGTAAAGTGTGTTTGTGCATCAATACCTGTATGTGGTGGTGACGTCTGGTTTCTGCGTGGGGAGAACTGCACCGCCTCTTATGTGTAAACCAAGCTTGTCACCTGGTAGATGCAGTTTAATCTTTTGTCTGCGCTCCGATAATGGTTTCATCTGATTATTAAGACAACATAATACATTATAAAGTTTATCTACATGCAGCTCTGGGGCTTCATACTACCAGTACACTTTGTAATTCGTTCTGTATACAAATCTGGCCTTGTTTAAAAAAATATATTTTGGATATTCCTCCAGAGATCCTCTCATTCATTGCTACTGAGCCCAAATAGTGCACACTCAATTTCTGATCTCCTGGGAAGTGAATCTTTATAGAAGGCCAAAATAATTTGAAAAGTTTTTCAATCACCATCCTATTGCAGGTCCTCTCATCTTCATATATGATGATCGTGTTCCTTTGTTCTCTACTTTCCCCATTTAGGTGTGTGCCAGTTTATGCAGTATATTGCTATGGCTGTGTGTGGGTCTAATGCTAGCACATCCCTACAAGCAATTTTTTTTTTTTTAATCTGGCTGTCCTAAATGCAGCCTGTCCATTCAATGGAACATATCATGTAAGAAATATTTTAATAAAGTCCATAGGTACCTAACTTAAATAAATGTCTTCTTAATTATTCTAATCAGATAAGATGAAAATTAAAAAATGCTTATTTGTGAAATATAATATTTTCTGTTTTATTTCTGAGTTGATAAAATTCCAACAATTAAATCATAAAAGTTCTACAAAATTAAAATGAATCCAACTTTCACAAGCCTATTTCTCAAATTTCTTTAATTTTTTGCTAATGTTGAAATGGGAAAAGTATGTCACGCTGTGTTTGCACCTTGCATTTAATTCACATTCTGGCTTTGTGAAAAACATTCTCTGTTAGTCCATATTTCTTGCACTAGACCAGTAGCCCGTTTCCTTCCTCCACCTACCTAGATAACCACCAGTTACTAAACTAGGACAAGGGACGAGCGATGAGAAACAAAATCTAATCATCCATCAGATCAACAACCGCTTTACATCACCAGTTCGACGTCGAAACGAAGATCCCAGAGGGACTCAACACCTCTTTTATCTCTCCCTAAAGGCGATGGTCTCCCCGCGCTCATCTGTGCCACTGCTTTCACTCTATCTTTGTCTCTAGTCTTGCTCTGTCTTATCTCTCTTGTCTCCCACACCCTGACAAAGAACTTCATGCATAGACTTTCATGTGATACTGTGTTCATTGTGTGTGCCAATGCCTCTATTACAGATAAGCCTCCTTGTAATCATTCTCTTGAGCACTACATTTACCATTTGATTGCACCTGTAGAATTGAAACATTCTTGTACAATAAACTAATTCAGCAAAAAATCTAATTGAGTTTATTCATAATCCCGCTTCCTCATTGAAGGAGCTCGTATTTATTGTATCACAATATACTATTTTTTTCTCTAATGACATTTGTAAATCACTTGTTTTTAAATTGAATTAGATCATAATAGGTGACCGGGTCTTTCCAAGGCTCAACTTGTGTTGTTGATGTGACTAACATCACCAATTTGGTGATAGGATAACTAGCCAGTTGGGGATTGTAGATACAGTTGGTTTGAGCAAATAGTGTTGTTATCTTTTTTTTTTCCCCACACAAACTGTTGTGTCGATGGAACTTTGTTGTGACACAGCATCCCCACAATTAAGGAGACTAAGGAAAGGAGGAAAATTTAACTCTTGTCACTAACTCAAGTTCAAAAAAAAGAATTGGAGAGCCCTCTATTTTAAATCAAGGGTTAATTTATCCAGTATGCAGATCAGTATATATGGACAACTGCAACCACTAATGATGTCAATGGAAATAAATAAAAGTCAAATCTGAAACATTAATCTTCTATTAGTATTAGAGCTGAAAAGAATACTCGAGCAACTCGAGTAACTCGAGTTTAAAAATTGATCCGAGTAATTTTATTCACCTCGAGTAATCGTTTATTTTGACAGCTCTAAGCATCACGTTTCGCTCGGACTACTTTTAATCCGGGACAACGCGCTGACGTCACGTACGTAGAGGAAGAAGCAATAAAAAAAATATAAAAAACATTTCCGCAGCCGACATCCGCTCCAAACTACGCCGAGATTGCTAAAAACTAGCCCGTATGATGTTAAGTTGGTAGCAGGTATCATCTGATGAGTCTCATAGAGATCACATGTATGTTGAACTAGATGCAAAATGACAGACTCGGCCGCGTCTGGGCAGCGTTAATAAACAGCCGCCATCTTAAAGCAGTAATGCGCTAAGCGCTAATAAAGAGCGCTAAGCGCTAATAAATAAGATTAACGTTACTGTCTGAGTCACTAGCTCACGTAACGTTAGCCCTGCGGAGGGTTAGGTTTCTATTAATTATGACCACTTTCGATGCGTGGCTAACGTGTCTTACATACAGGCTTTAACATAACATAGCTTTGTGGAGTGATAAGGGTGTAAAATAAAAATTCAATAATGCTAACTATCAATTTTAGCTTAATAGTCATTGCTGGATAAAATACCAAGTAGCACTGGTCCCTAATGTGCTCCAATACAGCTGTATCATACATTTATTTTAAACACTGCAAAAACTTACAGTTTAGACTAACTTAAAACTTAACGAGAACTTAAAAATGGCTTGACACAAAAAGAAATTTAATTGAAACACGTGGGAAAAAAGACATTTTTAGGTGTATATATATACATATATATAAATATATATATATATATATATATATGTATATTTTTTTAATAAGATCTAAAGGTTTTTTTTAATGAGAGCAGTGAATTTGTCTTTTTTTTAATTCTAGTTATATCTGAGATGCAATTGTTGGCTGTTTTCAACAATATACATCGAAAATAAAGACATTGATTGACTGAAAACGGTTCAAGATTAGATGAAATGTCTTGTTTTCTCATGTATATTTATAATTGCTCTTCACCTAAAAATATATTTGTTTCATCCGATTACTCGATTAATCGATAGAATTTTCAGTCGATTACTCGATTACTAAAATATTCGATAGCTGCAGCCCTAATTACTATTATTCGTAATAATATTATTATTGTTATTACCCATTGTCGTGTCATAGCTTCAGGTCAAAAAGAAATGTTTTCAGCCTACAGAAAATATTACGGAGTTGGCCTCACTTTTCCTATAATTTTGTAGGGTAGTGCAATGTGAACAGTCATTGATATATTTGGGTTAAATGCATGTCTCTGAGATTTAATGTATACATGAAAACACAATAGCCCATTTAATGCCATACTTTTCAATTAAAATATATTTTATAATTATCCATTGTTAAATAACAGCATAGTAAATGTACAGTATGTCAAAAATAAAACCTAAAATGTAAGGTCAGGAGTTCCATTATGGAAAAGGTGAAATACTGTACATTAAATATATCCCACAATAAAAACTCTTACCGTCTCGTAGTCATACCACAAAGCATCCGGGATATAGGTTTCCAACATAATCACACCCTGCAAAAAAATGACAATAATTGTCATGCATTAAGACATTTCAATTAAATGTGAAATGGAATTAAAAAGGAAAAGAAAAAATCCTAATCTTAATCTTCCTGGCCCTCTGCTAAAGTTATCTTAAATTGTGTGATGATAGAAGTATTCTAAAAAAAAAAAAAAAACATTAACACAATAAGTAACAACTTACTATAGATTTTTTTTTTTTTTTTTTTCATTTTAAACATTTTACAGTTTCATTTCTACACAGTTTCTTTTTATAGTCCAGTATACACCCCACATGCACCTCATGATGGGAAAGACCAAATCCAGTGACAACAGTTGACTATTTTTGATGGCTTGAGATGACGGACAGACAAGAGCAATCAATAGAAGAGCACCAGCCCTTTAATAGCATTGTCAGATCATGGCTCTTTCTGACAGGGAGGAAGACAGCACATACATAAACACAGAGAACACTGAGTGAAGGCGCCACAGGTCCTTCTCAAAAAGACCAAATTTTTAATAACAATATGTCAGTGTTGCCAAGCCAGACTGCCCATCAAAAGCATGTCATGTCATCTCTTTAGCAGCATGTTTTTTTGGGTTTAATCTAAAGGTACCAAAGAAAAGAAAGGCTTCGTATTGCTACTTGCACTGCTGCCAGATGTCAGTCAGGGGTATAGGGCATGAGGTCCATTTCCACGCCTACATTAGCGAAGCAATCTTTTTAAACCAAAAGGTAGCTCAGAACTTCATATGCATGTGATACTTTGATCAGTCGGTATTGGCGAGGAAGCAAGCAGCACAGAAAATGAGCGAGGTGAAAGAGATGCTGGATGAAATGGAAAAAGGATCACTCGCATGATTGACAGCGCCTGATAAGGAGAATCAAGATGAATTTGGAACCAACATTTGATGTAAGTAAGAAATAAAAAGAAAAGTGAAAAATTGGTCAAATGATGATATGGATGGTGACCAGAGGGGATGATGGGAAGCAAGTCAATAGATCTACCCTGTTAT
This sequence comes from Corythoichthys intestinalis, assembly GCF_030265065.1. Taxonomy (NCBI): domain Eukaryota; kingdom Metazoa; phylum Chordata; class Actinopteri; order Syngnathiformes; family Syngnathidae; genus Corythoichthys; species Corythoichthys intestinalis. The sequence goes on from NC_080400.1 coordinate 37,957,376, forward strand.
CCACAAAGATCAAGGTTAGTGCAGCTACTGAACTGAATGGTGGAGCGCAAGCATCATTAGAGCACTGAATAAGCAATTGGATAGAATGATGAATGAAGAAGGACAGTGGATTAAGGTTAAGGAGAGCAATGTAAGATAGAATGTAATGTTAACAGAAAATAGTCGGCAATATGTACTTTGATTACTTTGTTGTCAGCAATTTACCACTACCTATTGTACTTGGAATTATGAATTATTGAGTGATCTTAATACATTTCCAAAATGCACTACCCTGAGAGGGGTCTAATACACTGGCTGATTATAACGACACTTTGCAGAAAGAGAAACGAGAGGAATTTTTGACAATGCACATGCCATTGTCACTGCCTATTACAGTTAAATTTTTTTAGTTGCGGTGACCATGCAGACATTTTCCAGGACTGCTTAATGAGATGCATAAATGAATAACTCGGGAATTGCCCAACACCATTTGCTATTTTTGTAAGCATGTGTTTCCTATCTCTCGAACCTCTTGCTAATGAAACGACCATTAGGTTTGGTCACCATGGTTGTGTTTAAAAAGTTAAAATAAAAAAAAAAAACAAGAAAAAAAAAAAAAAAAAAAAAAAAAAAAAAAAAAAAAAAAAACTAAACTAAAATGATGCAAACCATCTCTCAATTAAAATCCAAGCCACAGTTGCATAAAATGAACAGCTTTTGTAAAAATATCAAAGTTAAAGCAATGACAGCACCTAGTAAAAATGACCTTCATGTGAAAGAAGATTGCACAAAGTATTACGTTTGCAAATTGTGCATTTCTTAGACCACAGGTGTCAAACCGATTCCAGAAAGGGCCAAGTGGGTGCTGGATTTTGTTCCAACCGATACCGTGCCGAGAGTTTAACCAATGAACTTCCTGCTGAAACAAGCAGCACCTGACAAAGTTTAACTGATTACACATGTAAAAGATCTAATTGGTGAAAAGGTGTCCTCTTCATTGGTTGGAAAGCAAACCTGCACCCACTTGGCCCTTTCTGGAATCGGTTTGAAACCTGTGATTTAGACGCACATACTCAGGGCGTTGTCTATCGCTTTAAGGCTCTTGTGAATAATATTTTAAATACCTTAAGAAAACAACTGTTCATAGCCAAAACATGAAAACATCTCTGACAAGTGTCCACATGAAAACACTTCGTGAAGGTAGATGATATTAACTAGTTTTAAATGGCCAATGGCCGCTAATGTTTCAATGTGCTACGAATTATGCTGCCTCAGGAATCAGGATTTCTTAGTGAGGTCTGTTCCAATCAACAAAGAAAATGGGACCATGACTTACACTCTGAATGCATGCATTATTTATTTATTTAGTTGGCAGTAATGTAGGTACTGTATTTTCTGTACTATTAGGCGCACCTTCAATAAATTACCTATTTTAAAAGTGTTTTCATGTGTAAGGCATGCCATATTATAAGGTGCAGTGGCAGTAGTAGTAGTAGTAGTAGTGGTAGTAGTAGTAGTAGTAGTAGTAGTGGTTGGGAATGTCATGCCATGAATAACCAATATTGATCCATATACGAGGCGCATCGGATTATAAGGCGCACTGTCGGCTTTTGAGAAATTTAAGACTTCCAGGTGCACCTTATTTTGTGGAAATTATGGTACTTGTAAATGGACAGCCTTGAATCAAAAGGCTTCAATTGTAAAATAAAGCACATGGGGGATACATTGTATTTTGCATGAAGTTTGAATCAATCTTTTTTAGGAGTGCTCACAAAGGCAGCTGGATTATTGAGGAAACTGTTGCCAATTTGATACTGCTCCCCAAGCATTAGTATTATTGTTGGCAATGGAGTTCTTTGACTGTTTCCCCCAATATTGGGGTTGTTTCGTACATTTGTTGTATTATTGACCTTTCAGAAAGCTCTGTAGAAAATTTGCCTCGTTTCCATTAGCTGTTACAAACCTCTTCTTTGTATCCGTTGTAATGCACTTCTGTGATTTTATTTTATTTTTTTAATAAACAGAGCTTCAAACACAGTTTGAAGTAAAGATGTCCCGATCGATCGGCATCCGATCACGTCATTTTCAAAGTATCGGAATCGGTACTTAATATCGGAAAAAATATCGGACATGCCTTTTTTTTAATATATATATATATTTTTTAATTAAATCGTTTTCTAATTGTATTTCACGTTACAGACAAAATGTCTTACACTCATTCAGAGTCTTTAGTTTTGGCTTAAAGTAGGACTGTCAAATTTATCGCGTTAACGGCGGTAATTAATTTTTAAAAAATTAATCACATTAAAATATTTAATGCAATTATCGCATGCACCGCACGACCCACTCACGCATTGTCGCGTTCAATCTATAAAGGCGCCGTTTTACCTATATATAGAGCTAAAAAGCAGTGTAAAATGAGTAGAGTGAATTTAGGCAGTCTTAGGAGCCTTTATTTATTTGGCTAATGCCTTAAAATCCCCCTCTCAACAATTAAAAATATCGTGGGAAGCAATGTGGGGAAGAAAGGTAGTAGTTGATCTTTTTCTTAACACCATATGTTATTTCCAGGGGTGCACATAAGTGGTCCGCATGCGCGCATGCGTACTGGACGTAGACAAACGCGCTGGCCCTCAACGGCTTCCATACGCTTTTGCGTACCGATGGCTGACCACTGTATTTGCGGCGGACACGAGAAAATAACTTCTCAAAATGTCGAAGAGGCAGGCCACACCGAGTAATTACTTCCGTGTTCCCCCACCCCCGTCAAAAGACAGACAGACGACAGAGACGTCACTGGAGCTACCGAAAAAAATGACTTTTGCTGAAATGTGGCTACAGGAGGTACCGTGGCTAGAAGCAAATGATGCTCGCACGGAAATGCGGTACAAAATGTGCCTTGAGAATCCCAATGTCGCCGATAAGAGCAGCGCATTTTATGTAGGGTCAAAGAATTTCAGCCATCCAAACTTTGAAAAGCACGAAAAAAACAGAGAGCATGTGGCAATTAAGCAAACTATTGATGTCAAACAGGACCCCACTCGCCCTATGGACAAGTGGCGGAATAGGGCGGAATAAAGGTAATGACATGCACTGACAAACGTGTTTTTGCTTGCATTTTACAAAGCTAAACATGCACATTCAATGAGGTCTTATGAGGAGGACATCCCACTTTTAAAAAGGCTTGGAGTTAATGTGGGAGCCGCATAATGCCCTTTATTTTGAATTGGTGCTTTTTATTTCTTTACATTTCACTTCAAAGTAATGGCAATTTTGTTGTGCCAGTTGATGTTAATCAAGCATTAATTGTTAATATAATTAATTAAAGTTAATTAATTAATAATCAAATTTAGGCGGGTCGGCTCTCAAGCTCAATGAGGACCAAGTCACATCTCCAGGTCCTCCTCTGAGAACCTGGGCAAAAAAATTATGTGCACCCCTGGTTATTTCTCAACGCTGAGAATATATATCAATTGGTGTCACAACCCACAGTCATGGTTGCACTTCCCATCATGCATTTGGGCTTAACAGTTAAATGGCTACAGTATCATTTACTGAAAGCTCAACAAATACACTAGATGGCAATATTTAGTCACAAAATACAAAGTCACATTTATCCTTTAAGAATTACAATTCTTTCTATCCGTGGATCCCTCTCACAGAAAGAATGTTAATAATGTAAATGCCATCTTGAGGATTTATTGTCATAATAAACAAATACAGTACTTATGTACTGTATGTTGAATGTATATATTCGTCCGAGTTTTATTCATTTTTTTCTTAATGCATTGTCAAAATGTATATGATCGGGAAAAATTATCGGGAATGATTGGAATTGAATCGGGAGCAAAAAAAAGCAATCGGATCGGGAAATATCGGGATCGGCAGATACTCAAACTAAAACGATCGGGATCGGATCGGGAGCAAAAAAACATGATCAGAACAACCCTAGTTTGAAGTATTCCCAACTTTTCCACAATCACACCAATTGAACAACACCATTCTATAATTCACAAGGGGCCATGCTAAACTGCTCGTTAATCAGACCACTCTGACATGACTGCAATTGCTGTATGTGCACATACAGATGCCTGTACAGTGTAGCACAGTACTACTGGAAACTTAGCACTTGCACATTACTACGCGCACTCGCTCACACACTTCCATCTACACTTCTAATCTGCTTGTAATGAGGTCAGCGCTCTCATTAGAGCTGAAAAAAATGAGAGAGGGTATGAAAGAGGAAGAAAGAGGGATGACAGGAGTGGAGGGCAACAAAGCAAATCCCATGTCATGTTTTCCCTGTGGAGGTCAGTGTGAGTGAGTGTGTGATTGTGAGTGTCAGACGGGTGTCATCCCAGCTGCATAACACATGATGCATTAAAAATGTTCTATTTGAAATGTTTGTGTCCCCAGAGGTCAGTAGTTCTGTTAAATGGTGACTAACCGGGTCCAGAACAGGTGTGATGAGCAGGTGTTTCCCCCAGAGAAACTGGCGATCCAGCTTCCAGGTTTGCTCGTCAGAATAAAACCTTAGGAGCAAAGGGTGAATGGTAAAATATCAGTTAAATATGTTAATAAGTTTAATGAGTCAAAAATCTTTACGGAAATAAATTTTGGATTCGAAAAGTTTTATTTGTTTCCGTGTACCCTTGTAGGCTATGTGTGTGCTTATACTGTAACACAATAATATGCAAATATTTTTAGACTGTACAGTACAAAAACAAATTAAAATATCATAATTATTGGACTATGAGCCGCTACTTTACATTACAGGTAGCCATTTGCCATTAATTTTTAAGTGGACTTTGTCCGCAGCAAGCATAGAGGTCAAGGTAAAGTGGATTTTATTTTTTATAGTAAATGTAGTCGTTTGCTTTTTTTTATGGTCAGACTGCCCCAGAGAACACAAGTGCCACAAGTGGTGTGTGGCTCACTGTACAGGGCACTGCATGCGGAGGACACATTAGGTGTGTTAATGTTAATTTTCTAAATAAATAATGAATCTTGATTTTGATAAATCAAATGCTTCTGTGTAACATCTCTCTCTGTGAATGCTCAATATTAAGACATGAAAATATGTGGTTTTAGTCAAGTGTCGGGAAAGTATGGATTTTTCCTTAAATTTAATCAAATTTGGCCTGTACTAAGTTACAGTATGTTTTAGAAAATAAAACAAGAAGTGTTATATATAGACTGCAATTATACTTACAAATAAATGAATAAATTAACATGTATTCGCATATTGTGCTGGATAAAGAGCTTACTTTATCTTAGATTTCCTCGAAGTTACACTTGTGCTGTGGGACTCACATTATTCAAAATGACTTACTCATGCATGAGGGGACGCACAACAGTCTCCCCTGTGGTGCTGGCTTTGAAGAACAGTGTGTAGAGGTACGGCAGCAGTGTGTAACGAATACTCAGGTAGTGTTTGGAGCTCTCCAACAGAGTACCCCCATATGCGGCTGGATCCTGAGGCTGTAGACAACATCAGTTAGTAGGACTAGGGCTGGTGAACAAGAACCTCACTTCCCCTTTTGAGGGAAAACATATACAGTATATGAACTTGCAAAGCAGTGTTGTAGTCTCACTACAAGTATCACATTTAAAGATTGCATTGTGTATTTACACATTCATCTTTTATTTACCCTCTGTCATGTTCACACAACCGAAATCCAAACACTGTAGCATTCTGGGAAAGCCTTTTCCTTCATGTTTTTTTCCCCCAAGTAAAGTAGATGCGAAAATGGCTATACATAACACAACTGGAAGCACAGCAGAGCAGCACACTGTGCTACACTGAACCAAACTCTGGCAACATTGTCCAAATATTGGATATATGGAAATACTGTACTGCCTACACAGCAAAAATATGAAATTGTTTTGTGTTTTTTTTTCAAATTGTTAAAAAAAGATTCTTTCCGCTGGGATGCAAATGTATCCGGTACTTGTGACCAAATTGTCAATACAAACACACATACAGATCTGTGAGCAGACTTGCTAACCACTCGACCACTCTTTTGCCGTGCCACCCTTTCATTTGAAGTTATTCAGGGAAAATGGAAGTTAAACTCATCTTTAGAAGTGTAAAGTTGTCCAAGTCTTGTTTCTAAAGAGGCTTAAATTTAAATGATGTAAGTTAAGCACATTCGTCAACTCCTGTGCTAAAAGGTGTATTTAAAACTTCAAATATAAAATCATTCAAATATTAAAATTAAAAAAATTAAAAAATTCAAAATAAATGTGATCAATAACTAGTTAACTATGGACTGCAATCACTTCACAGCACTAGTATCAACATTGATAAAATAATGAATTGTTTGAAGAAAAAAAATGCCAGTTAACCATGAGAAAAATGTGATTAATCGCAATTTAAAATTTTAATCGATTGACAGCACTAATATAAATATAATTTTTTTTTTCTTTTTTTTTTTTTTTTTTTTTTTTTTCACTTTCAGCTACAATATACTGGACTGTCTCAGGAAATTAGAATACACAATATTCTAATTTTTTGAGACAGTCCTGTGTCTCTTTTCCTGAGACAGTCCAGTAATTATTTATTTATTTTTCATTGTATACACATACACACACACATTCACCGGTCAGAAAGAATGAAACTCAAAACACATCTTGACCATGATGGAAGACTCTTCTTTGTTTGAATGTTTGAATTAAAAAACATACAAACAAACAAACAAACAAAAACTACCAGTAAATTAATGTAATATAAAACAGCCATATTCTTTTTTTAGTTTAAAAAGGCCAATTAGCTGCTAACTGCCCATTGTCTTTTTTTATCTGCTAATAACCTAATGGTTTTGCAACCTCTGACCGTGTTGAAAAGAGTGTGCATGTAGGTGAGTGTACACATGCGCATACAAGTGTGTGGGTGTGTTTATATGGCTAGGTGATTAGAGCCAGGATTAGGTTAGAGCAAAGGGCACATACAGTGGGGCAAATAAGTAGTCAACCACTAACTGTGCAAGTTCTCCCACTTGAAAATATTAGAGGCCTGTAATTGTCAACATGGGTAAACCTCAACCATGTGAGACAGAATTTGGAAAAAAAACAGAAAATCACATTGTTTGACTTTTAAAGAATTTATTTGCAAATCATGGTGGAAAATAAGTATTCCTCCATGAAGATCTCCTCCAGAGCAGTGATGTTTTGGGGCTGTCGTTGGGCAACACGGACTTTCAACTCCCTCCACAGATTTTCTATGGGGTTGAGATCTGGAGACTGGCTAGGCCACTCCAGGACCTCGAAATGCTTCTTACGAAGCCACTCCTTTGTTGCCCTGGCTGTGTGTTTGGGATCATTGTCATGCTAAAAGACCCAGCCACGTCTCATCTTCAATGCCCTTGCTGATGGAAGGAAATTGTCACTCAAAATGTCTCGATAAATGGCCCCATTCATTTTTTCCTTTACACAGATCAGTTGTCCTGGTCCCTTTGCAGAAAAACAGCCCCAAAGCATGATGTTTCCACCCCCATACTTCACAGTAGGTATGGTGTTCTTTGGATGCAATTCAGTATTCTTTCTCCTCCAAACACGAGAGTTCTATTTTGGTTTCATCTGACCATAACTCATTCTCCCAGTCCTCTTCTGGATCATCCAAATGCTCTCTAGTGAACCGCAGACGGCCCTGGACGTGTACTGGCTTCAGCAGGGGGACACATCTGGCAGTGCAGGATTTGAGTCCCTGGTGGCGTATTGTGTCACTGATAGTAGCCTTTGTTACTGTGGTCCCAGCTCTCTGTAGGTCATTCACTAGGTCCCCCCTTGTTGTTCTGGGATTTTTGCTCGCCGTTCTTGTTATCATTTTGACGCCACGGGTGAGATCTTGCATGGAGCCCGAGATCGAGGGAGATTATCAGTGGTCTTGTATGTCTTCCATTTTCTAATAATTGCTCCCACAATTGACTTCTTTACACCAAGCGTTTTACCTATGGCAAATTCAGTCTTCCCAGCCTGGTGCAGGTCTACAATTTTGTCTCTGGTGTCATTCGACAGCTCTTAGGTCTTGGCCATGGTGGAGTTTGGAGTGTGACTCACTGAGATTGTGGACAGGTGTCTTTTATACCGATAATGCCTTAAAACAGGTGCCATTAATACAGGTAACGAGTGGAGCCTCGTTAGACCTCGTTAAAAGAAGTTAGACCTCTTTGACAGCAAGAAATCTTGCTTGTTTGTAGGTAACCAAATACTTATTTTCCACTCTAATTTGGAAATAAATTATTTAAAAATCAAACAATGTGATTTTCTGTTTTTTTTTTTTTCACATTCTGTCTCTCATGGCTGACGTTTACCCATGTTGATAATTACAGGCCTCTCTAATCTTTTCAAGTAGGAGAACTTGCACAATTGGTGGTTGACTAAATACTTATTTGCCCCACTGTATTAGCTGTTTCATTTGGCAAATTAATACAATCCACGAGATTCCATTGTAACTTCTCCATCTTTGTTGCACTGATGAGCATGCAAATGTCAGATTTATTTTCAGAGCCTTTATTTTTATGCTGTTCACCACTCCCCAGTCATTTATGCTAATCAGAAAATAATCAGTGCTTAATGTCTATTTGGGTTGGAAAAAGTACCAAAACAAGTAACATACTGTTAAATTGATTTAATATTACTCAACTTAATTTTACTCATCTAAAATTATAAGTACTGGTGTAAAACTCCACTGAAAGTATAAAGTAGCATTTAAAATTTACTCATATTAAAAGTTACTTAGTTACTTTTGTATGTGTGTGTGTGTGTGTGAGGAGGGAAACCTTTTGTTTCAAAAGTGACTTACACTCACCGGCCACTTTATTAGGTACACCTGTCCAACTGCTCATTAACACTTAATTTCTAATCAGTCAATCACATGGCGGCAACTCAGTGCATTTAGGCATGTAGACATGGTTTAAGATAATCTCCTGCAGTTCAAACCGAGCATCAGTATGGGGAAGAAAGGTGATTTGAGTGACTTTGAACGTGGCATGGTTGTTGGTGCCAGAAGGGCTGGTCTGAGTATTTCAGAAACTGCTGTTCTACTGGGATTTTCAAGCACAAACATCTCTAGGGTTTACAGAGAATGGTCCGAAAAAGAAAAAATATCCAGTGAGCGGCAGTTCTGTGGGCGGAAATGCCTTGTTGATGTCAGAGGTCAGAAGAGAACGGCCAGACTGGTTCGAGCTGATAGAAAGGCAACAGTGACTCAAATAACCACCCGTTACAACAAGGGAAAAGCATCTCTGAACGCACAGTACGTCGAAGTTTGAGGCAGATGGGCTACAGCAGCAGAAGACCACACCGAGTGCCACTCCTTTCAGCTAAGAACAAGAAACTGAGGCTACAATTTGCACAAGCTCATCGAAATTGGACAATAGAAGATTGGAAAAACGTTGCCTGGTCTGATGAGTCTCGATTTCCGCTGCAACATTCGAATGGTAGGGTCAGAATTTGGCGCCAACAATATGAAAGCATGGATCCATCCTGCCTTGTATCAACGGTTCAGGCTGGTGTTGGTGGTGTGATGGTGTGGCAAATATTTTTTTGGCACTCTTTGGGCCCCTTGGTACCAATTGAGCATTGTTGGAACGCCACAGCCTTCCTGAGTATTGTTGCTGACCATGTCCATCCCTTTATGACCACAATGTACCCAACTTCTGATGGCTACTTTCAGCAGGATAATGCACCATGTCATGAAGCTGGAATAATCTCAGACTGGTTTCTTGAACATGGCAATGAGTTCACTGTACTCAAACGGACTCCACAGTCACCAGATCTCAATCAAATTGAGCATCTTTGGGATGCTTTGGAATGGGAGATTCGCATCATGGATGTGCAGCTGACAAATCTGCACCAACTGTGTGATGCCATCATGTCAATATGGACCAAACTCTCTGAGGAATGCTTCCAGTACCTTGTTGAATCTATGCCACGAAGAATTGAGGCAGTTCTGTAGGCAAAAGGGGGTCCAACCCGTGACTAGCATGGTGTACCTAATAAAGTGGCTGGTGAGTGTATATGAACTGTTGTACAAATTGGGGAAGACAAACAAATTAACAAACGTGACAACAACTACTCATACCATGCACACCATAGTAACGGTGTCATTTTCTACAAAAGTTGAATGCTGCTCTCAATGTGATTTAAATTATGTTAGCAATGCTGGTTAGTAAAGCTTTGTCCCTCGGTAGCAGCTAGAGCAGTGGTGTCCAAATTATTCCACATAGGGCCGCAGTGGGTGCTGGATTTCATTCCTACAAAACAAGACGACATATTTTCACCAATGTGGTGTCTCACAAGTGTAATCAGTTGATTGCAGTCAGGTGCTGCTTGTTTTAGCACAAACTTCATTGGTTAAACCGCCTGTGCTCGATTGGTAGGAACAAAAACCAGGACCCACAACGGCCCTTGAGGACAGGTTTGGACACCCATGAGCTAGAACATTTGTTTCTTCAATGCTAGACTAACTGGTAGCTGGTTGCAATCGTAACATACCTTGACTTTTAGGTTTACGATGTCTTTGACGGTGATAGATATCACATACTATATCAAACGTGGTATCTGGTGTGAGCGATGATCCAATGATGATATTGTGATGACTGCTTGACAACACTTGACAACGTGTTTTTCGAAGGTCAAAATAGCATTACCCTAAAAGGCCTAAATATCATTGTCAGTGAATTTACAACACTTTCTAGTATTTGTGTCCCTTTTACTACTCAACTAAACTAATGCATTTAAGACTGTCATACATACATACAGTATTATATTGACGTTTGACCACAACAATGAAAGTGACTGAACAGAAATATACCTTATAGCCCTGAGCATTGTGGTTGCGGCTGAAGGGATAGAAAGCTCCCACTTGCATCCAGCGACGGCATAATTCTTCACTTGAGTCATCAAAAAATCCACAGATGTCAGCCCCAATCTGAAAAACACAAACACCTCAAATGTCTAATTTTTGTGTCTTAATTAAGCAGTATTAAACAGTTTTCCTGTTACAGTTACAGTTCAGTCCATAAGTGTTTGGACATTGCATTGGATTTGAAATAAAACCATGACAAACCAAATTACTGTATACAATACAATGAAAATGTCTGCAACTCTTAATGGGTATTGGTAACTCTTGAGGCTAAAGTCCACAGGATGCAGAATGGCTTTGAGGTTAAATGATGGATGTCCTGTTGCGTTTTACTTCACATGAGGAATATTGCATAGGTAACATAGCAAGGACTAATTGCCACATCGTGTGCTTCCGATGCTGACACATCTGCTGTGCTGCAGCTGGAAGACATATCCATTAGAATCCCCGCGTCAGATTTAAACTAAAATGTGTCTCCTAGTTACAACTCAGTTATTGGCAGACTGTTAATGTTGAATATGATCTTTACTTTTATTGATTACAAATTGAAAGTCTGAGAAAGAGACTTTCAAAGGTCACCCTTTCAAGACTGCTTGAGTTCTATTGTTTACTTTAGGCCACATTTTGAAAAGGGTATCGATCAAAATCCCATTTCTCTAATTTTGTCTCTGTTAGCACAGTGTGTGTGTGCAAATACATGAATCTGAACCCTTAAAGACACAGTCCTACCCTTGCAACTAGGATTGGATATCATCTGGTTTTATCCGATATCGATTACTGATCTGTACTTTTTAAAATGGTTCCGCTACTTAAACAGTTCAAACGATACTAAATATATATAAATACAAGTAATATCCGTGATATGTATATTTTTTGTGTGCTGCCTGAATAGCGCCGCTGATATCACACTTGTTAATGGAACAAACAGGTGGGTAAAAAAAAGATAAAAAAAAAAAAAAAGTCTGGCACCAAAATGTTCATTTTTATGGATTCCAGTTGCCACCAGTTGCATCGAAACCAGTAACAAATTGGTACCGAGTTTCGCTGTCAAACCTTACTGTGTATTGTGCGTGTCTGCCACTGTGACCCAGTGGTGTATTTAACATTTCAATACCAACATTGTGTGCGTGAGTTTTTGTGTGTGTTTGTGTGAGAGGTGATCTTTTAAAAAAATTTTTTTTTTAGACTTTGTATGTCCCAACATTTGGAATAATCAACTACAAGTTTTTTAATGCCAGAATAGCATGTTGATCTTCATCAACACTCTAAATAATACTATAATTAAAAACATGAAACCCGATACAGTTACATGGAAAATGTCTCAGTCAGGGGACTATTAACCAGTACCTATTGGTTGTCAATTTATCTCATAAATTGCACTATTTCCTGTAAACATGCATTCATTTATTATCTGTCTGGAAGGATTTGTGCACTTGTTTGGCTTGGCTCCAAATTGCTCCTATGCAGCTAATTAATTTTTGTTGAGCCAAAGAATGCAATAAGAGGACCATATTTTTCGGACTATAAGCCGCTACTTGTTTTTCTCTCCATTTGTACCCTGTGGCTTTTGTAACGAAGCGATTTATTTTTGGATGTTTACTGCCCAGGAAGTCTATGTCCAATGCTGGATGTCATTACAGAAGTACAGTTTAAGACTAGCCCAGTTCCTTCTGACCTTGTTTTTCTTTCAAGACAACAGATTGCTACAATGAAGGACAACAAATCTGCTATGTTGTGGCTAGTGCTAATAGTTGTTAGCGCTTAGTATATCAGATGCTATGGCTAGGATTTTTAAGCCGACTTTGTCCGTTTCAAGCTTAGAAGGCAAGGCAAAATGGATTTCATGTTTTTTGTTTGTAAAAGTAGTGATCACTGTTTTTCATAGTTAGCTGTTTTTGTGTGGTTTAATACTGCCTCAGAGAACACAAATCAAATGTGGGTGTCGGACTCCCCCGAGTGACAGCCACCACTCGGATGTTGATGCGTGTTCATTTTTTAAATAAAGTTATTTTTGTGAAATCAAACATTTGTATGTAACATCTCCCTATGTAAATGTCCCATATTAAGACATGGACACTTGTGGTTTATAGTCAGGTTCAACAAATATGTTATATGGACTATTCTTAAATTTTGATCAATTTGGGCAGAAACTATAGGTTTTGGTTAAGTGAAGGTATACATTGTTTCAGAGAAAATTCGGGGAGTTTTGAGATATGTTGTATCATGGCAGATATTGTTATTAATTGTTTTAAACAGCAAATTTTAACTAAGGTGTGTTAGAATTATGAGAGGAAGAGCCACAACAGTAATGTAAAAAAAACTTGGCAGATCCTTCATTGTAAAAAGGTGATTCCCAGTCATTTTATCAGTAGCAAACTCACATATAAAACATCATAAGAGCAGTTAGCTCTTCAGTGACAGTTCAGAACTTACATATGGAATTCCAAACAGGCCAAACTCTAGCATGCCGGGGATGGCCCATTTTATGTCGTTCCAGTTGGCTGCGTTGTCCCCCAGCCAATGACCCGAATATTTCCCCACACCTGGAAAGGAGGAGCGGGTCAGCATCAGAGTACGGTTTCCTCCAAACACACGCTGCAGAGCTCTGAGAAACAGTGAGGAAAAATAATTTGGTCAATAATTATGAACACGAAAAAATTGTAGACTATTTATAATTCCACCTTGTATTTTACTGGTAATTTCTTAATTTTCTAAAGGGATATCAGCCAGTTGGCTCCCAAAACATATGTTGGTAAATTACTAATATTGATCTTGCACTCACTTTTCAGTGGCCAACACCATTGAGTAGCCATAGAGACTGTGGACATCATAGTGGTTTCCCCAGGCCTGCTTGGCATCCATACACAGAGTCTTACTATACATCACCTCATCCAGAATCTCTGTTGGGGGAAAAGATGATGCTTAGGTTTAGGGAAGGGGTGTCCAAACTACAACCCATGGGCTCAGTGCTAATTGCCGCACAGCAAATTATGAAAATGTCATTGAATATGGCCCGGACAGGAATGTCAATTTCAGCCTATCTTCTTTTGCACTTTTCAATTTCAACATTCCTTTAGCTATGGAGTCAAAACCTGACAACATGTTAAAATCATTGTAGTAAAGTTTGTGGAATTTCATTACTATGTTTTACATAAATATAAACAAAAATAATCCAATTGATAAACTGAGCCATCTAAGTTGTGATTTTCTTGTCCTTTTTGCTGTTGCAGGGAATTTTCTCTTTGTTCTGGATATACGGGATGTATATATCGTTGTTTTCGTCAACAATGACGACAAAGAAAATATTTTGTCTATGAACCGTTTTTTTCAGGATGATGATGTGACAATGACGAAAACATCAAGAGACAAATGCCATTTTTTGTCTGACAAGACGTGAAGGAGACACATTTGCGCCATAGCTTGTGTCATATGTTCACAATGTGTGACATTTTCTGATTATACGTGTCGTCAGCCTGCATTGTAGCAGTGCTTGGTTTTTCACTCATTTGACGTATTGGATGCCACCCACTTAGCCTGGTCAGGCTAAAGGCTTGCTTGATTTGAAACATGGTAAGATTTGCTTTCTTATCTTGGCAAGAGAGAATACCCAAAGTTTCTTTAGCCTTTAAAGTTCTGTACTGAGTGATCATTGCACCCTAAATATAACTTGTAGCCTTAGCATAGCATCCGCGTTAGCATTAACAAAAACTTTAGCGTGGCGAACATCCTCTTAAAGACTCGGGCAACTTTTTAAATTTTTTTTTAATTTTACATACAGTTTGTGGTGTCCATGAAGGTAAACTTAATTAGAAAATAATGTAATGTTTTCCTGCCGAGTGTGTATTGTCATCACATTATGTGCTTGTCCATCAAAGTTGATTCGAAATTGTTGAAAACATTTTATTTATTTACTTAGTTTTGGACAAAAACTTTTGAATTTAACAGACAAAGGCAGTTTGAGTATTTTTCAACTAAAACCAGACAAATTTTTGTTTATGTCGACAAAAATCAGACGAGGGCGAACACATTTTGAAATGACTAAAATATGATTAAGTCTAATAAGTATTTATGTCCAAAATACTAAGATGAAAATCGAAAATGTTTCCAAGAACAACATAGACCCTCGGCCCTCGGAAAAAAAAGTTTAGGATAGCCCCGGTTTAGAGTGTTCAAAACTACAACAGACTGACCCATGACTATAATAAAGATACAGTGGGGCAAATAAGTATTTAGTCAACCACTAATTGTGCAAGTTCTCCCACTTGAAAATATTAGAGAGGCCTTTAATTGTCAACATGGGTAAACCTCAACCATGAGAGACAGAATGTGGAAAAAAAAACCGGAAAATCACATTGTATGATTTTTAAACAATTTTTTTTCAAATCATGGTGGAAAATAAGTATTTGGTGAAAACAAAAAGTTAATCTCAATACTTTGTTATGTACCCTTTGTTGGCAAAAACGGAAGCCAAATGTTTTCTGAAACTCTTCACAAGCTTTTCACACACTGTTGCTGGTATTTTGGCCCATTCCTCCATGCAGATCTCCTCTAGAGCAGTGATGTTTTGGGGCTGTCGTTGGGCAACACGGACTTTCAACTCCCTCCACAGATTTTCTATGGGATTGAGATCTGGAGACTGGCTAGGCCACTCCAGGACCTTGAAATGCTTCTTGCGAAGCCACTCCTTTGTTGCCCTGGCTATGTGCTTGCTGTTGGAAGGAGATTTTCACTCAAAATCTATCGATACATGGCCCCATTCATTCTTTCCTTTACACAGATCAGTCATCCTGGTCCATTTGCAGAAAAACAGCCCCAAAGCATGATGTTTCCACCCCTATGCTTCACAGTGGGTATGGTGCAATTCAGTATTCTTTCTCCTCCAAACACGAGAAGCTGTGTTTTTACCAAAAAGTGCTATTGTGGTTTCATCCAACCATAACACATTATCTCAGTCCTCTTCTGGATCATCCAAATGCTCTCTAGCGAACCGCAGACCGGCCTGGACGTGTACTGGCTTCAGCAGGGGGGGCACGTCTGGCCATGCAGGATTTGAGTCCCTGGCGGTGCATTGTGTTTCTGATAGTAGCCTTTGTTACTGTGGTCCCAGCTCTCTGTAGGTCATCCACTAGGCCCCCCCGTGTGGTTCTGGGATTTTTGCTCACCGTTCTTGTTATCATTTTGACGCCACGGGGTGAGATCTTGCATGGAGCCCAAGATCGAGGAAGATTAGCAGTGATCTTGTATGTCTTCCATTTTCTAAAAACTGCTCCCACAGTTGATTTCTTTACACCAAGCAAAGAGTGAAGAGTTACAGAAAACGTTTGGCCTCCATTATTGCCAACAAAAGGTACATAACAAAGTATTGAGATGAACTTTTGGTATTGACCAAATACTTATTTTCCACCATGATTTGCAAATAAATTCTTTAAAAATCAAACAATGTGATTTTCGTTTTTTTTTTTTTTTTTTTTTTCCACATTCTGTCTCTCATGGTTGAGGTCTACCCATGTTGACAATTACAGGCCTCTCTAATCTTTTCAAGTAGGAGAACTTGCTCAATTGGTGTTGACTAAATACTTATTTGCCCCACTGTATGTGGTAAAGAACATGGCCTCAGCAAAATACTTACTCGGAGTGTAGGGAGGATAGTTTAAGTTGTTATCATCACAGCCCTTAGTTGATCCTTTTTTGAAGTTCGCCACTTCATTCATGTCCTACAACAATGAGGAGCCAGAGATGTGAATCAATATATGTACAGTACATTTAACAGTTCAAAATATAAATGATATGGCTTTCAAAGGTCTTGGGTGCTAACTGAACTAGGAATAGTCACTTTCAACATCCATCAGGTAAACATATTTAAATGAGGTAAAAAAAAAGTAAACGTTTTTGCTTAATAAAAACATTTTGCAACAGACAGATTCATTTCGATGAAGTTGAAATTGAACATTGTTTACAAGTTGTAGTTTGTGGCATCATATTGAGGTCATAACAGTTTGCTGCTCTTGTGAAGCTAAAAGAATCAATGAAGCCAGCATAATCAATTCTACAGCATCATCTATCATCTGACTGGATATGTTCAGAAATCTTAAATCGTTACTTGGGTCCAAACATTTATAAAAGTAAAACAATGGGTAAAAAGCCAGGTAGAGGAGTTTTATCTTGTTACAGAATTTGGATCGGCATCTACGAGAAATCACTCAACTATAGCGTCTGCGTCACGTGCCAAAAGTATTTTGAGGAAATGAAAAGGTCTAATAAAACTCAATAAAAACAAAAATAGTAAGTATTCGTTGTTTTTAGCCAATGAACATTGGTAGGGCGTCTTGATTAGCAGCAAGAAATTTCAGAACACCTGTTTTACCCAAAACACAGGTTTGCTTTCCACAAATAAACTTAATTTTATGCTTACAAATATTCAGTTTGGCGAAATAAATTAAAGAGTAATGTTTTTTGACTAAGTTTGTGTGGATATTTTTTTTTTCTCGAGGGAGTGGCAGTGGGGATGGTTAATAGTATAAATCAGGTTTGGATAAAACCAAAACGATATCCAATCATATAACTCACTAAGCTGCCATCATTCACAAATACCTGTACTCTATAGCTGAAATAATTGTGTCTATTAACTATAATACAAATGTATCATTTTAATGGTGTCACAAACATGTTACTTCTCAGACTTCAAAAGTATATCAGCAAAGTGTGCCTGATAACAAAAAACAAAAAAAACAAAACAAAACAAAACAAAACAAAACAAAACAAAAAAAAACGTTAGCCAGGTAGCTAGACATAAAAATGGGCAAACTCATGCTAATGAAATCTTCAACTAATTTGTAAAGCCTGACTCCCATTTTGAAATAGACTTGTCTCGTTTCTTGGTTGAAAAATAAATAAGTATAAATAGCTATGGTATTACAGTACTTAAAAAAATATATATTAAAAATTAGACTTACTATCCAGAGGGCATCATGTTTGATCTCCTGGGAAAATCGCTCATACTCATCAACCCACCAGTCGATGCAGTTTGAGCTGGTGTAGTCTGGAAATACAGTCTCTCCTGGCCATACCTGAGAAGGACAGAGGGTTTGGAGTCAAAAAGTATTTATTTTATCTCCACATAAAAAAGCGCAAAAATAACATAAGTGTAAAACATTATAAAGAGAAAACGGTATGGCGTGATTCAGCCTAGTAATATAATCTGAGGAAAAAAACTAATAAAGTACAGTATTAGAGATCTGTAGATGTGACAATGTGATCTGTCATGCCATTGTAAAAAGGAACATGACTGATACAGTTGGAATGGTGTTTAATTTTATTTGAGAGAAATATTTTTGTGCACAGAGTGGATCTCAAGGTTGGTCCACTTTACTCCAATTTACTCCGCCAACATAAAAAAACAAAAAAAACAAACGTAGTTAGGAACCTGGCACAAATCAGTTTTTCATACACGCATTCACACACTCCTCCACACCCACATTACTTTTTTCCTTGAATGCAGATGTTTCTGGCAGCTGGTCAGAGCTCCAAGGATGTTTGGTCTTTGCTTCCTCGCTCTTACTAGTTTTTTTTTTTTTTTTTTTTTTTTTTTTTTCTTTACAAAATCGGTTAACTTTTGTAGCATACTGCCCATCTGCCTGCTTTTATTCTCCATGTCTAAACTTCAATATAAGTAAATCAAAGTATAAAACCATGATTTTAAATGGATGAATAGTTTTCTTCCAGAAAATAAGTGGGATGAAGTTGTAATTTTAATGACTGAATTCCAAACTTCTGACACAAACTGAAACTTAAACTAGGGGTCTAGATATGGGCTATTATGTGGACACTATTGCTACAAATTTTTGGTTTGATGATCCAGTAGATACTTAAAGTGGACATTTCAATCACTGTAGCTATTTTTCAGCAAACGACAATTAGTTAGTTCATTGTATTAGTGTTGACCATTTCATTATTTGTGAAAGGTATAGTTAAGTGAATCTTGTGAATATCCTGAGCAATTATCGTCTTAATTTACAGTAACAGTTTTTCTTCCTGAAAAATAATAAACCATTTTATGAAGTCACATCAAAATAACTTTTTTCTGTTTTCTGTATTCCAACATAGTCTCCTATTTTATCATTATTGTCTTTGCATTTTATGGCCTATTTCTATAATCGTAATACATTATCCTTGTAGTTTCATTGGACAAATTTATATTTCAAATTTGTTGATAAATGCTGTTTTATACACACACACACACGCACGCACGCACGCACACACACACACACACACACACACACACACACACATATGTATATATATGCCTCTGTGTTTGTGCCTCTGTGTCTGTGTAGTGAGTACATAATATCCATGGCAATGTAAAGATTTACAAAATACTCTACTCATCTCACCATTAGGCAACATGTCACTCCAAAAGGAAAATATAAATAAAGTGTTGCGCTTTCCCTCTCAAAGCTTAATCTGTGGCGCAATGATGCAGAATATTTTAAGATTAAACACTAATGTGGAATCAATGCATATGTTTGACCTATAATAAGCGGCATGAAAAGGCGATTAGCAGTGGGACTGGACCTAATCGTGTGCGTAATCAGAACAAGGCTGTAAAAGCATAAGAGCAACAGAAGTTTATCCCTAACACGTCCACCCTTCACAGCGGGTACGAGCCTTTTAATAACAAGCTCTGTGGCGGAAAGGGTAGAAAATAGCACACCAGGGGCTTGAACTTCCATTAGGCTGTGTTATGGTTTGATGGAAATTAGGACAAACTACTCACCCAAACAACAGTGTACATATAAATTCACTGTCTTAATAGATGACCTGGTATTTAATGTAGCAGGTCAGAGCTTGCAGGGACACATTTTATATTCTTCTTTGATTGTGAAGGGGTTGGGGATCAGGAAACAATTGAATAGTGGGACAACAAAGAAAGCTGTTGCCCTACAACTCCAATATAAAGTGATTGTTTATTTTTATTTTTTAAATTATTTCTAAAGTTGCTATTTGTGTGCCAATGTCAAAAAGGTGACCTTTATTTGCAGCATTTTTTCGTGAATGCAAGAAGAGTTATGTAAATCCACATAATAATAGGCATATAGCAATCGTGTATAGCAACCAACTACCACCTTTTGTAGATGTCCTGTTAAATTTTAGACTGACATATTCCAGAGTGGCTTGACAAAGATTTGCAATGATTTGTGATTGCAGCGTTAAAGAATAATTACTCTTTGGGTAATTATCAAGTTAGTCAAGGATAATACTTTAATTTATCATAATACCATTTAACATCTATTTGAACATGCTGTAGTTTAAGCGTTTTTGTTACAGTCCGTGTTGATTGACGTCTTGACAGCCAATCACAGCCCACCATTCCGTCAGCCAATCGTATTCTGCCAGCCTCAGTCGGAGACTCCTGCCGCAGCGTTTTTTGTCTTTTAGGCTCTTTATAATATCTTTGGTCATTTTTGTCTTTTTCCTTGACGCAATATTTGTTGGATTGTAACTGTTGTTTGATGAACACATTCATAATTGCGATTATGCTGCAAAAACAACTAACTGTGAGGTCTCTATTCTGTCCTCTGGCAATTGTGGAATAAGGCAAAAAGTTACGCTAACTCGTGATCTGTTACCAGTCGAATACAGAATTTTTCAAGACTTTGTTTCCTTATTTTGCAAAAGGAACTGTTACCGTAGATGCCAAAGACATTTTCCACCATTACCTAAGATCAGTGTGTGTGATTAGGTCCATGAAAATCCACACTTTGTGTCAGGATTTGTATAATTTGGACCGATGATTAATGATAATTTGATCAAAAAAGTTGTCTTTTATTATTTATTCATTTATTGTCATCATCATCGGTATCATTGACAGTTGCAAGATGTGATATGATTAACCTGAAGAAAGAAAGAACCGAAGAAAGACAAGGGCTGACGGGAGAAGCATATGTTTATCAAGTCCCGTCCCCTGCAGCCAAGGACGCACAATCAAACATGGTAGACTAAGCATTGTACATTGCATTACATGAGATTTTTTTTTTTTCTTTTTTGTATTCTCATGAATTTTCTTCCCAAAAGTTATTGATATGCCATAGCACTTAGGTAATGTTGTCGATCAGTGTAAGTTCATCGATTAGGGTGATTGTCAGATTTGTGTATGGATTTGTGTCAGTATTAAATGGAAATAAGAACATACTGACTGGCCCACAACAATTATTGTTTTTACCGCATTTTTCCAGTGTTGGTAATAACGGCGTTAAAGTATAATGGTGTCACTAATGGTGTTATTTTTGTCAGTAGTGAGTAATCTAATTAATTACTTTGCCCATCTTTGCAACTCCGTTACTAATTCTGAGGACGTGAAGGCGTGCGTTACTACAATTTGGTTGAATGATGAGAGACGTCTGAGAGACACGGAGAGAACAGAGCCGGAGAGGGGAGGAGGGGAAGGGGGTTGTGACGCCGTTGCAAATGCGATGCTAGGTAGCTCGGAGAGTTAGCATATCAGCTTTCTCGCATTATTGTCACCATGACCATTGTCCTTGTAGATGCTACAATATAATAATATTTTGTTTTTGCTTTTTTATTACCAAAAATAGTCATTTGCCCTAAACTTTTCTTGAATGACGTGTCAAAAAACTGTGTGTGATTTTTATTTTTTTTTTAATCAAAACAACTAGAGCAATGATAGACAAGGGAGGAGATTCAGAGCCTCATCTGCATATTTAAAAAAATATATATATGTTTATATATATATATATATATTAGGGCTGTCAAAATTATCGCGTTAACGGGCGGTAATTAATTTTTTAAATTAATCACGTTAAAATATTTGACGCAATTAACGCACATGTCCTGCTCAGACAGTATTCTGCCTTTTGGTAAGTTTTACAGCAAGGCTTTTTGTGCTGTCTAACAGCGAACTCTTGTGGTCGCTTTGCGACATGGTTTATAGTTTTCTTGCCAGTTCAATATGGCTGCACGACGTCTCGGGCTGACGCCTACGTTGTAATGTCGTGCTTATATGATCCTTGGACAAGATTTGTCCGTAAGTATGGTTGTTGTAAAGAATGTACATATTATGTTAGTAAGCGAAATGTTATATTTTTTGTATGAGACGCTTTTTGTTTATGTTTAGTGAACCTATATAGCGTGCTAAACTAACGTTGTTGCTAATGCAATGCTTGTGTACTTTTTTTTGTAGTTTTATGACGGTCTAAAGAGGACAATGGTTTGAGGCCATTTTATTAATAAATCAGATGAAAAAGGAAGAAGTCTGATTATTAAGGCGTCGTTCACTAGCTGTCTAGCTTTGGAAAAAGTAGACGCTTCGGAGTGAGGACAGCATAGACAAATTTAAATGACAGTAGAGTGAAACGCCCACTACAGTCCTTATGTACCGTATGTTGAATGTATATATCCATCTTGTGTCTTATCTTTCCATTCCAACAATTTATTTTACAGAATATATATATAATTTAGAGAAAAATATGGCATATTTTATAGATGGTTTGAATTGCGATTAATTGCTATTAATTACGATCAATTAATTTTAAAGCTGTAATTAACTCGATTAAAAATTTTAATCATTTGACAGCCCTAATATATATATATATATATATATATATATATATACACACAGTATATTAGGGGTGTGACAGCATTTGACAGCTAAAGTTTGTATACCATTACATTCCTACATAGATGAATTTTTTTTTTAAATGTAAAAAGGGTGGCCTTTGTCTTTTTTTGGAATGAAAAAGACAGTTCAATTCAATCAGTTAATATAAACATATTTGATGTGAAAGATGTTATAGAATGGATCATGTAATAACGTGTAGAACATGAAAAGTCACGTCAGTTACTTTGCCGAGTAACAAATTACTCGTATGTTGCGGTAGCTGAGTTACTAACTCAATTACTCTTAGGGAGAAGTAATTTGTAACTGTAAATTATTGCTTTTGTAAAGTAAGAATAACAACACTGCTCACCTCTCCCAATAAAGGAGTTTTGCCATCTGATTTAGTGACCCAGGCGTTCTTCTTGGTCCCACGATCAAATGACTCATATGGAACACCCCCAACCCTTTTACTGGTGGCAATGGCCGGATCCTGGAGAAAATAGACATATAGTATACATATTGGAGGAAAAAGAAACCATTAACAGACATTAGTAAAAAGAAGAAAACAAACAAACAAAAATACAAAGGAATGACATAAATATTGACATATAATGTAAAACTGGGTCATTTTGTTCTATCTTAACATATTCTGTTACAGGTGAAATATTACGATAAATATTATAATTGACATTAAATCGCAAATTTTGGAATTTGCTATGTTTTTGTTGGCGAAACTAAATTACTTTTTTGCAGATAAAATGTATGTTTGTTGCAGTTTTTCCTACCAGAATGAGGATGTATTTCTGTCCTTTCTCATGAAGGTAGTCAGCAAATTGAGGCAGCTCATTGAACTTGACTTTGTCATAGGTGAAGTCTTTCTTATCCTCCATGTAGTCAATGTCAGTATATTGGATGTCCTGCATGTGGTTGTTCCCCCCAAAAATAACATGTATTTTTTT
This sequence comes from Corythoichthys intestinalis, assembly GCF_030265065.1. Classification (NCBI taxonomy): domain Eukaryota; kingdom Metazoa; phylum Chordata; class Actinopteri; order Syngnathiformes; family Syngnathidae; genus Corythoichthys; species Corythoichthys intestinalis. The sequence goes on from NC_080400.1 coordinate 37,980,795, forward strand.
AAACACAATACAGTATACGTATGAGACAACAAAAATAGTAGAATATTATTTAAAGATAGCACATCTGCCTCACAGTTCTGAGATCAAGGGTTCAATCCCGGGCTTCGGCCTTCCTGTGTGGAGTTTGCATGTTCTCCCCGTGCCTGCGTGGGTTTCCTCCGGGAACTCCGGTTTCCTCCCACATCCCAAAAACATGCACGGTAGGCTGATTGAACACTCTAAAATTGTCCGTAGGTATGAGTGTGTGCGTGAATGGTTGTGTGTCTCCTTGTGCCCTGCGATTGGCTGGCAACCAGTTCAGGGTGTCCCCTGCCTACTGCCCGTTGTTAGCTGGGATAGGCTCCAGCACCTCCGCGACCCTCGTGAGGAATAAGCGGCATGGAAAATGAATGAATGAATGAATTATTTAAAGAAAAATACTTTTATTTGAAAAACACTCTAGTCATGTTAAAAATGTCAAACATAGGTCCACAATGCATTTAAGTGTGTCTTAGTTTTCAGAAATTGTCTAAATTAATAAATTGCTATTTAATTAACCCCCTCCACCCCCCCAAAAAATGGAAAGGTAAAATAAATTCAGTTCAATATAGAGTATGTCAATTTGTTGAACCTGAAATCAAATAATTAATTTGCAGCCCTTGTCCAACATTTCCATTCTGTATTCACTAATCTTTGGCTCTACAATAAATTAAAATATATAAGGCACAAACAATGTTGTGAGATGGCAAGAACTGCTATGGTACATTGGCTGCACACTTTCGCTAGTCAATTTAGCTTTCTCTATTCGCAATGAGCTTGCTTCAACATATGATTACGTTAGCAGAAAGTGCTGAAACTTTTCAGAACAAATTACACCTAAGCGCCATCAGGGGGCATTAAAACACCAGAAACACAGACACGTAATAAGTGGACATGACAGCACTGCCATAATGTATGCATATTGGCCCAAAACTGGTACGGAAAAACCAATGTCGATATTATCCAATATCATTTTAAAATGCGTTTATTTTATTATTATTATTATTATTATTATTATTATTATTATTATTGGCTACCCGATATAATTGGCTACCCGATAATATCAGAAAACTATTTATTATTTAATGTTTTTTATTTATTATTATTATTATTATTTTGTAATCTACACTTTAATACAATAAAAAGTTCATTTTGTAAACCACAATATAAAGGATATACCAGTAGGTTTTACTGGTTGCATCTTTTTTATTTTATTTATCTATTTATTTATTTTGCGGGAGGGGGGAGGGTCTTATTTTGAATGGTCTAACAACATTTATTTATTAGATTGGTGTTAGATCAAACATATCATGAATTAAACTGAGTCAAAAGAGTGAGTCTCTACTTGAAACTGGAAATTCATATCATAACTTATGTTCTCATTGTTTGACATGAAATAAGACTCATCTTTGCCATAACATATTCAATAGAATATTGAGATGGTGTATTTTTTTTATGTACTACTAAATTCAAAATCAGTTTTATACATTGATTACAGTATAATTTGGTGCTATTTGACTAGTGGTATTGGTAGTGGTAAGTATTTGACTAGACTATCTTTTAACAAGCTTGTCATAACTGTCCCAAGGAAAGGTTGTGATTTAGCTTTATGAGGACATAAAATAAAAAGGTGAAGATAAGGCATTTATCTTATGATTAATCTGGGCGGGAAAAAGAGTCACACATCAGCATGTGTGTGTAAAGATAGAGTTGGCCTATACTGAAATAACCTGTGAGACTCATTTCTAAAGGAAATGTCAACTGGTATATCTCAGGTACCAAAATGCGAATGAGAAAAAGAAAGGAACTTGTTTGATCAATCTTGATCAACATTAACCTTCACTTAAATTTAAAAAATAGTGGCCTCGTGACTGAACCTGAACAGATCCCGTCCTACTGCCATAACACGCCTCGACAGATGATGTTACATGTTAGGCCAATGGAACCCCACACTGGTGTTTAAACTGTTTAACAGTAACCGTCGCAAAGGTATTGATTTCCGTCACAGAAATCTGTTCATCTGTGCATTTTAAAATGTCTTGGTTTAAAAAAAAACAAAAAAACATTCACATTATCTTTGTCTTTGCATTGTTTGACAAAAAAAATAAAATAACAGGCTGAATTTTATTGAGCCGCTCCGATTTTTGTCCTCTTCTTTGTAAGGAAAATCACTGGGGGAGAAGAGAAGCAAATAAAGTCAGCAATCCTAAAGTACAGTACAAGCATGACAGACTTCTACTCATCTTGGTAAGCCTAGCCAGTTTTTTTTTTTTTTTTTTTTTTTGCAATGTTCATCTATTTATCCAGCCACCCATCCATCTATCCATCATCTGCCATCTTGTATTATCTGCTACCGCTTATGCGGGTCAGATCGCAGGGGCAGCAGTTTCAGAAAGGAAACCCACCAATTTAATTCAGGTCCGACAGTGGGGTTTTTCCCATACCATTTGTGAGTCATAGTCTCCTTAGCGTGTCCAGGGTCAACCCTCGGGTCTCCTTCCAATGGGACATGCCTACCACACCTCACCAAGAAGGCGTCCAGGGGGCATCCTTATCAGATGTTTGAGACACCTCACCTGGCTCCTTCGATGTGGAGGCTTTACTCTTAGCTCCTCTCAGATGATTGAACTTCTCACCCATTTGGAGTAGGACATCACCTGGACAAGGCATTCCACTATTTTCCAAACGAGGACCATGGTTTCAGATTTGGAGGTGCTAATTCTCATTTGACCGCTTCACATTCAACTGCAAACTGCTCCAGCAAGAATTTAAAATTGAAGCCAGATGAAGCCAACAGAACCACATCCTATGCAAAAGCAGGGATGCAATAATGAGGACATCAAACCGGATGCCCTCAATATATCGGGAGCCAAAAATGTCTTTCTGTCTTTCTTCTAGGCAGTCCCAGTAGATCCTAACACAACATTAAGGTCTGCCGGGCAAGAACGCCATCTTCCCCTACCTCCGAGCCAACTCATCACCAGGTTATGATCAGGTAACAGCTCCACCTCTTTCTTCACTTGATAGTCCAAGACATGCAGCGGGAAGTCCGATGACACTGGTACAAAGTCAATCTTTGTACTACGGCTTATTATGTCCTGGTGCCAAGTGTATACTGGTATATGGATAACCTTATGATTGAATATGATGTTTATTATAGACAATCCACATCAAGTACAGAAGACACATAATAAAACTCAGTTTCTGATGGGAGATGGGGACATTTCCCACACTCGTCCAGGTCTCACGATCATTGCACACATGACCCCTGAGGTCCCACAGCAGAATGAGGGTGTCCCAGAAGGAGTCCTCTCAGGCACCCCCTCCACGGACTCCATAAAGGGTCAGTACTAGAGATGCTGTTTTGTACATAAGCACAACCAACAGTCAGGACCCTCCCTGCCCAATCTGAAAGTTTGAAGGAGGCTACCCTATCATCCACTGGGTTGAACGCTAATGTGAAGGCACTGAGCCGGGGAACAATAAATATGCCCACACCTGCTTGGCGCCTCTTACAGTGGGCAACACCAGAGTGGAACCCAACCCCTCTCAAGAGCATTGGTACTACAGCCGAAGCTGTGCCTTGAGGTAAGCCCGGCTATTGCTTGTGCTCTTTCTCAACCAGAGAAGTACCATTCCCTGTCCTGAGCTTCTGAGCCCAGGGATTGGACTACCAAGAGCCCCACTTTTGGCCACAGCCCAGCTCACTGTGCACTTTACCCCTTTGGCCTATCCCATAGATGAATACTAAAGTACTGTAAATGGCACGGTCTCATTCATATACAACTAAGTTCAACCCATATTATTTCAAACTTTGTTGAGATCCTTGCAGCAAGGAAGAATTCAATATTAATATGATCACACTACATGTTATGTTAATAGGTGTGAGTGAGTGAGTGAGTGAGTGAGTGAGTGAGTGAGTGAGTGAGTGAGTGAGTGAGTGAGTGAGTGAGTGAGTGAGTGAGTGAGTGAGTGAGTGAGTGAGTGAGTTGTCTTTTTATTTATTTTTTTAATAATTTTGACTAGATGGTTATTTACACCAGCTCAAAATTGTTACATCATGATACTCTTGCTATTTTTTACAATTCCACACTACAGTGTTAGAATGGCATAAGAGTTGTGTTTTTGGTTTGTTATCGCATTTTCAATTTTTGTGTGATTTTTGCCAAACTACCTTTCCAGCAAGGATCCATAAAAAGTTTGTGTTTTTCAAGAAGGGTTGAAATCCATAAAATTATAGCCTTAGATTATGGAAAAATCTGACTGAAGTGTGTGTGCAGTTGAATTTGCCCAGCAGTACCATTATGATTCACAGAGTAGTAAAAGTTAAATCACTCCAAGGGGATTCTTTTGTAGTAAGCACACGACTTCAACCAATGAAAAGATTGCGAACCTGCTGAAAGTCAGGAAGCACGGTGGAAAAAGTCACTAAACACCGGATTAAAAAAAAGCTCAGTCAACATGAATTCAAAGAAATGTAATGGTTATACCAGAGGTTGCGCTAGACATTTTCGTTGTCTGTCATTTTGACTGACAGGGTCATAAAAATCCGGTCATAATCTATTTTTACCAGTCACTGAAATTTCTGCAGGCATTTTTTTAGTACGTTATTCCTGTATGCATCTAAACAAAACAAGTTTAGAGCGTACGGTAGTACTTTAGGTGTCAAATTCGACTAATGTAGGACATTTCGCCGATGTAAGATATTTTGGCAGAACACCGGTACCTCGAAAACTTGTCTATACACAGGCGGCAATCTAGTCCACCAATTGGATCACGCGCTGGCACACCGGGTGCACCAATAAGAACCTCGCGTTGATGTGTCAATCACGGTGCTGCCGCCAGACCCCGGTGACGCTACAATATTCTGACAGAATAGCCAACGACGTCATGCATTAAGAGAGACAATAGCTAATTAATATGCTAACTCGCCACCCTGTGGTCTGGGGTGTGAATTGCAACCTGTCAAAATGACGGGCGGACTTCAGTTTTTTCCGTCACCGTTTTAAAAAAACGGTCAATGACGGAAAATATCCGGTTAACGCGACCCCTGGGTTATACTGTATTGGATTGTTCTAGAGCTGAAAAGAATACTCGAGCAACTCGAGTAACTCGAGTTTAAAAATTGATCCGAGTAATTTTATTCACCTCGAGTAATCGTTTATTTTGACAGCTCTAAGCATCACGTTTCGTTCGGACTACTTTTAATCCGGGACAACGCGCTGACGTCACGTGCGTAGAGGAAGAAGCAATAAAAAAAATATAAAAAACATTTCCGCAGCTGACATCCGCTCCAAACTACGCTGAGATTGCTAAAAACTAGCCCGCATGATGTTAAGTTGGTAGCAGGTATCATCTGATGAGTCTCATAGAGATCACATGTATGTTGAACTAGATGCAAAATGACAGACTCGGCCGCGTCTGGGCAGCGTTAATAAACAGCCGCCATCTTAAAGCAGTAATGCGCTAAGCGCTAATAAAGAGCGCTAAGCGCTAATAAATAAGATTAACGTTACTGTCTGAGTCACTAGCTCACGTATCGTTAGCCCTGCGGAGGGTTAGGTTTCTATTAATTATGACCACTTTCGATGCGTGGCTAACGTGTCTTACATACAGGCTTTAACATAACATAGCTTTGTGGAGTGATAAGGGTGTAAAATAAAAATTCAGTAATGCTAACTATCAATTTTAGCTTAGTAGTCATTGCTGGATAAAACACCAAGTAGCACTGGTCCCTAATGTGCTCCAATACAGCCTGTATCATACATTTATTTTAAACACTGCAAAAACTTACAGTTTAGACTAATTTAAAACTTAACGAGAACTTAAAAATGACTTGACACAAATAGAAATTTATTTGAAACACGTGGGAAAAAAGACATTTTTAGGTGTGTATATATATATATATGTATATATATGTATATTTTTTTAATAAGATCTAAAGGTTTTTTGGAGTGAAAGCAGTGAATTTGTCTTTTTTTTAATTCTAGTTATATCTGAGATGCAATTGTTGGCTGTTTTCAACAATATACATCGAAAATAAAGACATTGATTGACTGAAAACGGTTCAAGATTAGATGAAATGTCTTGTTTTCTCATGTATATTTCACCTAAAAATATATGTGTTTCATCCGATTACTCGATTAATCGATAGAATTTTCAGTCGATTACTCGATTACTAAAATATTCGATAGCTGCAGCCCTAGATTGTTCCCATTTCATGATATTATTACTGTATGCTATTTTACTCCAGAATCCTGTAATCTAAACTGCTATTGTTATAATTGAAACATGCTACAAAATGGAATAATGGCATTTCTATCCACATCAAGTTACAAGTGATTTGGGTTTTGAACACGATTATAATACAAGCAACCACAACGTTTGCACCACAAAATATCTGGTGCCATGCCATGTGCTAGCCCAGGTTTTGACTTAAACTTGAAAAAAAGACCTAGAGCCTACAGTAGACTAGCTGGCATTAGGTGGCAGGCAGTGTACAAACTGGGCTGATCACAACCCAATCACTGGGCACATTTCTGCGGTTAAATGACCATAAGATTCACTAGTGTGTTCAAATTAAGATCCAGTCATGTATTTCTTTACAATAGAGTAAACCAGAGAGCCCAATAAAAATGGATGCAAACACAAAGAGAACATGCAAATCCCATACAAGAAGGCTGGAGCCAAAGCACCAAAACTACAGCAGTTGTATAATAAGTATTGTACAGGGAGCAGACATTTACTTACATATGGGAGTTCCACTGCACGATTCCTTTCGACTGTTTTTTTAACTTCACTCAAACTACCATAGTCCCACCTAGAAAGTTGGAATCCCAGTGACCAGTAGGGCGGAATAACTGGTCTGCCAATAAGCTGAAAACACAATTGTACGCAGTCAGTATATACTTTAAGTACACAGTATGTAAAGAAAAATACACTGCTCATGTAACCAATTCTGGGTTATCAAGGACTTTATGTAAATTCCATCATCTCGTTACAACCAAGTGTACAAATAAAAGCATTTGAGGATATAATTTCAAGTAAAAGTTACTATTGGGTGGGAAAAATATTCACTATGTTATGATTTGATTTGTTATGAATGCAGCACAGTGTATATTTCTTTTCTTTTCTTTTTCTTTTTTTATTTTTTTTTTGTCCTGTACTTAATCACCTCGAGAAACTCCTGCACCACTTGTTCCGGTGTATCGCCAAAAAATATATAGAAGTCAAGGATTCCTCCAATCGTTCTGTATGTCACTCCAGGTGCAGGTTGCAAAGTCACTTCTGAAAATGGGCACAATAATGAATGGTTATACATAACTTTAAATAGTAATATTTATCTAAATCCATTTGTTTGATCTGTGCAACTTGTTGAACTAAAACCCGTTTCACACAGGATAAGACTTAACCTAAGGAGTGTGTTTTATAACAAAAAAAGATGCCTGAGATCTTAATCCCATGTGAATGCTCCTAAAATCGTAATATCACAAATTTAATTTAACAAAAACAGACATCTCGTGATCATTCTAATTCAGTGCAAACCTGCATCTCAGAATTAGTTATTGTAATTCTGCATCTTCTCTGTTTTTTTTTATTAATGGCGCCACCAGGGGCTGACCAGAGGGTGGCCACGGCACCCCTATAAATTTGTTGGCCACCCCACTCACCAGTAAAATGTCATATTCTCGTAGCTCTGGAACTCAAAATGTTGACTGGATTGGTATGGACTATGCACATTAAATCATTAGTAAACTAAGAATAAAACAATAAAACAAAGTATATCAGTAGGTGTGTCCTGAAATCTTTCTCACAGTTTTCTACTGGACTGTTTACTACAACAACATAATCAAAACCTGAAATTATGGCTTTCAGTTTTGGTGTGTGACCCCAAGATTTTAAGTGACCCCATTTGCCCACTCCTATGAAAAATGTCTGGAGGCGCCACTGTCTTTCATGTTCTAGGTGGAGTTTTGCGTTCCGCCAAGTCAGCAATAAAAGACCCCCCCCCAAAATCCTCATTTGCCGCCATCGTGTCAGGGAAATAAACTCATTTACAGACTTTGCTCATCCCGTGCGAATTAACACAGAGGTTGTGTTGTAATTGGCAAATTACCAAAGGTCCACAGGTAATATTAATCTCATGTGAAATGCAAGTACTGTAGGTATAAATGTATATAAATTGTTTGTGTTTCTTACCCATTGCATTGCTGTTCATTAGGAAAACTCCAAATGACTTTCCACTTTTATCTTCTAGACAGAGGAAGAAGGGATAGTGTCCATAGAGGTTGTGTGTTCCCTAGATAATGAATCAGTTATATTAGGTAAAGGCAAAATAATAATGTGAACACATCGATAGCATTGCTTTCATACTAAATTGAATTTATTCAACTTTATTTTTTTGCTAAATATCTTTTTGGGGAGTTTGTGTCATAGCTCCTGTCCTTGTTGCTGCAAACTCTGATTGCCTTCAATTAGCCCCTCCAGTTCTCTCACATCCTCATGGACCAGCCAATAGCACTGAAGCCCGCCTGTTACCTGCCTGCCTAGCTCTCCAAATCTGACTCCTGATCCTGACTCTGGACCCACCTGACGTCTGCCTTCTCTCCAGATTCTTCCAGATTCCAATCTTCCAGATTACCAATTGTTACACTAAATGCCTCCCAAAATGTTCCCCACGTCAATCTTAGACAGTTTAGCCTCTTGGACTATGCCACTTTAGCAAGTGTCAAAATTAAAGCCCATAACATGCTGCCTTAACATCCTTCCTTCAAACTTTTTCAAAACTGTTTTCATTGCATAGCCCCAGGCATACTTCAGATTATTAATACTTCTCTCCAAGCAGGAGAGATTCCACAGACTTTAAAAACTGCAGTAATAAAATCTCTTCTAAAAAGAAATCTGGATGCCTCAACCATTAGTAATTATAGGCCAATATCAAATCTGACATTCCTGGGGAAAATTATCGAGATGGTTGTGTTCGAAAAGATCCAGGCTTGTATGATGCAAAACAATCTTTTTAACTCATTTTAGTCTGGATTTCGGCCACCGTTACTGCTCGTCTACAAAATATGGCCTTGGACCAAAATACATGCTTATTTGTTAGATTCCGATGAAACAACTAGACCCCTTAGGTCATCTGGAACCGGTCTGCTGTATTTTCCAAGAACAAGAACCAAGCACGGTGAGGCAGCATTTAGTTATTATGCTCCTCACCTCTGGAACCAGTTACAGTGGGGCAAATAATCTTTTAGTCAACCACTAATTGTGCAAGTTCTCCCACTTGAAAATATTGTATTAGCAAGGCCTGTATTTGTCAACATGGGTAAACCTCAACCATGAGAGACAGATTGTGGGAAAAAAAGCAGAAAGTCACATTGTTTGATTTTTAAAGAATTTATTTGCAAATCATGGTGGAAAATAAGTATTTGGTCAATACCAAAAGTTCATCTCATACTTTGATATGTACCCTTTGTTGGCAATAACGGAGGCCTAATGTTTTCTATAACTCTTCACAAGCTTTTCACACACTGTTGCTGGTATTTTGCCCATTCCACCAAGCAGATCTCCTCCAGAGCAGTGATGTGTTGGGGCTGTCGTTGGGCAACACAGACTTTCAACTAACCTCCACAGATTTTCTATGGGGTTGAGATCTGGAGACTGGCTAGGCCACTCCAGGACCTTGAAATGCTTCTTACGAAGCCACTCCTTTGTTGCCCTGGCTGTGTGTTTGGGATCACTGTCATGCTGAAAGACCGAGCCACGTCTCATCTTCAATGCCCTTGCTTATGGAAGGAGATTTTCACTCAAAATCTCTCGATACCTGGCCCCATTCATTCTTTCCTTTACACAGATCAGTCGTCCTTGTCCATTTGCAGAAAAACAGCCCCAAAGCATGATGTTTCCACCCCCATGCTTCACAGTGGGTATAGTGCAATTCAGTATTCTTTTCCTCCAAACGCGAGAACCTATGTTTCTACCAAAAACTTCTATTTTGGTTTCATCTGACCATAACACATTCTCCCAGTTATTTTCTGGATCATCCAAATGCTCTCTAGCGAACTGCAGACGGGCCTGGACGTGTACTTTCTTCAGCAGGGGGACCCGTCTGGCAGTGCAGGATTTGAGTCCCTGGCGGCGCAGTGTGTTACTGATAGTAGCCTTTGTTACTGTGGTCCGAGCTCTCTGTTGGTCATTCACTAGGTCCCCCCGTGTGGTTGTTGATGCCACGGGGTGAGATCTTGCATGGAGCCCCAGATTGAGGGAGATTATCAGTGGTCTTGTATGTCTTCCATTTTCTAATAATTGCTCCCACAGTTGATTTCTTTACACCAAGCGTTTTACCTATTGCAGATTCAGTCTTCCCAGCCTGGTGCAGGTCTAAAATTTTGTCTCTGGTGTCCTTCGACAGCTCTTTGGTCTTGGCCATAGTGGAGTTTGGAGTGTGACTGACTTGTGAACAGATGTGTTTTATACTGATAATGAGTTAAAACAGGTGCCATTAATACAGGTAACGAGTGGAGCCTCGTTAGATCTCCTTAGACCTCGTCAGAAGAAGTTAGATCTCTTTGACAGCCAGAAATCTTGCTTGTTTGTAGGTGACCAAATACTTATTTTCCTCTCTAATTTGGAAATAAATTCTTTAAAAATCAAACAATGTGATTTTCTGGGTTTTTTTCCCTCCACATTCTGTCTCTCATGGTTGAGGTTTACCCATGATGACAATTACAGGCCTCTCTAATCTTTTCAAGTAGGAGAACTTGCACAATTGGTCGTTGACTCAATATTTATTTGTCTCACTGTACCTGAAGGTCTGAAGTATGCCCAAACTGTTAGCTCCTTTAAATCAAGGCTAAAAATGCTTTTATTTCGCACAGCATATCTATACTGTAACTGTCTATATATTTCTAGCTATTTGCTTTCTATTCCTCTCGTGCTTCATCTCCATTGCTGATTTCAATTATTATTATTATTATCAATAGTAGTAGTAGTAGAAGTAGTATTTTTTTTTTTATTCTATTCGTGAATAAATATGATTTTTATGTAGAATTTTATTTCCTGTTTTGATTGTCTTTGTTTTTACGTTCTATTCATTTAATTTGATTTTTATTATCTTTATGTGATGTAAAGCACTTTGAATTGCCTTATGTTGAATTGTGCTATATAAATAAATTTGCCTTGCCTTGCCTTCTCTCCTGCCCCAATAACTCGACATGCATTTTATTGGAACCCCAAATTTTGCATAGCCCTTGATGTACTGCTACCTTCTTTTCACCTGCCCTGCTGTTGTGTGTGTGTTCCCCCAGGGCGGTCGGACTACAAGTGAACCCTGACAAGTGAACCCTTCCCCTTCCCGGTCACCCACACCTGAGGCCATTCTCCCATGGAACACACACACATACGCACTGCAGGCTCCTGCAAACTTTCAATTAAAAAATGTCTAAACATGACACATTTGTATGTATTTAAACTCCTACCTGCACTCGCAGGTAGAAAGATATATGTTTTGGGAGCCTAAGGTTTCCTGCTGTAAAGTCTGTCAGAAACAAACTTCACTAAAATTTCTACTCTGTTATCCGGGAACAGATCAAAATAAAATTGTGTAGGCTTATTCTGGGGATATATATGGATTGATCCTAAGAACCCAGTTTTTTTAGTTTATTTATTTATTGTTGTCTTATTAATTGGAATAATTAAGTGCAGAATTAAAATGGCTTCTTCTCTGTTATTAATGGGCTTGTAAGAATGAAATTTTTGTAAATTTTGGACGTCAAATTGGAAGACAAACGACGAGTGCTTTGGCAAACTACAATTTAACTACAGGTTAAAATGAATTAAAGTATCTCTGACCCCATTAGGAAAAGCATCTCTCGTGAAGATGGGCCAGGTCTTCCAGTGTGTGTCATGGAGGAAGTGTCTGTGAACGTGCTCTCCCAGGCCATAAATATTGTTGGAGGGAAGTTTCGCAGACAGTTGCAGGAACTGGTCTGCAAACACTAATGGTCCCATAGTGGTGTCAAACCTGTACATACAGTATTTTTGACAAAACAGAAAATAAAAAGCAGATGAGATGACAAAAGAAGACAGTTCGATTACACAAAATGTCCTCAGCAGCTGAGATAAAAGGGCATGTACTGTCTATTAACATACTAAAGTGATCCCTCGCTACTTTGCGCTTTAAATTTCGCGCCCTCGGTCCATCACGGATATTTTTTTTTCAATTAAAATAAAAAAATACAGATGGGCTGTCCCGAGCCAATCGCGCAGTCTTCCTGTCGCTCCCTCCCCCTCCCTGCCTTTGTTCGTCAGGTTGGCAGTGCACATCTACTGTAGTTGTTTCTTAAAGTTAACAGTAATTAACAGATGAATATGTTTGATTTTGCCAAAGTCACGAACTTCTGAAGCACGGCATGCGTCTATCATTGTTTAACTTGTTAAACAATTATTAAGTGAGCAGGTCCGAGCGGATTTGAGTAGACTCACTCAGTGAAGCATTTAATAAAGCCAAACATTTTTCTACTACTTTATTCTTTTTTAAAAATAATTTGGTGAAACAGTAACATGTTTAAAACTTATCATATTTATTACATTTGAAATTCTCAAAAAACACTTATTAAAATATATATATATTTTTTTTTTTTTTGCGGGGGGGTGCGCTGCTTCGCGGTTTTGCAATTATCGCGGCGGCTTCTGGTCCCCATTAACCGTGAAAAATGAGGGATGACTGCATTTCACTTTTTATTTGTTTGTTTTGTTTTATGTTTTACCCTTTCACTGGGTTGATGCGACATTTTGAAGTACAAGCACAGTTCAGTGTAGAGATTTGCTGGTAAAATTCCAGGTGATGGTCAGGCCAAAGGTCTGTGTGCAATTTTATGACCTACTGCAGTTTTATGATGTTAAAGGTATCTCTAATGTGATTACACATTCATTCAATTGTCTCACTTGCAGCTTTGCACCTGACTATGTCAACACAGTAAGAGTCAATTGTAAAGAAATCCAGTACATATTGCACATACTTAGAAAAAATACACATGATGAGTAGAGGTGAAATGATACCTCAGTCTGGATTGATTTATCAAATGAAATACAAATATCAAGATTGTCATTAATTATAGATGCTGCTTTGTTAAAAAGAATGTTTTTCATTTAATTGTCTGACCTGTTTGATCAGTCATCAAAACGGCTTCGTATTTTTTATTACTTTAGGTCAGTGGTGTCCAAACTATTCCACATAGGGCCGCAGTGGGTGCTGGATTTCATTCCTACAAAACAAGACGACATCTTTTCACCAATCTGGTGTTTAACAAGTGTAATCAGTTGATTGCAGTCAGGTCCTCCTTGTTTTAGCACAAACTTCATTGGTTAAACTGTCTGTGCTCGATTGGTAGGAACAAAAACCAGGACCCACAGCGGCCCTTGAGGACAGGTTTGGACACCCATGCAATATGTATATTATTGGATTAATCATCTACATAATATGTTAAATGCTTTGAAAGCCTTTGAATCGAACAAAATCAAGCCGTGGCAGACACTGTAATATCAGTAAATATAATTCTTATTTAAAGGATCCATATTTTATTGATGCGGTGTAATAATGATGGGGTTAAAATAAATAAATAAATAAAACACCCTTCATGGGCCTTCTTGGCCTCTGGTGTGAAATTCAATTTTAAGGCTATGTCTACACTTGGACGGATAATGGCCTTAAACGTGCAATTAGTTGGACTATACGGTATGTCGGCCACACTAGTATGCCTATTATCCGGATTAGTTGTTAGTCAGATAATGTAGACGAGTAATATAACCCGCCGCTTAATACGGACTGATGTCTCCGCACAACAATCAGATACTAAGGAAGTGGTGTCATGCCGTTGCCATTTTTAAAGCAGCATGACGGCATCGTAGACAATGGAGGCGAACGATCACGACGTGGAATTTCTGCTCCTCTTTTCCACACATTTTTCTTGAACCTTCACACTGCCTCGCAATAATATGCTTCAATTCAGTGCCCATTTGTGGTCCTCCCATCGCGGATGACGCAGAGATGAGTGTTTTTTACAGAGATCGTCTCCCGCGTTGTCTCTGAACAGCCAACTCCTGGGCTGGCCTCTCCCAACTCAATGCTGACCGAACACGAGTATATGAAAATGCATAGAGGCAAATTAAACCCCGAAAAGTGACCTGTGTGTCACCCCCAGTCAAAGAGGTGCGCAATCAGTTTTTTTCCATGACATTTCTGTCCGTCAAAACTTCCTGGATCGCCACCGTTATGCACAAGCACTCCTGGTGGCGGCTTCCAGGAAATATACGCAGCGCCACACCATATGCTTCTATATGTTTTTTTTTCCAAGTGGTGAGAGTGCAACTGAGCATCAATTGTAACATCCAAAATGTGGTGAGAGTGCAACTGAGCATCAATTGTAACATCCAAAATAACGATGTCAAGCTGTCGTTGTTTTCTATAACAATCACAACTTGGCGACTGCTCGTAAGAGCCGAGTGTGCTTTTCCTTCACTCTCGCTCCTGCATAATGCGTTCAATTGCGTTCACGAAAAAAATGACAGTCTAGAAGGTGTAGTAATTTCAAAATTTTCCGCCGGCGAGTAATGAGTTTCCGGTTCAGAGGTAAACCACGCGGGCGATGACATAACATATGAGGCTGCTCTTTTCTACGCATGCGTAGTTTGCGCAAATGCAGGCGTACCTTGCAGAAGCGGGGGGGGGGGGGGGGGCTTAAACACAACTTAAATTTAAGTGTGGACAGGTAGGCCTATAAAAATAATCGACAAAATACCCTGGAGAAAATTATCTGTCCTACTGGTCCAGTAGCCTAATAGGATTTTTGTGCCAGCGCAGGCGTGTCTAACTATTTCAATCAATGCATGAATCAATTGTTTTCAGGCATAATTTTTCTTATCACCTTTACGATGAGTTAAATGCATACCTCAAATTACAGACATAACTACTCGAAGAAGTAATTTTGCTTTTATTTTGTGGAATGCCTTCTTGATCTACATCACAGTTAGACAGTTTTATTTCTCTTTACAAATCCTAAAATGTGACTCATTTTCGGACAATCATGTAATGCCTATACTGCAATATACAGTATATAAGTATATGACTGTGCATAACAATGCAATGGTTCACTGTTCATCACCGGCAAATATGAATAAAAAAGAAAATAATCAATCAGTAATGACAACTTACAGGACTTTTCTGTTCTCTTTTCTCCGCACAATTATGCCAAAAGGATTGTGTACGACCTCCAATGTTTTGCTAATGGGACTAGTTGGGTTTTTACTGAGGTTATTAACATGTTCATGGGGCACCTCAAACCTCTGCAAGTTGGCATCAGATATCTAAGTAGACAAAAACCAAGAGGTAATGTAAATATCATAATACAGTTGTTATCTGCAACTTCTCTTTGTTTTATTGCGTGTTTGTGTTATGTGAGGGTATACCTTAAAACGAAGTCGATTGCTGGACTGCATTTCAGCGT
The DNA here is from genome assembly GCF_030265065.1 of Corythoichthys intestinalis. Taxonomy (NCBI): domain Eukaryota; kingdom Metazoa; phylum Chordata; class Actinopteri; order Syngnathiformes; family Syngnathidae; genus Corythoichthys; species Corythoichthys intestinalis. Next base: position 37,996,316 of record NC_080400.1, read on the forward strand.
GAAAAGACAGTTCCTGTATATCTGCTCCAAACAAGGAAGGGGAGGTCATTCTCTTCAGATGTGCCTTTATTACTGCAATGAAAACAATAAAAGCAAGGTCCAGGTCATAATACAGTGAAGATTATCAATGCACATGGCGCATGTTATATTAAACCAAGAGAGTAAGGGCCCCATATACACAAAAAAAAAAAATTAACACCTTCAAAAGAACTTGAAGAAATTATGTTAAAGGTATTCAGATATTAAAATACATACTGTATCAGTCTGCAAAAGATAAATATATTATTGCCACACACAATTTGTAATGCAACAATTTAATCTACAATGGAATGATGTGGAATGTTCGATTAAATAAGTATTTTTTTCATTCATTCATTCATTCATTCATTCATTCATTCATTCATTCATTCATTCATTCATCTTCCGTGCCACTTATCCTCACAAGGGTCGAGAGGGTGGTGGAGCCTATCCCAGCTAACTATGGGCAGTAAGCAAGGTTCACCAACTGTCTTAATGCTTATAGGCATGCCAAACCCTAAAGGTCTGCCTTAGCCATGCATCTATTGTAAGCAAGTTTTTGCATTGTATAGCAATGGTCACCACATCTGTGTTGATGTTCTCTGGGTTCTCCACTCAATTTTTGCATGCAAATTTGTTTAAAGACTCTAAAATGGTCTTAAGTATAATAATTTTCTTTGCACATACTGTATGTGCCCAGTCCAGGATGTACCATGCATCTTGAAAAAGTAGACTCATATAGGTTTCAGCCCCTCCGTTATCCAAATGAGGACATGTGAAATAAAAAATGAAATGGTTAGAATTAGTAAGTACTTTTTTTAAGGTGAGCCACTTTTGGTATAATTGGAAATTGGATTGACTTCCGAGTAGGCAGCGTGGAATCGATTTCCACTCAGTAACGGCATGAATGTGAGTGTGGATAATTGTGTGACTCTGTATATGTCGTGTGACTGACTGGTGACCAGTTTAGGGTGTTGTTCCCCTTTTTGTCAAAGTCAACTTGGATTGGCTTTAGCACCACATGACCCTGATCAAGATAAGCGGCGTGGGAAGTGGATGGACGGATGTTTCTAAAGTCTACCCATTTATTACGAAAGTGCACATGTGATGCAGGTGCAGCATAATATACTATGTTATCAGTATCTGTATAGGTTGCATAAGATCCAGTGGTATTAATGACCTTTTTTCAGGTGAAGTTTAGTAGTGTGATAAACTGTATATAAATATAGATGTAAACTTGGTTATTTACAGTGGGGCAAATAAGTATTTAGTCAACCACCAATTGAGCAAGTTCTCCTACTTGAAAAGATTAGAGAGGCCTGTAATTGTCAACATGGGTAGACCTCCATGAGAGACAGAATGAGGAAAAAAAAACAGAAAATCACATTGTTTGATTTTTAAAGAATTTATTTGCAAATCATGGTGGAAAAAAGTATTTGGTCAATACCAAAAGTTCATCTCAATACTTTGTTATGTACCCTTTGTTGGCAATAATGGAGGCCAAACGTTTTCTGTAACTCTTCACAAGCTTTTCACACACTGTTGCTGGTATTTTGGCCCATTCCTCCATGCAGATCTCCTCTAGAGCTGTGATGTTTTGGGGCTGTCGTTTGGCAACACGGACTTTCAACTCCCTCCACAGATTTTCTATGGGGTTAAGATCTGGAGACTGGCTAGGCCACTCCTGGACCTTGAAATGCTTCTTACGAAGCCACTCCTTTGTTGCCTTGGCTGTGTGTTTGGGATCATTGTCATGCTGAAAAACCCAGCCACATCTCATATTCACTGCCCTTGCTGATGGAAGGAGATTTTCACTCAAAATCTCTCGATACATGGCCCCATCCATTCTTTCCTTTACACAGATCAGTCGTCCCGGTCCCTTTGCAGAAAAACAGCCCCGCATGATTTGAGTCCCTTTCAGCGCATTGTGTTACTGATAGTAGCCTTTGTTACTGTGGTCCCAGCTCTCTGTAGGTCATTCACTAGGTCCCCCTGTGTGGTTCTGGGATTTTTGCTCACCATTCTTGTTATTATTTTGACACCACAGAGTGAGATCTTGCATGGAGCCCCAGATCGGGGGAGATTATCAGTGGTCTTGTATGTCTTCCATTTTTTAATAATTGCTCCCACAGTTGATTTCTTTACACCAAGTGTTTTACTTATTGCAGATTCAGTCTTCCCAGCCTGGTGCAGGTCTACAATTTTGTCTCTGGTGTCCTTCGACAGCTCTTTGCTCTTGGCCATAGTGGAGTTTGGAGTGTGACTGACTGAGATTGTGGACAGGTGTCTTTTATACCGATAATGAGTTAAAACAGGTGCCATTAATACAGGTAACGAGTGGAGCCTTAGAGTTAGACGTCGTTAGAAGAAGTTAGACCTCTTTGACAGCCAGAAATCTTGCTTGTTTGTAGGTGACCAAATACTTTTTTTCCACTCTAATTTAGAAATCAATTCTTTAAAAATCAAACTGTGATTTTCTGTTTTTTTTCCACAATCTGTCTCTCATGGTTGAGGTTTACCCATGTTGACAATTACAGGCTTCTCTAATCTTTTCAAGTTGGAGAACTTGCACAATTGGTGGTTGACTAAATACTTACTTGTCCCACTGTATCTTTATTATAGTCATGGGTCAGTCTGTTGTAGTTTCCCCATCTTACAAAAATATTCCAAAAGGTCACGAAGGTTTTCACACAAATGACAGTGACATTGAGAATTATTATAGCATAATTTATATCACTTTCATGTGGAAAGTAATGCTTGGATTTCCATCAGATTCTTGTAACTAGTTGATTCTACCTTGATCTCTAGCCAAGCTGTTTTACATTGGGTTCTGCTGACTACTTCACTTTGAATAAAGTATGTAAGATATGATCAAATTACATCTTGGTCAGTGGTGTTCCTAGTCAGGTGCACTGGATGACTTCAAACAGTGCAGATCAACTTGAGAAAAGTAAAGAAAAAAGAACGGCCTATCTTCCTTGTTCAGCATGTCAAAGGCTTTTTAACAATCTTGATAACCTCAACTCCAGAGACAGGAGAACCCACCTCATACTCCCCAGGCTATTCCTCCTCATTGGACGATTTGTCAGTGGAATATTTTCTCCACCACCATATATTGTTCAGAGTCGAGTGCTCCATACACCGTGTTGTGCCACATACACTGTGTTGATGGTATAACTGATAGGCCAGGCAATGTTATGTTAGACTATTCTAACACTACACATTTTCTTGAAGCCGTCTGAGGGTTATTCTCAAGGGCCTCACCAAATTCCTTCCATAACAGAGTGTCTTGCCCTAACAAAACTGTATCCCAGTTAGCATGCAGAGACCTATTTGCATTTCAAGGAACATCAATTGCCTCCTTTTGTAGCTTGATGGCATGCTTTATCAAAATGCTTGGGAAATACTAGCACCAGTATGAGAGTTCTTGGTATTCTTGGACTGGCCAGCAGGGTCGAGTTGACATAAAAACTTATCAAGACAATTTTCTTAATCACAGCACCCTTATTAGCTTTGAGAATCATTAGATCGCACAAACCCTCCCTAACGATGAGGTGACTGATAAAATGATGACAAAAAAAAAATGTCTGAAATTGTTTGGTGGATTGTCATATTGATTTGATAAAAATCTAGTAGAAAAGCAATAAACACAACATTAATAATAGATATGATATGCCATTAACAGTGATTATTATGTATGGTGGGGTGAGCTGTCGTGACACCAATCATTTATTTTCTCTCGGAGACTGCTCACTGCCCCATACTGTAAAAAAAAACTGTGTTTAACAAAATCCTGTTCGCTGTCATGAGAGGTGACATCATTTGTTTTACCATATTTTTATGCATCCACCGTTGTCACAGAGTTAGACCCAAATAATATATTTTGTGTTTTAAAACTCATTTTAGTTTGCCCTCACATTTAAATGGTACTTTATGTGTTTAGACTTCACCACAATGGAGCGGGAAATGTTTATTCAGGCAGAGAAACCAGTAACTAAACTCACTTAAAGCTAGATTGATTCAAAGCAAGAAATAAAAAAATATCCATTCTGCAAATTTGGCTCTCTTAAGATGCTGCACATCATGTCTCACTGACAGACATGCCTAAGGCAAGGTGAGTGATAGAGGAAAAAAAGCAAGATGAGGGTAAGACTGACAGATTTCAGTAATACGCCCTCAGTTGGCCTCCTAACTACATGGAAGAGAAAAGGAAATAAGATGCTCATCCAATGAGCAAAAGACGAGAGCAGTGGTAAAAAGGGAATTTATTTTCATTTCCAAGTCTATGCTCTCTCTCTTTCTCTATAATGATTTAGGTTTAAAAATATATTTAGGTAGCGCTATTATAATAAATAAATAAATAAATAAATAAGTACATTACAAAAAAAAAAAAAACAGGTTTGAACTTAAAAAACATGTCTTATTTGGGATGTGCTAGGATGGTAATTTGAAACAAAATTAAGCGTTGGTCTTCACCCCTTCCCAATAATTACTAAGACATTACAAATTTACCATAAGGATCTGGTTGTTCCATTGATTCCACAGTGTATCCATGGTTGATGGGAAAAAAGCACCAGGGTACATTTCGCTCATCAAGTGGATGCCAGCAACATCCACGCTGCTCACATCCTTTCTGTTGAAGGAAAAGTAATTTAGTTGTTTGTTTGTTTGTTTTGGGGGGTTAGCAACTGTATAGACAGTAACCTTTTAGCCTCAATATTATTGCGACATTCACTGGTATCCAGAGGTTGTCCAGTTTTAAATGGAAAATACTGGTGGCCTTTAACCAGATGACAAAGAACATACAACAATTTACTATGGTTATATTTGCATAGGCCTATTTTCCACAGAACTTGTGTATGAAATTAAACAATCTATCTGTATAACCTATAACCCCCATACAGTATCATCATACTTGGGCCAGTGTTTTATTGTCACCTGTAAAATATCTGTGATCAAATAATCAGTTACAACCAGGATAGATATCATCTCAGTTAGCTCTGAACAAATCATAATATCATGGAGAGAGAAGAAGGAAGTATTTTGATGAGTCCAGAGGATGTAAATACATAAAAACTGATAAACCGTCAGACACACCTTGGAGGCTCCAGCATCGGGGAAACAGTCCACCCTTTCCGCATCAGGAATATTTGGACATTGTGGAACAAATACTTCTGTTGTCTCTGTCAAAATTTGGAAATAAAACATGAAAATTTTAATTTTGGGTTTAAAAATCTTCACATTAGAAATTAAAGTTCACAATATTCATACACTAAAACCGTGATTACAACATATATTTATAAACCTAGTTGTTGGAGGTCCTTTTGTATGTTCCAAATGCTTACACATCAGTGATGAAATCCATTTCTTAAACAAATGTATTTTTTTTTTTTTTTTTTTAATAAATGTAGATACATATTGTGTTTAGTCATTATTGTAACATAGTGAGGATTATACAATATGTCATCTATCATTGGACTCACATTCCACAACACTCGATCAAAAACTCAATGAATAATATTTCTTATATTTTAGATATCTCAATAGTGACAAAAATAAGGGTCACAATGGCTAGGTTCATACTGCAGGTCTTAATGCAAGAATCCGATTTTTTCGTGTTTTTCCGGAATCGAATGAGGCATTAACTTGAAGATCTGAACGGGACAAGTCGCATAGAAGTGGACCATTTGAAATCCAGTCTGGGTCACTTTTGTATGTGGTTTAAATCCGATCTGGGCCACATTTTTCCAAAATGTGGCGGCCGTCTGAACTGTCAAGTCTCCCAAATCGGAATTCATGCAGCAATTACGCCAGCAAAGAGTGAGAGCAGCACACAAGACGGCAGCGATGCAGCTGTTTATTAGTGTTAGCGCCTACCTTGAACTTTTGCCTTTACTACGCAGGAGGCGGGCTTGACCACAGCCATAAAAATACAATGAAGAAAAGGATAAGCCTTGATTCTCTTTCTGTGTGCCAAATGAGCAATATTTTAGTATTGCTTACATGGCTGAGGCGGGGAACACTGACGCACATACGTAAGGCTTATGTGCGTGCGTGTGTTCTATTAGTCCATATAAACTTTGAATATAAGACTACATGGGGATTATTAATGTCTGTTATTTGTGTCCTCTTTTTGGAAATCAAAATATGATCACCCTGGAGTGGCATACAGTCAGAATATGTAGTTATTTGTTCTGATGCTTCTGAGCATGCGGGTCAGTTTGCGCAGTGCGTATCGGACTGCGAATTAGTGCGCATGTGTAATACTTGAATGGGCTCAATGGACAAAGGCAGTCTGAACGGGCACTCCAAAAAAGAACTGATATGATAAAAAAAACGGAATTGTGCATTAAGTCCTGCAGTATGAACCTAGCCTAGTATGTAATATGATGCAGATAACTTGAACATCACTACGTATTCCAACCTCTGTCGTAAACATGTCCTAAATTATGGACTATTTAACAATAAAAATCACATTTTAAAATTGTAAATCATCATCGATTTAGATTATCGTGCAGGTGTACCTAACATTGTGGATCATGAGGGTGAACTCTTTGTAGTTGAGTTTCCATCCACATATAGACTCACTTACCATCCTTAATGGTCCCAGGTTCACCGGTAACAAAGAGGACTATGAGAGCGAGGGCGATTATCAACATCAACGCGAACAGGACCATTAAGGTCACCTCCAACCCTGAGAACCGCCTTTTCCCCATCTAAAACACAAAACCAAAGGTATACTAGCTGAGTGATTCCAAAGGTCAACACATTTAGAACCATTTATTTTTACCATAACTTTAAAGGCAATGTTACAAAGGTTGGTCATTGAGGGCCGATGGCAAGACACACAGCAAACATAAAAATATTTGGGAAAAATATTCTCAGGAAAAAATCAGTCTTTAACAAAACCATTTTATGAAATATTCTGGAAATTAAGAGGTAAGAGATCTATTGAGGTACTATACTACAAAATCAACAGCCATGAGAAGAAATTTTTAGACAACGCACTTACATATTTCAAACAATTGGACTCAATCTCAAATGCCACATCAGTCTAAGATTTTTACATGGAAATAAAGCTTAAATGGTAAAATGTATGAGACATTCAGTTTCCTCACAGTCCTTCTTCCAAATATTAAACAATGACCTCTGATTTTAACAGTGTTCTTTTCGATGAATGGACAATTTTTCTTGCAAGAGACACCACTGGCCCAACCAATGCCTTTTCATCTATCAAGCATAACATCATTTCACATTTAACCTGTTTAGGATCATGGCAGGGGCAGTTCAAGGCTTAAAACAATTGTATAAAAATAAAATAAAAACATTAAGTGAAAAGTCAGCAAAAAACACAATTCTACCCAAAGAAAGGCTACTTAGTTTCTTCTGTTTCCTATGTACCGGTCAGATGTCCCTGTGATCAGAGAGTTTGCCCACATAATGTTACAAAATCTAAATTTAGATTTGCTCGTGTAAATCATAAGGCAATAATTATGTCACTCAAGCCATTTAAGCTTTCCTCCATTGTAGTATTGTAGGCAGAAAAAAGGTTAATATCAAGCTGTGTGGCTGGTTATATGTTTGTTTGGGTGAGTTAGACATTTATTGCCACCCTGTTTAATGTGCTGTGAAGATCAAGTGAGGGCAAAAAAAAGAGACAAACGGCCTGCCGTGATTATGAGTCATATGCAGATGATGCAATAATAAAAATCCCCCAGCAGAAAATATTTCAAAACATCCAGTCAGATATGTAAAAACAGTCAACACAATTCTAATCTTGTTAACTCAAAACACCACCACAATTGATTTGAATTTAAAAAACAAAAATTCTAACCGGTATTTTCAGATGATTGAATTGACCTTTGCATAATATTCCACATATTTGCTCTTCAAAAACTTTAAGGTTCGCAGTGTGCTTCAGGTTATTGTCGTTCCAAAGAGTTCTGCGGAATTTGGCCAAATGTGAGCAGATAAATTACTACTCAAAACATTTCAGAGTCTTTTTGTCAGGAGTCAGGTCATCAGTAGATACAATGGAACCGGTTCTTCATCAAACATACATTTCTTCCTGACCAAAGAACAACTGAGCTGCCAATTGTCCCATGACTTAATCTAATCCCTAAAATGAGGGATGTCACTTCTTTTATAATTTTTGTAGACTGAAAACACATATGTTCGACATCAACCGATGAATATGAGACTAGTGAGCAATACATTTGAATCCAAATTTGTTAACTAAGAGCAAAGCACTTTTAATTTAGAATATGTGATTGATAGATGTGTTTTTTGAAAATCACTTTGATTTCTGAAATATTAAATTCTGCTGAATGTCTATGCTGAGCATGATATTAATGAGAGCTGTCAAATATGTTGAAAAACAACCACTGCAAAGCTGAGGGACGATGGAAAATCAATCAAAGTAATTGCACAAACTTTGGCCTTTGCCTGTACAACCATTATTGATGTACTAAAGAAGAAAAATAATTATAACTAGGCAATTAAATAATGCACAAATACACCATGTAAAACCACATCAGTTGATGACAGAAACATGTCCAACATATAACGTGTGTATGTATACTGTACTTATGCACACTGAGTGTTTAATTGTTTATCATTTCTCGGAAGCACAAGTACAACAATCTAACTATAAGACATTGTTTACTTTTTACACACACTAAGAGAGTAGAGTAGTAGTATAAATTATTATTTTATATTATTTGTTAGAGGAAAGAACAGCATTAGCTGTAATCGTACCTTGGTTCTCTCCGTTGTGTCCAGGGCAAAGTTCTCCTTTGAGTGCCTGAACCCAAACCTGATAGCACGAAATGATCCACATGATATATTATGGCTTACGACGCGTACACACGCAAACAAGTGCATCCCCATACAGACACACCCCCACACGATCAAGCACACACACGATTCAGGACTTGAAGAGGTTATAATATATTTTATATTTGGTCATAAATAAAAACTGATGAGTCAAAACTCAACAAATGAGTTTGCAGAAAACGTTCATTGCAATGCTAGTAGCTCTTTAATACCTGCTGATGTCAAGATTCACTTAAATCAGACTTTGCTAATGTATCTCATGTTGTATTTCTTATATTTAGAAATAAAGAAACATTTGAATGCTGCGGAATATTTTACCTTTAGTTATCATTGGTTCTTTGTTATCTCTGACCTGGTGGGCTTTGTGAATTATATAATTAATACAATATTATGTACAGAGGTGGGTACTAACGCGTTCCATTTACGTGAGTAAGTTTTTGGGGAAAAAAATGGACTTTTAAGAGTAGGTTTATCACACCATACTTTTTACTTTTACTTGAGAAGATTTGTGACGACGAAGCGCTACTGTTACTCCGCTACTTTAAAGTTGTAACATTTTTCATCTTTATTTTCAATTTTAGACATGACTATATTTTTGGCAGAGATGCCGACAGTGGCTCTCCCAGTTTCACCAATGAGATGTCGCTACAATAATCATATGACTCCATTATATCAGACGTATCAATGCAGGTTTGCAGTCGGAAGTCATATGATCACGCCAGCCTGCTCAATCACGTGGCGTCTTTAAAGCGCCCTAAAAATTAAACTATTTGACCTTAAGTGAACATTAATCGAAAGCACAGATATATTTGAACCTTTCTCCCAGTTTTTATGTGGCAACGATTTATTTCACACCGATAGACACGTTTTCATTTAATGGTGGGAAATGATTTTAATCAACTAGAGGGCAGGCTTGCTCTTTGGACAGGTAATGTTTAATTTCTTTCTAGTTTCAAATTAGATTTTTAATTTTTGGGGGGACTATTATGGCCATGTAATAGGTATAATAACAGTTCAAATAGATGGTAAAAAAAAATATACACCATTGTTTAAAAAAATATCACACTGTAAGCAGTTTCTCACAAAGTTATTCATTACTTGAGTATTCTTTTCAACGGATACTATTTTACTTGTACTCGAGTACATTTTTTGGACGACTACTTTTACTTTAGTAATATTATTTTGAAGTAACGCTACCCACCTCTGATTATGTAATAAACCACACCAGGGCAGAATATTTAAAAAATGACTTTCACAACGATGCGTCTAAATTTAACCTCTGTTATGCACATGCAAAGATGTAACACGAGTATCTTCCTGATCTTGAGTTGCACTTTTACGATGTGTGAAGTCGGTTGTTGTCACCAACTTTATATTCTATGGCGTGAGGTTCATTTAAATATCATGGCATACAGGGATTTGGGGATTGTTTAACTTCCTAGACAGCATTTTTTCCCCTTGGCTTCTACCTTTGTGCTGGAAAAAACAGATTACTGCCACTCTGTTGTTATAATATCATAATGAGAATGCTTTCACATAGCATTTCAGCTACAAATATAAAGGATACTCATCTCACCCATTTTTGGTGTAAATGTCCATGCATTTGAGGTCTGTTATTGTGTCAGGGATTGTAAAATCATGATTTCAAGTTGTGTTGGGCGAAACTTAACACTTAAAGTTCCACTGTCACCTCAGGGGGTACTTTACTGAATTAGATATATTTGATAGACTTCACTGAGCCATAACCCAAGTCCTTTTGTGTATCAGGGCTGATTAATTGACTGTGGATTGGTGCCTGTATTACTTGTTGGTTACGAGTTGTCCAGTAGCTACGTACGTCTAGCCTTCATCCTGTAATGTGCTTTTGCACACTCGTCCTTGTTATGTCGTCATTGGGTAGCTGTATTGGGAAATAAAAGTGACACCAAATATCTCAGCGCTAATGCTTCATGAGCTCCAGCACTATCTCCATGAGTAGAGTGATGCATTAAAGTGCTTGGATTAAGCAGCACTTGCTCTGCATGAGTAGTACTGGGAGAATGCAACAAAAAACAGTTAACATTATACAATAAAGATACTCATTAATTCATTTTCCATGCTGCTTCTCCTCACGAGGGTCATGGGGGTGCTAGAACCTTTCCCCGCTAATTATGGGCAGTAGGTTTGGTACACTCTTATTGGTTCCCAGGGCACAAAGAGACAAACATTCACGCACACAGCCCTACTTACAGACAATTCGAAGTGTCCAATCAGCCTACCATATATTGTTTGGGAATGCGGGAGAAAACCAGAGCACCCTGAGAAAATCCACGAAGGCACGATTGAGCCTTTGATGTCATAATTGTGAGGCAGACGTGCTAACCACTCATTCACCATGCCGCCAATAATTATATAATTAAAATGTACGCTAAGTGTTTTCAATATTTGCTCAGATCCTGCTCCTTGCATCCCTCTCACTATTTGCACTAAGACAAATGACTTTATATTCATTATAAGCAATATATAGTATGGATATTTGAGTCAATATAATAGTAGGACAGCATCTACTTCGTCCATTTTAAGTTACTATTCTTTTGTAATTGACGATGTACAGACGAACAAACATATCTATGCTAAATAATACATTGAATGAAATAAATAACACTGTATTTTCAAGGACCCCATATTTATTCAAGTTGGGCTACACAAAGCAGGAAGAAAGAGATACTTAGCTCCAGTGATTGAGGCTCTTTTATTTGTGTCTCAATATACTTTTACACTGCTTATCTGTGTACAACAAGAACATTAGTACCTCTTGAATAGCACCATTTTCCTAATCCTTTCACTGATCACTCTGCTCACTCATCAGCGTTTCTCTCTTTACAAATCCAATTCTACTCTGCCAGTAGCAATTTCAGGTGCTCTCCCTCTGGATTGCAGCACCGCACCAATTCCAATAGAACAAACTGAAATTGGCTATTCAGTTCCCTGTATCGATCGAGTCTTGTTAAAAGTAGGCACTCAACATTGAGAGCTGCCAACCAGGCAGCCTTGTCTTCGGAATGACTGTGTGCGAAAGTCTGTATTTGTGTGGCTGTCTCTGTGGGTCCGTGTTGGTTTTGTCAACATGTAAAAGTACTTTTTAAGTGCCATGACTAGCTTGTTACAAAAATATTAAATAAATAATATACTTATTTATATGTCCAATATATATATTTCTATTTTCTTTGGTTTGAGTGCATTCTTTTTGAATATTTTTCAGGGAACTAGTGCATATGGTATGTAGAAATGTTATGCTACTGTAAGTATTGAATGCATCATACTGTGACACACACACACACAAACATCTTACTAATTTTAGCTGTAAGGAGGTACTGTATTGTATTAGGATTTTTTTTTTTTTTTTTAATTATTGTTGCAAATGTTCAATGAATTCCAGTAATACTAAGACCGGTTAGTTTGTGTGCTGAGGTTAGACTCACTCTTTGACTCTGCATCCAAGTAGGGTGACCACTTCCATACGATCAAAATGGAGGACATATTAAAAATAATAATAATAATAATACATCAGACTTGCAGTGTACTTTCATCAACAATAAAGCCTTGCACGGTTTATAGATCATATTTGTGTAACTAAATAGTAAAGAATACCAAGGAAAAGGTCAATTTTTTTTTCACAATTTATTTAGTTTACAGTACCGTGTTTTCAAATAGCAACACCCCCAAAAACAAATCTTATTTTGAAACGGTGTCCTGCCAAAATATCCTACATGGAGAAATGTCCTATCAATGCCCAATGTGTTTGGGCACGCATGCATTATTTGAAAGCAACGAGTACATATTATTTTCATTTTTATTGATTCTTTTTTTTTACCTTTCCATTGCCTCAAAATACTTTTGGTATGTGTTTTCCTCTGATATCTTTTAAGCATTGTGTTTTCTTGTGGTCAGTTTAAATCAGAGTGTTTATCTGTTGACCACATTAGTCATGTAGTGTATTTAAACCACTCATATTTGATATCATTACGTGTAAGTATTTCCTTAAAGCAATTTTTAGGATATTCTTCCTGTATGCATCTATGCATCTAGACAAAAAGAGTTGAAGGCGAACAGTCTTACTTAGGGTGTCAAATTCGTCATTGGTAGATGTTTTGAAGGTGTAGATATTTTGGCAGAACAACAGTATTAACAAGGAACATTTGTATTTGCATTAAATTGCTAAACATAAGTGAACCCGTTATAAGAGGAACAACTTTATAAGTTCAGCTGCAGTTATTTTGTTATCCAGACGAGGGTTCTCAAAAAAATGCTTCAATGTCAGCGCACTTGCCTCTTTCTTTTATGTTTCACGCACTCCAACTGACGTTCTACGGCTGTGTTGCCTCTGCTGCTCTACATCACATCGGCAGAGCGTGCAGAAACCGAGGAACATGTCTCGACTGCTTTTGGCGAGGAAATCGTGCTCTTTCCTTCATTCAATGTTTAAATATGGCCGCCCTTTTGGCAGGCACTGCTGTAAAATCTCGGCGAGGAAATGATGTAATCAGATAGCAACACGTGAAGCTTTGTTTACATTGTAATGGACCAATGATACAGTGGGGCAAATAAGTATTTAGTCAACCACCAATTGTGCAAGTTCTCTTACTTGAAAAGATTAGAGAGGCCTGTAATTGTCAACATGGGTAAACCTCAACCATTAGAGACAGAATGTGGGAAAAAAACAGAAAATCACATTGTTTGATTTTTAAAGAATTTATTTCCAAATTAGAGTGGAAAATAAGTATTTGGTCACCTACAAACAAGCAAGATTTCTGGCTGTCAAAGAGATCTAACTTCTTCTAACTGCACCAGGC